>NC_139235.1:20529312-20879393 GCF_977018435.1 Lepisma saccharinum
AGAGAGAGAGAGAGAGAGAGAGAGAGAGAGTGTGTGTGAGAGAGAGAGCGAGAGCGAGTTGAATAAGTGGTAGTTGATAGAAGAATATTCACACGACACACAGAGAGAGAGGAAATAAGAAAGAGGGAGAGAAAGAAAGAAAGAGAAAATGAGAAAGAGGGGGAGAGAGGGAGAGTTGAGTAAACGGTAATTGATGGAAGAATACTCACACAAAACATGCTTTGTTCGTGAGTCGAGCCCTATGGTCAGTTTGAAGGCGAGAACGAAACGAAAGATGATTATTGAGAATATAGGAAGAATCAGCAAGAAAGTTGATCCTCCCGTGGAACTGTTGTTGTGTCCTGAATTTTTCCAAACAAGGAAATGCCCGATGTTGTTTTCAAAATCCTAGAATAGGACTGTGACACCCTTTCTCCAGTACATTAACTGGTTTCTAACAGGAAGGTGTTTCAAAGATAGCGTAATGACACACTTTCTTGGATCTATGACCGTTCATCGACAAGAAGTGTATTTTCTATTTTGATTGCGATTGTCTGTTAATATCCTGAAGTGTTAACGGGAGACGCACTATTTCGGAAGATTGACTTCCCGCAAATTGGTGTCGTCGGTTTAAAATTGGAGACAAACATGCACAATGTGTTTGCGGAAAATTTTGTGCACTGATGACGTTGAAGTAGCCACTGTATCGACAACAGTATAAAATTAGATGATTGTCACCATCTGTCACATTTCCGAAAGAAGCTCAAGAAGACGCAAGCTGTATTTGCCGACTTGTATCTCTAAATTAATAACAGGTAAGACTGCAGTAAATTGTTATAATTTTTACTGATTAATATTGAATTGCGTATTTGAGATAAAAGTTTAATGTGAATTTTGTGCATTTTGTTAAATTTTTATTAGACTAATCGCGATGATGATGATGATTATGACAATTTTAAAAATGGCTTATCGAGTTTATTTTATGTTCGGTTAGGTTAATCAGGACTGTGTCTATATTTTAAATTAAGATCCGAACCAGTGCTGTTTCTAGACCGATATTTTAATATAAGACATCGGTCGCAGTGAGGGTCCACGAGTGGGAAACGCCACAAAGATGCGAACTTGGAACTTTTTGGCACTGTATTATGTTAACCAACCGCTACGATTCGGAGAATGGTAGCAAGACATCTGAATGTCTTTCAAAATAAAATTTGTTGTGATTTTTAGTTTAGAGCAAAGATGAATTGAAAAAATTACCGAAAACACTAATATTATTTTTTCTTTTCAGATTAACACTGCAGAATCGCCCTTCTATTTTGTGCGAAGCATATTTGAAAATAAAAAAAATCGGTAAGTAAATTTTAAAAGTACATTATTTTATTTTAATTAATGATTCAGTGAACATTGCAATGAATATATTTATATTATTTCTATGCATTGATTACTGCTAAGTTGAAAAAACGAGTCAGTGTGCAATATTTTTCTACACAGAGATTTACTTGAATACATCGCGACGATGAGGCTGGATGTTGACAAGATGAAAACTGTTTTATCAAGTTTATTTTATGCTCGCATAGGATAATTGTGACTGGATCTATATATATATTAAATGTAGATTGTATCTAGTGTGTGCAATGTTTCTACGCCAAGACACACAACACAACTATCACTGTATCATCGAGTATCAAGAGTCAAACATAAAATAGGATTTGAACTTAGATTTTTTTGGCATTGTAGCACGCAAACTATTTTTAACGATTTTGATTTTCATTGGTTGATTGATTTGCTTTATTTTACTTTGTGTTTTGTGCTTTTTGGCTAATTTACGATGATGGGGATGAGTGATGATGGGATGAAAAATTGATGAATGGACACTCACAAACATTTATGCCCAAGCAGGACTCCTAGCGTCGGAGCGCGATGTGCTAACCACTCGACCACGGAGTCCGACATTTTAACGATCTTGAATTCTATGCTTTGTAGCTAACTTCCCCGCCTGGAAGAATGTTGGCAATGTATTGTATTGTATAAATTTGTTGTTTTAAGTCCACTTTATGCACAGTAAGGCTAATCGGGACTGGACCTACAGTTTAAAGTGGGATCCGAACCACTTGTGCCTCCACCGGGTATCGAATCCGCGACCCCTTGATTACAAGGCGACAACGCTACCACTGCGCCATCGGGGAGGCCCTGTTGGCAATGCATGTAAATAATTTTCAAATACAATTTGTTGCATACGATAATCTGTTTAAATTTATTAGAGTTTTGATTAATTGAACAATGTGCCGAAAACACTAATATTATTTTTTTTCTTTTCAGATTACTCGTGCGGATTCTGTTTTCTATTTTGTTTGATAATACGAAGCGGTAAGTAATTTTTAAACAAGAACAATATTTTTTGTTTTATTTTTAATAGTTTCAGTTACAGCGTAGTGCATATAATTATTTTATTACTATGAAAACTAGTGATGTTGCTTCGGAGTTTACTACTGAGCGTATTGAGGGGCGGTGGAAGATGAAATGTGTTAATTACATTCACAATAGAACAGTTTGTATTACAGTGAGGATGTTTTCTTTACTACCCAAGAAGCTAGCGTTATTTAAAAAGAGATAGATATTTGTATTTAGCAAAACAGAGAAATTTGAAGAAAATTGCATATTTACGATTCGAACCTAAGATTTTTTATTTTGATGTGTACCAAGATTTTTTTTTAATTTCATGTTAGTTTTCTGCCAGCTTTGCTAAACGCGACGATGAGTGATGATGTGATGAAGGGATATTTACAATTATTATTTTTGCCTATTCGGGATTCGAACAAGGGACCATTTTGGCGCGCCAGCATTGTTAAAAAATAACTTTTGTAATCTAATGTCGCTTCTTTCTACCGTTGGGTAACCGCGACGGTGAGGATAAGTGATGATATGATGCAATTGATGAAAGAACAACAATACAAAAGCCGGGAATTGAACCCAGGATCCCTGTGCTAATCATTTCACCAAACGGTAAGATATTTGGGAATCTTGTCTTTTGGCATAAGGTTATGTGCATCGGAATATAATATTGTGTCAACCATGTAAATGTATGTACCTTCACGGAAATTTCGAAGAGGGCGCCCCCTGCGGAAATTTTCGTGAGTATTTCTAAGCGTGTGTGGCGCTGTGGTTTCAATTTGCTTGCAAATTGAAACCAAATCGCCACACACGCATCGGGCACGGATTTAATATTGCGTGGATAAATATTCTTTTGGGGGGGGGGGTAGTTGACTAAATGCAAAGTACAGTGGGGGGAAAATATTGATAGCAATTCTATTATATATAGTAAATTTATAAAATAAAAATAAAAATAATTGCTTTGAGACTTATCCAGATTTCATTTTTCAGGGAGATGGCCACCAATGCAAACAATGTAATTGAGAATCCCGAGCAGGCAAGCGAGAGGCAACTTTTGGAAGCTCTGTTTCTGCTATCCAGGGCCGTGCGCGAAGAGGAGCGTGTGGGGGTCTCCCAGGAAGCGGTGAGTAACTTTTTGAAATTTATTGCCCGGAATTTCCATTCAAGACCATGTGAAGTTTTAGATCATTGTTGTTCGTCCTTGTTTATTTTAGATTTGTATATGGCTGGAATGTTTCGTGATGAGAAATATCACTTTGAAGCATTCTGGAAATATATGGAACTAAATATTGAACGGGATGAAACTAGAGACCACCGCCGCGAAGAGGATATAGAGATATTTAGGAACATCGGACAGAATGATGATGATGATGATGATGAAAGGAATGGAAATGGTAACAACAGGGCAGCAGCAGGGTTGTTTAACTTGGATCGCGACTTTCCAAATTTACCACCCCCACGCTCTGCTGCTGGTGCTGTGGAAAATCGAACACCAGATGCATCAGGATTTGAACCCAGGTCACCAATCTATGACATACCCTCTGACGATGAAATGTTAGAGTGGTTAAAACAAGCTGTTGTGCCACCATCTCCCATTCTGTCCGATGAAGACGATGTTTTAATCGAAGCGATGGAAGCGTACGAAGGTCAATCCAACCAACGGTCGGATGCTAGATCACCTTCTCCACAGCCTGGCCCTTCCAATGTCTGTTTCAAAGTCCCGCAACACGGTTCTGGTGCCCAAACCGAGGGTGGCGAAACAGACAGTGGTAGCTTTGAAATTGTAGGTGAAGAGGCCCACTACTTTCCAAAGTTTTCTACGGAAGGTAGGATAGTAGTGGTAAAGCCGAGGAACTATCGTTTTGATGATCCTCGGGAATACGTCAATTCCCTTTTCCAATTTGTGCTCGAGGAGGTCTTAAGTGGCGTAGTCCCCGAGTCACATGTCGGTCTGCAAATTGAGTCGTCCGACAGCATAATTCAAAGACCTCTTTTCATTCCTATGCGGAGGCTCAAGAATCTCAACACCGAGATTATGTTCAGGCACATTGAAAAAGTTCTCAATTCTAACGAGAACTTTCTTGTAGCCGACAGGGTCACCTTTAATATTTGTATTGTTGATCCTCAGTTAGGAAAAGGGAGAGCCCGTGCCTTAATAAAGTATGCGCCTTTGAATCAAATATTCGATGGTATGAAACGCCAAAAGTGCTTGTTTAAGATTAAAGAGGAAGATGTATACTGTCTTCCAAGAGCTCTGGTCATAGCAAAGGCGCAGGCAGATAAAGATTTGAATTTACTTAAAAACCTTAAAAACCCAGTCAGAAAAACACAAAAGAACAGGGCCATCGAATTAAGCAGGCTTGCAGGTGTAGAGGTTGATGCGCAAAACGGTTGTACTCTGGAGGATGTGGCGAAATTTCAGACTTACTTTGCTCCAGAGTATCAAATTGTAGTGTACAAACAAAGCGAACACACAAGAACTTTTGAGATTATTTTTCAGGGAAACTATGCTCCAAAACAGTTGTTTATTTTTTTCGAGAGTAAACATTATTCTCCGATTCTGGCTATAAAGTCATTTTTAAATTTTAGATATTATTGTCCAATGTGCTTGGATGGTTACAATTCCAAAGAATCGCACAAGTGTAAGTATAATTGTACTTATTGCGAACAAATTCACGAACCACCCGTCGAAACCACAGAAAACCACTGTAGCGAGTGCAATAGAAATTTTCCTGTGTTGAAATGTTACAATCAACATAAGACTGCTTCTTCGCGTGGGAAATCTGTATGTGAGCAACTGAAACTTTGCACCGATTGTTTTGTTCTGGTAGACAAAAGAAAACGCAAGAATGTTCAACACCGATGTGATGAGCATTTTTGCAAAATGTGTTGTGTGCATGTTGGTCCAGAGCACGAATGTTTTGTTCAAAAGGAAAACTTAAAACACGTTGAGAGATATCTTTATATTGTATATGATGTGGAGACAATGCTTCAACCTCCCAATGAAAAAGGAGAACGTGAGCATGTTGTCAACATGGTCATAGCGATGCAAAGATGTTATGCTTGTAAGGATTCCGATGGCATTACATTCTGTACAGAATGCAAGCAACGTACCCATGAATTTAATAGTATGGAGGGATTTATTGAATATGTTTTACGGCCGAGAGAGAAGTTTCAGAAAATTATTGTTCTCTCTCACAACGGGTCGAAATTCGACAATATATTTGCAGCTAGGGCGTTGCTCGAGAAACAGAAAATAATTCCCTCAGTTATAACACAGGGACATCAGATTGTTGAGATGAAAGCTACACCAAAAATTACTTTTAGAGATACTTATTTATTTTTAGGGGTCAAATTATCGAAACTCCCAAAAACCCTAGGCCTGAAAAAATGCATGAAGAAGGGCGAGTTTCCTTATCTCTTTAATACGCCCGACCATAAAGACTATGTAGGTACGTTCCCGGATCTTGAATATTTTGATCCTGACAGTCGAAGCCCCGATGATCGGGAAGAGCTTATTAAATGGCACCAAGAGTGTGTCTCACAAAACAAAGAGTTCGATTTTCAAAAAGAACTGAGGGAATATTGCAAAAACGATGTAGAAATTTTGACAGCCGCAGTTATTAAGTTTTCCAATTTGATTGAAGAGGAAACTAGCGGATTGCAACCTTTCATTGTAGCCCCCACAATTGCAAGTCTTGCAATTAGAGTTTACAGAACTCATTATTTACAGGAAAACAAAATCGCCATCATACCTCCATATGGCTACAGGGAACGTGACAATCAAAGTATTAAAGCTCTTCGTTGGCTTAGCTATATGGAAAAAGTGTGTGGGCGCAATATTTCTCACAGTGCTAATGGTGGCGAAAAATGGGTCGGGCGTAAGAAGGTTGACGGGTTTGAAAAAGGTACACGAAATTTGTTATCGTTTAATGGCTGCTATTTTCACGGTTGTCCGAAATGTTACAGAGAGCAACGCCATCGTTCCTTGGATGATAGTGGTGATTCCATGGAACGAAGATATGAGTGTACCATGGCCCGCAAAAAGTACTTGGAATTACGCGGGTATACCGTCAACGAGAAATGGGAATGTGATTGGGACAGAGAAGTAAAAGAGAATAAACAAATTCAGCAATTCATCAGAGACCACTGTCTAAATTTAAAAACACCTCTGATCCCAAAAGATTGTTATCGAGGCGGTAGAACTGAAGTTTTCAAATCCCTCCAAGAATGTGACAGCCATGACACTTTTATATCTTATTTGGATGTAACAAGCTTGTACCCATATGTTATGAGTACCAAACCGCTGCCTGTCAAAACCCCCAAGATACATATGGGTCCATTTCCTGATGTGGAAAACACACATGGAATTGTCAAATGCAAAGTTTTGCCTCCAACCAATCTGCATATTCCCATTCTACCACACTCAAGTAATGGGCGGCTTATGTTCGGTTTATGTCGAACCTGCATGGATGAACTGAGTGAAAACGATTGCTCGCATTCTGAGGACCAACGCGCATTGCACGGAACATTCTGCACCCCAGAGCTACATTTGGCATTGCAATTTGGGTATAAAATTATAAATATTGAGGAATTTTGGGAATTTGAAATTCTAAAACCTGAACCTGGAGTCTCTGAGGGTCTTTTTGAAAAATATGTTAGAAATTTTCTTAGAATAAAACAAGAGAATTCAGGTTTTCCGTCTTCGTGTCAAACGGATGCGGAACGCCTGAATTACATTGCGGAATATAAGCGTCATGAACTTATCGAGCTGAGAGAAGACAAAATTCAACATAACCCTGGTTTAAGATTTATTGCAAAATTATTCTTGAATTCTTTGTATGGAAAATTTGGGCAGAGAACAGACTTAGCAAAAAGTGTTATTGTTAAAGACAGTAAAACATTTTTCAGTTACCTTTACTCTACTCAGTTCGAAGTTCAAACGGTTATACCTATCGGACAGAGTGCACTTTTACTCACATACAAAGATATTCAAAACCAAAACACCCCAAACCAGTTTTCAAACATAATTCTAGCAGCATTTATAACATCCTGGGCTCGTGTAAAATTATGGACGCTGCTAAAGAAAATAGAGCCCGACCGCTTACTGTACACCGACACTGACAGTTTGCTTATGACGGTGGACAGAAATAGGACGCCCCCTTTGCAATGTGGTCCCTTCCTTGGCGATCTAACCGACGAAGTTGATGCAGGGTGGGAAATTGTAAGTTTTATAGGACTTGGTCCCAAGAACTATGCCTACAAATTGCGGAATCTTACCAGCGGGGAATTGCGATATGTTTACAAAATTAGGGGGGTCTCACTAAATCACAGAGCAAAATTAATTGTCAATTATGAGCATTTTTATAATTTAGTAAAAGGCACATTGTCTAAGGAAGTCTTGGAGGAACCAAGGAAGATAGCACGACTTGATGGGTTCCGCATAGTAAGTCGCGCCGAGAAAAAAACACATCAAGTTGTGAAAAGTAAGCGACGAAAACTGGACCCGATCGCGGAGAAGGAGTCTTGGATGACTGTGCCCTATGGATATGTCAACCAGTGAGAGCACATACAGAGGGCGTTTGTGTGTGTGTGTGTGTGTGTGTGTGTGTGTGTGTGTGTGTGTGTGTGTGTGTGTGTGTGTGTGTGCGTGAGAGAGAGAGAGAGAGAGAGAGAGAGAGAGAGAGAGAGAGGTATTTGATTGGCTTGCATAAACAATTTTTGGTCGTCAGTTGTATAAAAAGGCAATGATTTTTGTTGTATTTGCTCAGTGGTTAATAATGCTTCCGTTCAATCACCCGTGTACCATTATTATCAGTGGTCCGTCCAGGGCCGGAAAAACACAATTCACACATAAGTTGTTATCAAATTGTAATTCAATGTTCACCCAAAAATTTAACGAAATTATATGGTGCTATGGTGCTGTGATTCCGAAATTAACAAACAGTCAAAATATACGGTTCCATCCAGGAATTCCCAATATGGATAGCTTTGAAATTCAAAACAATAGTCTAATTATTCTTGACGACCTCATGGGTGAAACGAACGATGATGTGGCTAATCTCTTCACAAAGTACGCTCATCATAAAAGTTTAACTGTTATTTTTATTTTGCAAAATTTGTTCCCAAAAAGTAAGCGAGCAAGAGATATTAGTCTAAATGCACATTATGTTATTTGCTTCAAAAATCCTAGGGATAAGTTACAAATTCAATATCTTGCCCGTCAGATTATGCCACATCTTAGCAAATCTGTGGTTCAAGCATTTGAAGATGCTACGCGTGATCCTCACACATATTTACTATTCGATATGACGCAATCTACCCCTGATGCCTTGCGAATACGCAAAAATATTTTCCCGGGAGAAACTATGCATGTATATGCTCAACAAAAAGACATGTTCAAACCATTTAATATCCAGTTCTAGTAAAAATGCAGAAGTTGAAACATCACTTCCATGTGCTTCGCGCACTTTGTAAATGTAAACCCAAAAAACGTAAAGTTATGCTACAACAGGCATCTGGAGATGTCATACGTACTATCTCTCAAGTTGCTAACAACACTATAAAAGGAAATGTTAAATTATCGGATCGTCAGAAACATAGATTGCGAAGACATAAAAACATCTTGCGTGCTTTAGCCCAAAAACGTGTGTCTCTGAAAAAGAAACGTAATCTATTACTCCGTAAAGGAGCTGGTTTTTTACCTTTTTTGCTTGGACCTATTATTAGCGCTATTGCAAGTGCCGTCGCCGGTGGTGGTGGTGGATCATGAGTTCGCAATTAAGGAAACTTATACTTGTACCAGAAGATGTAGTCGGTCAAGTTCAAGCTTCTGTCCAATCAGTACAAAATTTTCAATCACTTCTCGATTCTGAAATGCACCAAGTATTATCTAGAAACGATATAAATATTCATGAAAAATGGAAATTGTACCAACAAGCACTGGACAAATATTTAAAATCTGTACCTCATGCACAAAAACCTTTAGAAATACCTATTGTTGAACACGAAGCGGTTGAAACAAAGGAATACCAACCTATAAAAAGCAATCCCGGTACATTACCAATTTCTGAAATTATTGAAACAGTTCCAATAATGCTTCGAAAAAATACAGAGCTATTGCTAAAAAAAGTTTTAAGTTCACACAATATATCTTGGGATACAACGGGCACCGTAACTATGTACGGTAAAATATATCCCAATTCCAATATTGTAGATTTAGTGAATGATGTGGTTAGGCAACGAAGAAAAAGTCAAAATCCTGTTGGACTTGATCAGTTTGTCAGAATCCTTCGTTCAATGAACATTCCACACCAGTTTCTTGGACCTGCAGCACTATCGAAACTATCACCAAAAAGAAGGGAAGCTTTGTCACCATTATCTTTTTTTGAAAAGTGGAAAGAATATAAATATTAGTAGTAAACATGAAATTACATCAACTCTATTATGTGTATACAAATCCAGCTTCATTATCAAATGCGTCTAAATTGTATAAAGCAGCCAAAAAAAAAATTTCCAAAGCTAAAATAAAACATTGGTTACAATCTCAAGATGCTTATACCTTGCATGCTCCTGCATATAAAAAGTTTCCCAGAAAACAATATTATGCTAGTGGTCCTTTCGAAACTCTGCAAATGGATTTAGCCGATATGCAGAATGTTGCAAAATTCAATCGTGGTTATAGATATATTTTGTGTGCTATAGACATATTTTCCAGACTAGCATTTTGCATTCCGGTAAAAAACAAAACTGGTCCCGTTATAGCAAAAGCAGTGGAGAAAGCTTTGCACATGTACAAAAATGTTCCGTTAAATTGTCAGACAGATTTCGGCAAAGAGTTTTACAATAAACATGTTAAAACTATATTTAAAAAATACAATGTAAATCACTACAGTGTTTATTCGGAAATGAAAGCTGCGATATGCGAACGGTTTATTCGTACAATAAAAGAAAAAATTTATAAGTATTTTACAGCAAATCATAGTTACAAATATATTCATATTTTGCAAGATTTAGTTCAAAGTTATAATAATTCTAAACATTCAACTATCAAAGTTGCACCAGCACAAGTTAGCGATGAAAATATGAATCAAGTATGGTATACATTATACGGATCAAAAAAAAACTTTCGAAAGAGTTGCAAATTTAAGCCGGGCGATTATGTGCGAATATCAAAAACAAAAATGAAATTTGAGAAAGGTTATTTAGCAAAATGGTCTCGGGAAATTTTTATTGTAGACAAATGCATAAAATCAAATCCGGTAACATATCACATTAAAGATTGGAACGGTGAAATAGTGAAAGGTATTTTTTACGAACAAGAGTTACAGAAAATTAACGTAAATAAAAATACTGTCCATAGAATCGAAAAAATTTTACGTAGAAAAGGTAATTGGCTCTATGTAAAATGGTTCGGTTACTCAAATATCTTCAATTCTTGGGTTAAAAAGAGTGACACATTGTGTTTATAGTTCATTAGCTTTGTGATGGAGCGTGTGAATGAATTTTATCTCTCGCTCCCGTCTAATGCAAGCTCCGATATTTTCCAAAATAACACCTCGACCTGTTATACAACAAAATTAGCTCACCCTATTGATCTCACTGATTCTAAATGGGTGGTCGGTCTTGCCGAATGTAGTTGTACATGGAGTTTTTATAATGTGCCAACAGATCAACAGATTATTATCAAAGCGGTGCGCGCAGACAACTCGGAAGTTATTCAAAAAAGAGTTGAAATTCCTGCTGGTTTTTATGCATCTATTCAACATATTCTGAATTGTGTTCCAGAAAAAATGAAACAATTTATACATTATGACGAGTACATAAACCGTGTATTTGTTAAAACTGACACGTCCATTCAGCAAATCATGATAGGTGTAACACCTGCTTTAATGTGTATTTTCGGATATGCTCAAAATATACCAAAAACAGAAGAACCTGTGGTGGTTGCGGTGAATCACGAACCCTTATTTTACAAAGAAGCACCTTATGTTTGTAATTTGAATTATTTTCTCCCCCAAGAGATTAATGTTTGCGTAGACATTGTGAAACCTCAACTGCATGGTCATATATTACGAAAAATCGGAATCAATCATTATACCTATGGTCGAAATAAGAACTTTGCATTCGATATACCACGATATATCAAAGTCGAAAAACACTACTTTGACACAATCGAAATAGACTTAAAGGGACATACATGGGAAAATTTACCATTTCGGTTCGGTTCATCGTACATTAAGCTACATTTCAAGCAAACAGGAAAATGATCAGTGAAGGCACAGAAAATGATTTTTACATTACTCTTACTTCGAATGGCTCGCACAAACATTTCCCTCACAACACAACATCACATTTTGTGAATATGGTGGAAAGCGAAGTTCGTCTCAAACAGTCTGATTGGAAAATTGCATTAGCCGAAATTCAAATACCCAATACATGTTATAATATTACCGAAGATCAAAATATCATCTGGTATAATTTGCGTCTCGAAGAAAATCTCTATGAGGCCCACAAATTCAAAATTCCGTCTGGGTATTATCACACTGTAGATAGTGTGCTGGAACAAATCAATAAAAAAACAGATCTTTTTCGATTCACATATCGCAAATTAGCAAACAATATTCATTGCAGTCACGATTTCCGTGTAGAATCAATTAAATTTTCACCAGTTTTGAGTCTACAATTAGGATATGAACCGTACACTAACATCACAAAATACATCAATGGATCGCGGAGTCCATATTTGAATATTGGATATCCTCAGCAGGTATTTGTGTACACCGATATTATACAGTATCAACTGGTTGGAGACAGTAAAGTTCCATTATTGCGTATAGCCAGCATAGAAAATGTTAACTATGGTCGAACATACTCTGTTTGTTTCAATCCTATGCATTATTTACCATTGTCAAAATTTTGTTTCAATACAATAGAAATCCTTTTAAAGGACCATGCAGGTCGAAATTTATCATTTCAATCTGGTACAGTGAACATAACACTTCATTTTCAACGGTCATGAAACATCGACAAACAGGTCGTGGAATACCCTATTTTGCTGGTCCTGTGTACCAACAGGGTCATGGTCTTGGGGGATTTTTTCGCGGTCTTTTTAGATATGCTCTACCTATATTAAAACCTGTTGCTAAAACTGTGGGACGTCAGGTATTGCGTACCGGAATGCAAGTTGCTGGTGACATGTTGGAAAATAAACCTATCAAGGAATCAGTTCGTGTAAGAATAAAACAGGCCAAAGAAAATTTACGTGACAAAGCAGAACAAAAAATTAACCAGATGTTAGCAGGTAATGGAAAAACAAAAAGAAAAAAAACAGTCAAAAGAAAAGCTATAAAAATAGGGCCTCCTTCGCTACAGTCACACTCGGCTAAACGTCGTAGACATAGAAAGGACATATTCGATTGAGCGACCATGTCTAACATTCATCCTTGCAGTCAACCATGTTGCACAAGCGATTTTGATTTGTTTTCAGTTCCTATGACACAAACTATAATTGAGCATACAGATAATGTAGAGTATCGACCTATATCTACTTTAACTTCAGGGGGACCTGTAGAATTTCATATTCTAGGTGAAACTGGTGAATTTATTCATCCTGGATACCTTTATCTTTACGTAAAGTGTAAAATTACAAAATCTGATGGTGAGGATCTTGACGATTCAGACAATGTTGCACCTGTCAATAATTTTTTGCATTCTCTTTTCAATCAAGTTGATATTTCACTTAATGACAAACTGATCACATCGTCTTCAGGTTCATACCCCTACAGAGCATATTTTGAAACTTTATTGAATTTCTCTAATGACGCCAAAAAAACACATTTAACATCTTCGCTCTGGTTCAAAGATACACCTGGACAGTTTAACACTCTGGGAAATGGAAATACCGGATATACATCTCGTGCACAGTTCGCTAAAAACAGTGCTACTTTTGACATGTATGGAAGAATACATGCAGATATTGTAGGACTGGACCGTGTTTTGCCCAATAAAGTGGGAATGCGCGTGAAACTTCATAGAAGTAAAGATTCCTTTTGTTTAATGAATGCTGAAAATTCGTCTTATCTTGTGCATTTAGAAGATGTGACTTTATGGGTTCGGAGAATAACTGTTTCTCCCGATATTGGAATGCAACTCAGTACTAGAATGGAGCGTGAAACAGCTAAATTACCTATCACAAGAGTGGAAACTCTTACTCACACCATTCCTCAAAATATAACTTCTTATAACATAGATAATCTATTTTTGGGTAATGTTCCAAAAGCTCTTGTTGTTGGCTTTGTTTCGAATGCTGCATACAATGGAAAAAACAACTTGAATCCATTTCATTTTGAACATTTCAACATTAACCGGCTACAGCTACAAGTCGGCTCCAAATTTTATCCCTCCACCCCTCTAACACCAAATTTTTCAAAAAATAACTACATTCAAAGCTACTATACATTGTTTTCTGGAACTGGAATGTATTATTGTAATAGTGGAAATTGTATTGCTAGAAAAGATTATCCTCTAGGCTATACCCTCTTCGCGTTTATTCTTTCGCCTACAAACTCTTTGAATGACAATACATGGGACATGGTACGTGACTCGCCTGTTACTCTCAAAATACAATTTGCAAATTCTTTGACGTCATCTGTCACATGTGTTATTTACGCACAATTTGATTCGCTATTTCAGGTGGACAAAAACAGAAATATATATCCCGACTTTACAAAATAGATTTTAGTATATTTGTGAGTGTTTGCCGGGATGAGATTTGTTATTCATTTCACTGCCTTCCAGGGCAATCAAAGTGAAATTATAGTCAAGGAGCTTGCACTTGTCAATATTGATAACTTTAGTTCGGACTCCTGGATATTTTTACCACCATTTCCGTACGGTGAATTAGAATCGACCTCTACCCAGTTAAACAATTATGCATCTCAAAATTCACATGGTCTTGAATGGAATCATGGGTATATAAAATACAATCAAATAGCCAACATACTGACATCCTACACAGAACATGCTACAGCGTTGTATGCTCATGGCATCGAGCGCTGTACCTTCCTGGGAGACCTTCTACATCGGACCATCATCAATTTAGAAGACTTGCTTTGTCCGAAGGCTTGCCTGCTTGGATTTCCAGCTGAAAATTGTTGTCATCCGTCGCATAGATTCGTCGAATTTCGCTGTGCAGCAAAAGAGTGCAAAGTGTATGCCAAGTACATTCGTTGCTACGAACTAAGAGGGTACCAGTTTGGTGTCATCTCACCATATATACCAACGTCTAGTTTGAATAATATTTATTCAGATATACATACAGTTTGTTCCAGTGAAAAAACGCAAGAGCAAAAATATGTGGACTGACGACATAATTTATATTATACTTCAAGATTGTAAAACTGCTGTTCAGTTCGTTGGTGTGTATGCTGATAACCAGTTACCGGTATCAGTAAAATTTCCAGCAGGTTTAATTATTAATACAAGCACAAGTGAAAATATTGATGGTCATTGGGTTGCTGTGTACATTAACAAAAATGGAATTGGTATATATTTCGACTCCTTTGGAGAACCACCCTCCGAAAATGTAAAACGTTTTCTCAACAGAAATACTTACCGTTGGATTTGGAACAATCAACAGATTCAACATTCAGAATCAGTGTTTTGTGGTGTATTTTGTATAATGTTTCTTTACTACTCTACCAATAATTACACAATATTGGATTTTGTCAATTTGTTCAGTAAAACAAACTTTGTAATCAACGACAACATTGTTTTAAATCAACTGAAAATATTGTTATCTTAAAATATATACATTTTTGTATATATTATTTTGGTGTTGTATGTAAATATATATATAGTAGAATAAGAAAAAAAATTATACTTTATATTTTGTCTTTATGTTTTCATTTCCATATGGTGTAAATATATATACAAAAATAATAAAAATTATATTTCACATATTTGTTTTTGATTTTATACTTTAAAATATTCTTGGAATGAAACAACAAAATTCACAATTAAACTTTATTTTGCATTCATTAATATATACATAAAAATTCATTTGCACAAAATCTCAACATATCTGAGATTTGTTATTTCATATTGAACCAAGTAACAAGTCTTTGAACATTTCTAAAAGCACAGCCTAATTGAGAAAATGGTTCGTAGGAACTTTCCACATAACTGTCTCTCACAAATAACTTTCCAAAAAGAGAAAATTTTCAGGCCAATAAGCTCCCAACACCGTTAAAAGTTGTCACAAATAACCTCCCAACACCATTACAACCTGAACTTTACCAAAAGTTCTCATCACTTGCTCAGTTTAGAAGTGATAACCTCCACACACACATCGCGAAAAAATAGTCCCAACTCACATTTCACTCTTTCACTTAAAAATTCAACACAATTATCAAATATCGGCAGTTCATGTCGCTCTACTTGATCTTTTATATTGGTAATATCCTGGCAATTATGATCATTCGAATTATTAGTACAACCATAACAAGTATCCTTAATTGATCCAACACATAATGAAATATAAGACTCGTAATATTCACGTATTTGGGTCTGATATTCACAATACATTTTAGTTATCTTAGATATGCAATCAGACAATCGTAAAAGTTCTGTCCAGGTAGTTAACATCATTGTCATTGGTATTTCCGAATCAAAAATATCCACAAACTGAATAACTTTCTTATTGTACAATTTGCCAAAAGAAAGCATGTATTTTTCACCTAGCAACGCAGGCGACAAAACCAACTCTTCTTCACTAGATAAATAATTAGATATATTTCCCCCCAACTCCATCAGTGTACACCATTCTTCCATACACAACACAATTCCTTGACTGTTGTGGCGAGCAATACGCACACACACAGAAAAATCGTTCTCCACATCAAATCCAACAGTCGCACTCTTGAATGCAGTTTTACTCAAAGGGTAACATACCTCCAACAGGTATTGCTTCCGTGGTTTCCATGTGGAAGAGGACTGGGCACCATTTTCCTCCATGCTGGTTCCAGAGAGCTGCTTTAGCATATTTAACTGCTGCTGCACATAACTATTCCCTTGAAAATTAAGTTTTCTTTTCGCATTCCAAACCTTTCCTCCCTGTAGAGATGCAGTTGCTACAGCTGACGTTGCAGTAACTCCTCCCGAACGTGTTGTTGCAGATTTGGACACTACAGATACTTCGGCACCACCAGATCTTTGCACTCTTCTTGACTTGGCAGAACCGCTTTTCTCCATCTTGCTCTTCTCTTTCCTGCTACTTCACGATGAACACACTAACTGTACAGAACATGTGGTACTTTATATACACCAACCCACATAACTCCCTTCAACGTCATAGATTTTTAAATAGCACATAACGGAACATTTTGAGCAGGAAATCTCTCTCTCTCTCTCTCTCTCTCTCTCTCTCTCTCTCTCTCTCTTTCTCTCTCTCTCTCTCTCTCTCTTTCTCTCTGTGTGTGTGTATGTGTTCTCTCTTTCTTATGTCCTCTTTCTCTCTCTCTCTCTCTCTCTCTCTCTCTCTCTCTCTGTCTTCCTATCTCTGTCTATCTCCGTCTATTTCTCTCTCTCCCTCTCTCTCTCTCTCTCTCTCTCTCTCTGTCTGTGTGTGTGTGTGTGTGTGTGTGTATATGTTCTCTCTTTCTCATATCCTTTTTCTCTCTCTCTCTCTCTCTCTCTGTGTGTGTGTGTGTGTGTGTGTGTGTGTGTATGTGTGTGTGTGTGTGTATATGTTCTCTCTTTCTTATGTCCTCTTTCTCTCTCTCTCTCTCTCTCTCTCTCTCTCTCTTTATCATCTTTCTTTGAGTGGCTTTCTTTGAGTGGCTGGTGACAATTTACTACTTTGGTTGCAAGAAAATTTTCAGCGGAAAGTAACTGTAAAAGTAATTTACAGTTACTTTGGAAGTACATGTAACTGTAACTGAGTTACTTTTTAAAATGTTACTTTTTTTAAGCAAGTAAGTGTAACTAGTTACCTTTTTAAAAGTAACTTTCCGAACACTGTCTTTCGATCAGTGCTGTCCAGCAGGATCTGAGCGCAACAGGGTTCAAGCAAGCGTCCGGAAACAGAGCGCTAATTCCTCTCCCCCTACATAAATTTTCTCGCACTTCAATAATCCTGACACGAGAGTAGAAAATCGCATGAAAAATTGAAGGAAAAAGCCCTCAGAAGCTATCATTAACATAGGCTTCCTCGTGCATTGCACTGGTGCGTGAGCGTTTGGTGTGTATACGGTATTGCGGTGCTTCCCAGATGGCTCCACTATCACTTTCTCTGCTAATTGAACTTTAATACGGATAATCTTAGTTCGCAAAAGCGCCGCCATATCTGTGAGGTCACCGACTCTTCTCGCACACATTTCTCAGAGGTATTTTGCGTCTTTGTCCGAGCTAAAATTGTTTCTCACCGTCGAATGGGGTGAAACACACTGATATCTATGTACTTTTCTTTCCTATTTACAGCTTTTCAGCCTAGGAATTCAAGACGCTTCTGTTTTACAGAATTAAGGCGTAGTTCATGGGTCAGACCAGATATCTGTACTGAAATACCTGTTGTACCAATACCTGTTGTACCAATATAAGAAAAGTAATATGTGATAACCTTTCCAAATGAGTAGCTTTCTCATTTTTCTTAGAGGCAACATGTCTTCGCATTAATTGCATCAGTTGCGAGTATGCAAATTTACAACTTACACGAAAGAATCATACACAGTGGAATACTTCACAATGTTTTCCTATAGTTGATGTTTTCTCATATAACTATTTAACCGAAGATTATGTATATAATAATAATGATTTTTATTAGTAGGGCTAGTACTATTAGTATCATATTAAAACAGTGTGTTAGAACTTTTCCTCATCTAAATGTTTTGTTAATAATCGTCCTAGTTCATCATGAAACCTCTAAAAAAAAATAACTTGAAAACGTGATAAATAGTAGCTATAATTTGTGTGTGTTGCTAATAAGACATCTGTGACTGAAGTTGGCCGGGGAAAGCAATCTTCTTCCATCAAAGAGGTCCCACGTGGAGTGCATTATGCACTGTTGAGATGATGTTGATCGTACAGACAAACTGGTTTTGCCTCAGTTTATTGACTCGCGGAGAACTTTGCTGGAGCCAGTTAAAATTCAGAAATACACAACACCACTTTTCGGACTTGCAAAGACATCCCTGATGAACAGATTCCGTGACTCAAGTACCACAGAAAGTGTCACAGTATTTCTACCATGAAGAAACTTCTCCTGTCTAGCCTTGCATAATAGCAATCTGGTACCACTGATCAGGCCCGTAGAGTCCAGCGTAGATATTTCTGCCGTGCGATGCGCGAAACAACTAAAGAAGCAGTGTTGCTAATGGAGCAGATAGAAAAATCGCTGCAGTGCGCCGATGCACAGCTGTTACGTACAACAATAAAATTAGAGAATTCAGGTCTATCTAACGTTGAGTTTTAAACGTCATGCATTATACCAGGACTAGGATTAATATGTACTAACAAGTGGCTTTGTATGTAGCTACATACATATGGACTAAAAATTCGCAAAATATGAACTAACACATAAGTAAAATTACCAAAAATGCTGCAAAGAAGACTTCTTCATACGATTCCTTATTTGAGTGATTTCAAACAAAATAAAAAAATATATATATATTATTTTTCATTGCATTAATGCACTGGTGGCGTTCTAAATTTTCACTCCCAAAACCCGTATACACTGGTATGGAACTGCAACGGCAGATAATAACATGCCAACGTGTTAAACCGCTACAATTGCACCATAACACTCCTCCTCAAGCAGTATTATTATTTCCTCTCTGAGATCGGCGACAGTCGGTTGCCTTTGTTGTACATTTACAAAGGATGCCGGCTTCCACAACAATAACAAGTACATATACTGCCACTAGACGATAAGCTGCGCGGCTTTTTCTTTTGTTATGAACCAGGGCCGGCGCTAGTCATTTTGCCTCCCTGGGAGGTGGCGGCAGATGCCGCTCTATTTCGACCCCCCCCCCCCCCGGTCATTACGCAGCAACGGAAAATTGAAAATCAATATATTCCTAACTAAAACATCAAAATATAAAATAAATAATGAGACTTCTTATGCTATTTCAATACTATTCAGCGCAAAAGAATATCTCGCTCGATCACAGTTTTCAATAGGCTTATTTTTTTCTTTTCTTCAAATTTTGCATCTCTGGGCGATGGGACGGTTCGCCCTCCCCTTCCGGCGGCCCTGCTATGAACTTGGTTACCCATCAAAGCATGGCAATTTTAACACAGAAAACAATATGTATCGCATTAAGCAGCAAAAATGACAGCCTCCTCTATGCAATTTCTACAAGAACACGTGCCGGAGCCAGAGTTGAAATGATGTTGGAGCCACATAATTTATTTATTTTGAATAATTCCAAAATTATGAAATATGAACAATTTGTGAATTAAACCTGTTGAAATATGTAAAATTAAGTATATTTTCCTTAAATATGTAAAAGTAAGTATTTATTAAAGTTATTGGGATGCTAACACTTTCACTGGCTTCCTCCTTCATGAACTCGTGCACGTTGCTTAGAATTTCCCGAGCTTGGCTATGCAAGGTTTTTGATTTCAACTTCGACAGAACTGGAGGCATTATGGAATTTAACGTTCATTAGCAAACACACACGTTTACATACACACACGCAATACACGCACACAACGTCAAACCGGTCAAATACTTAGTATAAAATAAAAATATGGTGCTTCAAATCCAACAAAACTCACCGCCACTTTACCTGCCTTTCCCCTTCCGTGACAGAAATAGTGCTTCATTATTACAGTTGGCAACACTAGTTACTAGCTAGCCAATGAACATGCACTGCATGAAAGAAGCAACCACTACGCCGTGCTATATTGCCACATTACCGTCCCTGCCGAACGGTGGGAACCGCGAGCTGGAGCGCTATTCAATTGTTTTCAATGATGTTTGCGCGAGTGTGTCCAGGAATGGAATGACAATGTGGCAACAATAGCGAAGGTTTTCGAGCAGGGTAAAACACGTGATGCTAAGAGAGAGGGAGACGAAACGATAATTCGTTTCTACGCAACGGCAAATTTATGTGTGATGCACTCTACCCAGGATTTTTTTGAGGGAGGGGCCAGATCCGTGTTTATAGATATTAATGTGTGTGTGTGTGTGTGTGTACACACACACACACACACACCCACACACGGTGGCGGCTATTGGGGGACCTTGGGACAGTTGCCCCCGACTTTTTTTGTCACTTTTGCCCCCGTACTATGGCCTGTTAATGCTTGTCTGCCACTATAAAATAACTGACCTTGTCCCCTCCCCTTTCCCAGTTATGGCATCCAACCGTCCATACTGATCAGGAGTATTCTGATAGTTCTGAGTTTCGTAAAATAAAAAGGTTTACAAATTTCCTTTATTTTCTTACATCAGAACCACGATAATTCTATGTTTAGAAAATAATATATTTATAAATTAAATTATACGCATTAACAATTATCATTACAATAAAGAATTCTAAACGTGAGTTAAACCATTCCATTACGATTGATTAACAAAAAAAGAAGGAGAGAGACGTTTTACCTGATAGCCAGTAACGTCGATAGGGTGCCAAAAGTTATGGGCAAGGACAATCTACTTTCTCTTAGTAGACGAGTTTGAGTTGATTTAGGTCCACTTTTATTCACACATAGACTAATTTGGACTGGACCTACTATGTGCTTCCAAAGGGTGTGGATAGACAAGGCTTAGCATTAAGAGGTCATAGTGCAGGAGCAAAAGTGGAAATAGTGAGGGGGGGCACCGCCCCCAAGTCTCTCCAATCACCGTCACTGCTGGTAGCCTTGCATCAATGGTTATAAAACTAAAAGTACCCAGTATTGCAGACTGCGGACTTCTGGAGACTGCCTCCCTACACAAGCTCAAAATTGAAATTATTACAAGTTTGAAAAATCGTCTGTTATTTTCGTAAATTTTTATAGGTTCACATTTAGAAATTCCATGGCCCCTCCCCTGGGTACGGGCCCGCCACCAGTGATGTGCGTCTACGCGTAAACAACGATAGTCTACATTCTACACGTAGACTATTTTATACACGTAAATTATTTAATTTATGTAAACAACATGGCGAAAGGTGATAACTTAGCAAACGGCGCCGTGGAATTAAAAGAACATTATACTGCGCATCAGTTGCTGATGTGTAAGGATAACTTTTCATACTCTTTCTTCCAAATTCGAACAATTTCTCACCTAGGAAGAAACCTTATATAGGAAATATTCTAGTGTTTTATGGGAAAAAGACCACTATTGGCTCACGACTGCCATCTGTTGTTTTTTTTGCATACTATTTATCTTCCATAGTTGATAATAGAAGAGACGAGAAATTTTGTTGTAAATAGGGTTCTTTTCATTTCGTTAGGAACCAATATAGTTGAATGTTTCACTTTCCTTTCATGAAACCCTTGAAAATTAATTTTAATGCACTTTAGATTGTTTACGTAGTCTATGTAAACTACAACCCAATGTAATCTACGCGTAGATTACGTGTAGACAAAGCATGTAGACGTAAACGTATAGACTTCAGTAAAGCCACTATTAACACAATTGTGTCATAAAGTATATATATATATATATATATATATATATATATATGTGTGTGTGTGTGTGTGTGTGTGTATATATATAAAATACTATTTTTAATATATTTTTATATATATATATGTCTATATATGTATAATTTCTATCTCTATATTACAAATATATGTAATTGCAATGACTATGTATCCTTCATATGGGCTCTGTAATTAGGTATGTACCTGTTGAGTTCAATAAATAAATAAATAAATCACTGCCTGCCACTGATCCACTTCTTGTAAAGGGTCAGAAAGGAAGCAAGTACGCCAAGGGACAGAATATACTGGAGCTTTTTATGCGGTATCGGAAAGTGCGAGCTGAGAAGAAATGAAGTATAGTTTCTTGTACGTGTCAATAGGAATTGGTCATCCTTCTGGATGCCGTATTTGGACATGGAGACATTGATAGGCCTGAGCCGAGAATGTAGATAGGCATACTAGATGCTACATTTATTACTCATCTGAGCAATAATTCCATGCTACTTTGCATATGACAGACCGAATTATGTGAGCATGTTCCCTCTACTATGCACATTTGTGTCAGATAACCATTACACATCCAGATATACACTCTAAATTCACGCGAGGAGGCTTTTTCAGTTCAATTCAGCTCCACCAACACTTTTGGCCGAACAGAGATACCCAGGCAACAGGAGAGACAAATAGGTGTACTTTGAAGGAAGGATCAGCGACAATGTACTACCTTGTCTGTGGTACGACTACATTACACCTTGTCTGAAACAGCTGAGAAACGTAATGGGTCAAGACAAGTCCAAATTGTCTCATGCAGATCTTCAAAGTGCGAGGATCAGGAAAGACGGAACAGATGTGGAGTCCCTCATTGATCTCATGAAGAACATGTGACTGAATCCTGTGTCTCCTGATTCGTCTGTTCAGCAGCATGGATCAAATGTAGCCAAGGATCTTCTGAGATCTCTTCAAGTTCGCAAAGAAGCCTACCAAACATTCAAACGAACACGATTTGATGAAGACCCACCTTCAGTGAAATTTAATGATAAGATGGTCGAGCAAAACTGAAGATATTCTAAAAAAGTCTGCACAAAGACAAACTGTAGATCAAATGCAGAAGTGGCTCTGAAGACGGATCCGAAACCTCTTCAGCCATTTGATCCTGGTAGCTGAAAGCAGGGAGACTGAACATAGAAAGAGGTCCTGGCCCAAGCTATGGACCCAGTGTTGCCACATGAAGGGAAATTTCCCTTTTGCAGGGAAATTCGGACCGAATTTTTAGCCAAAAGGGAATTTCGATTAAAAATACCAGAATTTCAGGGAAATTTTAAGGCATCTGACTACATTCTTTCAGTTCATGTTAAGTTCCACTTTCATATTCACATTTTCATTTTCTTTCTGTTCTTTTTTTCTGCTCCCGTGAATATAGCCTATATCTATTTATATTTCTGTTAAGTATATCGCTTTTCTGCACCTTCGGATAAAAGTAACGATGAGGATTAACGATTAAATGGATTCCTGACCAGGATCCAAACCTGGGACATCTGGTCAGGAAGCGATGAAAGTGACATCTATGTGAAAAATTAACATTTTTTATTCACACTGACATGCACCAACGGAAATGCTACTGCTACTGCCTCCACCACCAGCAATTATAGTAATAATTACAGCTACTGCTACTACCACTAATAATACTTATTATTATTGTATGATTTGCTTGGGTGAAGGGAAAATGGGTCCAAAAAGGGACATTTTGCCCCTTGGAAAGGGAAATTGTGCCCTCATATTGTAGCAACACTGTATGGACCCTGGTAAATATTGATAGTTCCTTTCGAAAGACGAAGAAGGCATCATTTGCCATAACATTATCACTTATCCCCATCTTCGCAAGCAGCAAAGAAGCGAAGTAAAATAAACTGAATCAATAAGGGGTCTTAAAATTGGGTCTCCCTTATCGCACAACGCTAGAGTAACCTTGGATGCTGACGTCACCACGGAATGCATTCATTGTTACTCTAAATGCCTAAGCTGTTATGTAAGGCTTGTTGGCTTTATTTCTCTTAGCATAAACAATACGTTTTTTGTGTATTTATGCAAACCTAACAGACGTAACCTAACAACGTACGCATTCTTCGTATGACGTCGGAACGCGAAGTTGGTCTACCGTAGTGCAATTAAGAGACCCCTTAAAATTCACGTATAGCAACATGAAAATTCGCGATTAAAAAATGGCGAACAAAAACCTGCGAATTTTTTATTTATGTACCACAAATGACAAAAATGAATATGAAATAG
Source organism: Lepisma saccharinum (assembly GCF_977018435.1). Taxonomy (NCBI): domain Eukaryota; kingdom Metazoa; phylum Arthropoda; class Insecta; order Zygentoma; family Lepismatidae; genus Lepisma; species Lepisma saccharinum. The sequence continues at coordinate 20,553,604 of NC_139235.1, forward strand.
TTTTGACTCAAGTATGCAAATAACCACACTTGAAAAAAATACAAATCTGATGTAATGGAGCAAGGACCCCCCCCCCGCTCCGTCTAACAGTATACTTTTTGCATTCCTTCAGTTTCCCAACTAGCTAACGTCCCCATCTTACGATGATCTACAAACATGACGTCACACGGTCCAAATCAGAGCGGTGCCGTGCTGTTAGCGAACACGCAAACTTGTCCTGTCTTGTTTCTCCTTGAATCTGGTCACCATGCAAATGTTGCCAGTGATAAGCCAACTTGCGTGGAGAAACGCCTCAGTGGCTGGTGCCTCTTGACCTGACATAACTCACCCCTGATCATTCTTCAATTGGGTCTTCCTTGTCGCACAACAGTTTTGCTACCTTGTGTTCTGACGTCAGACGAGGAATGCCTACGAGGTTAGGTTAGGCCTGTGAGGTTAGGTTCCATTAGACTAAATACAATGAAAAATTATTATTTAGGCTAAGAGATCTAAACTTAGTTAGCCTAACCTAACAACGTAGGCATTTAGCCTAAAATTAAAAAGCTTTCTCCCGTGACGTCAAAACACAAGGTTGCTCAAGTGTTGTGCTATAAGTGAGACTCTTCTTCAATCGACTGTAAAACCAGCAAGATGAGTGAAATAGAATTAAAAATATATAGCTAACAAAAACTTTGATGTAGTTAACCTAAATTATTGAAGATCCTTCATTTAGCTAATTTCAAACACAAAATGATTATAAGGTATCACTGGCAACACTTGCATGTTGACCACTTTCAAGGACAAACAAGACAGGGCAAGTTTGTGTGTTCGCTAACAGCACGCATCTGCAAATCCTTTCCTTCCGATGTTCGCTAAGAGCACGTGTTCGCTACGAGCACGGAATCCTTCAGAACAACTATCTTAAAATTTGACCCTCAGTTAGTTGTCAGCGATGCCCCATGGAATTCTGAAAGTTAAAAGAAACATTCACCGTTACTATTAACTTTAACTCACTCACATGCCCTAGATACCATTCAGTCTATTCAGTACCGTCCTGCAACAGCACCACGTTCCCATCACAACATTGAGTGAACACGTCGTTCATTTGTATACAGTGATGGACAAAAGTAATCATACAGTGGAACTGAAATGAAGAAAGGACGAATTGCAGCAGCTAGGAAAACAATAAGGAAGTCGAAACTGTTAATGCTTGACCATGTATGCACCAAACGATATATTGACAACAAAAATAAATATCAGATGCTGCTTGTAGAAAAATTAAATACAATACTTTCTCAATACCCGCTTCTTTGGCTGGACAAAAGTATTCATACACCAACATAAAAGTTCACTTTGAAGACAAGAAAGAAACAAATACCATGTCGACAGAATTTAGTATGCATTCCTCTGTTATGGAGAACATCTGTCCGTCTCTTTTGCATAGAATGAACAAGAGGCATGGTTATTTCAGATGTAATACTGTGCCACTCATGCAAAATGACCTCTTTCAGTCTATTCTTGCTTGTTATGTCATGTTTTCGGAGTCTGGTTTCCAAATGGCTCCAAAGATGTTCAATGGGGTTAAGGTCGGGGGACTGCGGTGGAGTTTTGAGTGTGTGGGGAGTATTATATAACAACCAAAGGCGGACAATCTCAGCTGTATGTTTATGGTCGTTGTCCTGCTGGAAGTAAAAATCATTCCCGAGACCCAAATGATCGATACTTCGCTGCAAATTGTTCTTCAGAATATCCAAATAGACAAATCTATCCATAGTTCCCTCAATAAAGACGAGTTCTCCAACACCTGAGGCTGACATACAGCCCCAGACCATAACGCCACCACCTCCATGTTTAACTGTGGCCAAGAGATTTCGAGGCTCAAGCTCAGTATTGGGCTTTCTCCACACCAAAATTCTACCATCACTATGGATAATATTAAATTTACTCTCGTCCGAAAACAACACTTTATCCCAGAAGTCCAAACGTTTACTCACATACTCCTTTGTAAATGTTAATCTGGCCTTCTTGTTCTTCTTACTGATGTATGGCTTCCTTCTAGGTACCCTAGTTCTGTACCCTGCTCGGTTGAAAAGCCTTCTAATACTTCTTGAGGACACTTGTTTTCCCAGGTGTTCGTGAACATGTGCCGCCACTGCTGACGATGTTAATTTTGGATTTTTCTTGATCATTCTCAACAGTCCTTGTTTCTCTCTCGAAGTAAGTTTCTGAGGACGCCCAACCCTTTCCCTATTTATCAGCACTTTTATGTCATTATATCGTTTGATGACACTTTGCACAGTCGCACGACTACTCCCAAGTATGTCTGCGATTTCAGAATATGATTTCTTATTGTGGTATAATGATATCATACTTCTCCTCTCTTCGATCGTGGTTTACTTCCCTTTGCGGCCCATTTGACTTCCTGCAGCACGCCAACACCAAACCAACCACTTCCTTACACAGGTGCAAGTGCAGTAAACAAATATCTGGCACTGAATGATGGAAACGGTTGTTTCACGAACTTTTTTGGGGGTTTATAACCTGGCGTATGAATACTTATGACCATCCAGAAAGCAGTTTATCTAAGGATTACCCACATTTCTTATGACAATTTCAATTGTATGCACACAATTGCTTTGCGTTTCTATTCTTGCCATTCCAATGGAGCATATGTGCTATAGACTTGACTTGCCTTTACGGTCTTCTTTGTATAATAACATGTTTCATTCAGACAATGCCTTTGTATGAATACTTTTGTCCATCACTGTATATAACACACACGCGCGCGCAGGAGAATGCTAAAAAAAAATATCCATCTTCCTCCCTAACCATACCACCCCTCCCCACTTTGGTTGCACGTCTGTTTAGTGGTGGGGGGAGAAGGGAGATTATGTGATTGGTATGACTCACCTAACAAATCCCAAACATTAATTGACCAATTAAACTCTTGTTATTTCCCTATTTTGAGCCGACCAGTAAATGAGATGATTCGTTTATGATTGCGAATGGTTACGGTAGCACGATTGTGTAGTCCTGTTGACACGTTTCTCATTTTGTGTTATGCCCTGAGCATTATGAGCACGGAATAACGCATTTTCACTCGGAACAATTGAAATTAGCTTACCTCTGTAGCTGTCGACATGTTCTCCATGTTCATATAATAATAGTAATAACATCGGTAGTAGTATTTGTATATTCACGTAAGAACTATTTTGGTACTGTACATGTATGCAAAAGTGTTGAAAGTTGTTCAAAGTTTCCCATACATGGACAAGTTGACATATCAATTTGTATTTTGTCTGTGGTGAATAGTCTGTATCGAATGCTCTCGAAAGATGTCTGTTGTGATCGTTGTGCCTCGCGTCGCGGTCAGTCGTGGAGGACTAAAGTGTTAATTTAGAGTTAGCACTTGTTGGTACTCACTAAAACCAAGACTTCTGAGGAAATGTTCGAAAAAGAGAAAGTTAGAGTCGTTAAATTGGTTACAATGTTGATCTAAAACACAGAGTGAGTCTCTTCCCGATGGCGTAATCAAGTGGTCGTGGTGGGTTCGATATCCTGTAGAAGTACATATACCCTATCCCAGCTAACTGTGAAACAAGGCTGCGCATAGCGTCAGAGAAGCGAAGGAAATCTATTGGCCAGAGCGAAGCAGTACACGCTGCTGGTAACTGCAGTCGCTTTACCCCACTCCACGCAATCCCGTTCCCTCTCACGTGTCGATTAGTGGAGCCGTTTCGCGTCACTACTTGCGCAGAGACTTGTTTTCGTTTGCCTGCTCCACAGTTAGCTGAGACAGAGTATAGTTGTTCGGATCCCACTTTAAACTGTAGGTCGAACCACGATTAGCCTCTCTGTGCATGAAGTGGACTTAAAACTGAACCCTACTTTAAATTGTAGGCCCAGTCCCAATTAGCCTTTTAAAAACTGACAAGCTTTGATTCTTGTAAAATACAGGGTGACCATAAAGTCTGACACCAACGGGAGAACTGTTGAACAGCACATTTCCGTAATGCAAAACGTGCTCCACATGTCCGTTACCAATCTCAACACGCTTCCTCAAACGTTTCAACATGTTTCCTTGTATTACATTATCATTATTTCCGTACATTACTCCGAAACGAAGCACGCAATGGAAGACTAAGAACTCTCTTCCTCCCAAGAAAGCAAAAGATTTAAAAAAATCAACATGGAAGCTGTTTTTGAGATTGCAAAGGCCCACTGCGTATCAAGTTTCACCCCAGAAATACCACGATTAATGGGTGTATCGTGTGCAGAAACGTGGACCGAAATTCATCAAACCCATCATCAGAAAAGGTGGACTAACGACAAGTACTTGGTGAATTTGTTGCATGATAATGCACCACCACATACGTCTCACATTGCCAGGAGTGCCGAAGACAAGTGGGTCAGAGCGAATTTAAAAATTATACTTTTGGGTTGAGGTAATTACAGGAGAACTGCTGAACAGGTGGAGCATTATTCCCCTCAAATCTATAGAAACCTTTCTATTTTAGGGTGTGTGTAACGGCCAGGGGGCAAATAAGTTATCCCTATCAAGATGATTAATCTTTCAAATTTCCTCCATATTAAACCTTATGAAATTCAGACGAAGAAAAACGAAACAAGCTTGTTATGGTCTGATTCTAAGTTTTTGTTCTCTAAATTTTTTACCAGTTAAAATCAGTTAATTATATGAAGAACCTTCCTGCAATCATTATCCACACACAAGCACAAATGTCCCATTACATTTCCACACACTAACCTTCCTCTCGCTTTTAATTGGCTCAGGTATAAGTAGTGGACATTCTGGAAGGATACATCATCTGCATACACCTATACATTGGCGCCCAGAGTCACTTGACACGTCCCCGCTGCAATCTGAAAAAAAAATTACTAAGTTCTTATTAATGTATCTCATAATTGTTTTCCTCTTTTCGTTTCTCTGTCTTTCTTGTTCTAGATTTTTGCCTTCCTTCCATGTCTTAGAATGTATTCCTGTTTACTCTCTCTGTTGTTGGATAATTCTTTTACTACCTTTTTCTCTTGTTCTTCATGTTGTCTTGTCCTTCTCTCTCTCTCTGTCTCTGTCTCGATATTCTATACCTTCTCCCTCTCCCATTTTATTTCTCTCTCTTCTCTTTCCCTTTCTTTATGTCTCTATCTCTACCCATCTTTACTTTTTTATATATCTCTCCTGTTCTTCTCTCTCTCTCTCTCTCTCTACCAATCTTTATCTTTCTTTCTCTCTCTGTATCTCCTCTTCCTCCCTCTCCCTCTCATCTTTCCCTTTCTTTATATCTCTCTTTTCTTCTCTCTCTCTCCCTCTCCTCTTTTCCTTTCTTAATATATATCTCTCTCTACCCATGTGTCTCTTTCTCTCTCTCTCTCTCTCTCTCTCCCTCTCCTCTTTCCCTTTCCTTATCTATCTCCTGTTCTTCTCTCTCTCTACCCATCTTTCTCTTCATCTCTCCCTCTCCCTCTCATCTTTCCCTTTCTTTATATCTCTCTTCTCTTCTCTCTCTCTTCACCCATCTTTCTCTTCATTTCTATCTCTCTCTCCTTCTCCTATTTTCCTTTCTTTATCTCTATCCTGTTCTTCTCTCTGTCTACCCATCTGTCTCTTTCTCTCTCTCTACCCATCTTTCTCACTCTCTCTCTCTCCCTCTCCTCTTTCTCTTTCTCCTCTTTCCCTTTCTTTATCTCTCTCCTGTTCTTCTCTCTCTCTCTACCCACCTCTCCCTTTCCCTGTCTCCGATTTCTTTTATGTCTTCCTTCCTCTTTCTTATTCTCGCTTTTATTTCTGTCTCTTTCTTTCTCTCACTCGCCAACAACCTATGTGGCGGAGTGGTTATCGCGTTACGACGCTAGGGGTTCCAGGTTCGAATCCCCGCCTGGGCATGGGTGTTCCTTGTGCGTATCCCTTCATCAGTATGACTTATCCTCATCGTCGCGATTAGCCACAACTTTTTAAAACAGCGAAGTAAAATAATTAATCATTGATTCGCTTTCTTACAATACCTCCTTGATGGCGTCGTTGTAACGCTGTTGCCTTGTAATAAAGGGGTATCGGGTTCGATCCTCGCTGGAGACACATTACACGGGTGTTCGATGACACTTTAAACTGTAGCCCCAGTCCCAATTAGCGTATCTTAGCGTGGAGTAGACGGAAAGAACAGACTCTTGTCTTTCTCGGGGTGTGAGGGATGACCGGTGTGTCGCTAACTTCACTTCCACATCTCGGTAACTACAGTCTTGCAGATCAACAAGGCTAGGAACTTACAGGAAGTGCAATCCTCTGTAAGGCTGTGTTTTGTCCTTATGTTTGCTGAGTGCTCCTTTACAGCCATAGCTTTAGTCTGGTCTATGGAGATTTTATCCCCGGAGATAGTCTAGTGTTAGAAATTGAGTGAAGAAGTTTGTAACAGACATATTTTCTTTCCTTTTTAGGTCCTGCCCTAATTTTTGCTTTAGTATTCTGTAAATGGGCTTATCAAAGAAAAGGGTATGTTCTGATATGTCCATAATGTAAAAAATCAATCAATCTTCTCTCTGTGTGTTTGTGTATGTGTGATGGTGTGTATGTGTGTGTGCCTGCCTGCTTGCTTCCCTTAAAAATATATATTTTCTAATAACTTTTATAGATGGTATCATGCGAGTTTTCACCGCCCCTATACACACACACACACACACACACACACACACACACACAATAATTTAAATTACATATCTTCTGGGATATGATGGCGATATTTCGGAACTTCGAGGTGTTCATTTGGGCATTTTAGCAGGCATGTAGCGATTGGTAGGTAAGAGGGCTAAAGCATGGGGGGGGGGGGGGTCATGCAAGGAAGGCACCATTCAAAGCTTTTTTTCAGACAACAAAGTCCGAAAATGCGACTTGTTATAGGTAAGGGCAGAACAACCCCTGTTCCCATTGAAGATTTTTAAGTGATTAAGTGATTCTCCCCAAATGAAATGCAAATTACAACGGATCTTCAAATGTAACCTATATTATTTTTTAATATGTTATTGTTTCCACATTTCAAAATTTGTGGGAAGGAAATATCACAAACCATGGCATGAGAAGAACATATCAATGGACGCACATAAAGTATCGGAGCTTGGTAGTGCGGGGGTAGGGGGGGCTAAAGTCCTACCTTGGGCGCCAAAATATCTACAGAGCTTCATTTTAGTGTATATATTTTTGGGATTTCGTGAGTATTTTATATATGATTCAAGTACATATGTGCATCCATTTTGTTTTGTTCACACACACTCACACGCTTTCCACTGAACCTGAGCAACCATGCCTAAAGTTGCTGGGAGATTTGAAGAACTGACCTAAGAGAAAGATCATGTTTTTTTACCGCCAAGGCACCCACCCAACACATCCGAGAACCTTCCAACACATCATAATGATGCAGTACTTTCCGACGCAGAAGATGGCTTCCATCAATCTCAATTCTTCTCAAGACGAGACATGTTTTTGAAGCTGGTAATTCGTAGTTCACTACACCCTGCAGAAACCCTCACGCGAAACGCAACAATGAGTCTATGCAGCCGAATTGTTTTACTTATTTTGTTGTTCCCCTCCTTACAAAACCCCTCCCCCGCCCGCGTCCACAAAGAAGCTCATCAGGCAGCCCACATGTCTACAATGAAAGATATTTTCTGCCCCGCTAACAGCATTTTAATTCGATGTAATTCGTGGTAATTGTTATCTCGCAACAATAAGAACAAAAGACTGGCGTAATTTCTTCTTTGGTGTAATGTTATGCTGTCTTCCTTCTCCAATTATTCACTTTCTTACGTTTCTCTCCTCTCTCAATGCTTTGTTCCTTGGTTTCGTTACGTGTTTTTCTTATTCCGTGCATGAGAAATAGCCGAGGGAACGGAATGAAAGGTATAGGACCATGAGAATGAAATGGAAACAATGAACTGGCTCAAAAAAGCCTGTAAACAGAACCTCCAGTCATGGCCGTTTTAAGCAACATGTTCTGTTATGAGGCTAAATTACAAATGCCAAAAAAATGTACATGTTGTGTACATTTTCCCACACCCGACGGAAAATTAAAACAAATCCAGAGCTGTTGTGTACTTGAGGTGGCGCTGCCACCGAAGGGGCAAGCGATTCTTGAGAAAACTCTTCCTTACACTTTTTAAGAGAGTGTACATTAAGAACATACGTGCAAACAAGGTATATTTTTCCCTACAATAGTGTAACCCTCACAAAGAAACACTCATTCGGTTTAAATTTATCATGTTCCTTCTAACAATTCACATAAATGATTGTGATTGAAATTAAATTATATGCGTGAAATATTCATTTTTAGGTTCACATTCATTCTCCAGCTTGCCCCCCCCCCCCCAATCCACTTGCAATCACTTCCGGATGTTCATGTTAAAAGGCTTGGCTTCTGTGAGGAGCATGACCCAAAATACTTGAAGACTCTTCTTTAACTCTTGAACACAATAAACAAATTATTATTATTATTATACAATTATTAATTTGTTGGCGTTTAGCAACAGAAAATATAAAACAGGAGTGGGAGAAAGGAAACTTTAGCGAAAAGAATCTAGTGACATACGTTTTGGGTGAAATAGGCGTGATTTCATTGTTGAGTTAACAATAAGAATTCATTGTTGTGTCAAAATAATCTGCAGTGCTTGTACAAGGAGAAGAAAGAGAAGTTTGCCAGAAAAAAAATCCAGTGGGGCACATTTGAGGGGAATAGGCGTGTTTTTTTTATTGTTGGTTTAACAATAAGAATTCATTATTGCGCTAGGATGATCCCCATTGTTCTACTAAAATGCTGCATAAAGTAGCGAATAGTAACATACTTAGTAGAGTGAGTGTTCAATGCGGAAGACACTTTTGAAATAAATCATCTTCAAGGCCTAACCGACCCATTAAGACAGAAAGTTAGCCACGACACCTGTTTTATTTTCAAGGAGCCGTTCCTCGAATCAGATCAACGAATCACAATCCCGAATAAATGAATCATTAATTCTTTTCATTTCAAGTCCCGGGGGCCCACCCAGAGAACACGTTCATCAGGTGCTCGACGTAGAGGGAGCTACCGCTTACCTCAAGCCTCTCTTGCAAGAGGGAAAAGAATGAAGGGAAGATAATTTTCTGTTATTATCCACCCGTTATTATTAAAGTCGAATAGAGAATCCACTTCGCCCGTTTCTGCTCGGAACGTTTCTGTAATTAGGCCCACAGAAGGCAACTTCGGCAGGCATTATAATTCGACGGTAGAATTTTTATGTGAGAAACATTTCTTATCTTAATTGCATCCAGTTTTCAACAATGATGCCTGATGCTTGAAGTTTGGATGGAGAACAATGTAGCCAATCTTAATCTTCAAAATGCAACACAAGATTTCTTTAAAACTGTCTGCTCGTTTTGGGCAATTTGTATATACCTCAAGCGTGACTTGTGTCACAACAATGTACATCTATATACGAAGTTATGACACAAGATTATATCTACCTACATACCTCATGTCACAACCAGGTGTCTGTGTGTGTGACATCTTATGTCATAATTATATCTATTTATGATACAAAGTTTATATCTCAGTAGACAAATTAAATTTCCCTTGTCGATTAAAACATATTTTGAATAACAGAGCAATTCCAGAGATGACAGACTGATAGTTTAGAAGCAGTTTTTCTTGTATAGCAAAATTTCTTCAAATGTATTCTGCCAGCACTAAAAAATAAATTTGAAGGTAACAGACACACAATTGACAACCTTGAATCCTGATTTCCTGAATCAATGTTAGTAATGTCTACAGACACATCTTACAGTTTAGAAACAGATGTATCGTATATTTGCAATCTAATTCCAGATAGCATGCAGGCAAGCATGAAACAAGCTTGCCATGGCATGCAAAATAGCTAACAGCAAGCTTGTCATTGCAAGCTATTAGCTGAATGCAAACTTGCATGAAGCTTTTCATAACTAGCTGTAAGTTTACAGAATGCTCGAAGCAGTAAGCCATAATCAAAGAGAATGGGATATGTACCAAACCAACTTGCAACTTCCTTCAAGCTAAACTGATATTTATGTATAATCACGACTGTAATGGACATAGTATATACGCATAACCACAAAATAATAAAAAAATAGGAATTGGAGGTATTGAACACCCAACCATTAATGTTTAGGAGTTTTAAGTCTGGAATAAAAACGTTGGTCATAGGAGATTGAATTTTATTCAACATATTACATTTTCTGATCTTCCCTGTAACTTTAATTTTCTTTCGAAGGATATTATAACACAATTTTTTACTAATATATAGTGAAAGATATCTTTATGTGTGTCACGAAAACTTATGTTTGTTTTACACTTGAACAGCACTACCATCTAGTGCACGCTCCAGGAAACGTAAGCTTTGATGTATCCAGATTGCAATTCATTCCACTGTGCTTCGGTTTTATTTCATTTTGTCACTATTGTTTATGTTTAATAAGTATATCTAATGTTATATTAAATGGGTATCTCTATTGTTATATATTTTTTAAAAAAATGCATCCATCACGCTAAGTACCACATGCATCAAGCTTGCCACATCAAACTTGCTTCGACAAGCTATCGTAAACTTGCCACAAGCTTACGTGCTATCTGGGAGATGTTCTCCTTTGAAACAATGTACAGCACATTGCTCTTCACTGATAATGTTGACCATCAAGCTTGACATTTTTCTACAATTGCTCGATAGCTTAATGCAGTGTCGAATTATATTTACAACGAAATTCGATATTATTATTATTAACAATAAAGCATTAAAATATTGAAAATCACACAATGACTTGATAATATCTTCTTTATGTGCCAGTGCCACTGATAGGAAGCTTTCAGTCCGCAGTGACAAGCTATAGCGACTCGCGTCACATGGAAACGAGACTTTAGATTGCGGACGCATGTATTAGTCATTGTCTTCTTATGCAACGATAGTTTTTAAAAATAACGTTTTTCAGATCTTTGTGTGAATTAACGAGAAATCCGTCTTCCTTTGCAAAGAATTGAACGTGAAAATGATGGGAAGGAATTTTAGGCAGAGTGAAAACACAGATAAATATATTATAATACGTACTATACGTTACTATACTATACTACGTTTATCTGTGGTGAAAGTTCCTTGCCACCACCAAAATTGGCGATTAAGATTCAAGAAAATCGTCAAAGAATAACCAAAACTTTTCTGCCACTTTTGGCTAATCGCTAAGATGAAATTGATGGAAGAGCACCCATACCCTGGACGAAATTCAAACCCCTGCTGTTGTAGCGCGCTGTGCAACAAAACCGCAGACAGTTAAAAATGATATAGCCAGAATTGACTAAATCGTTATATTCACAGGCTATTTACGCATATTCAAATACTATCTTCGGAAAGTGAACTGTTTTTGCATTCTTACAATTAATTGTATCGGATTCCTCATTTAGGGTAAAGGAGGGGAAGTTCGCCACCAAAATGCTTTTCATTTCTTTTTTCTAAACGAATTGGGGAAGAAGGACAACATTTATACGATACAAAAAGTAGTCATTGTAGCTTATGAGGAATATAATATAAATACTGTGTTACTTATACTTATGACGTAATATTAAATATACTAAAATGAGAAAAAGTGGCGAAATTCCCGCCATCTGCTGGGAAATTCGCCATATAACTTATTTATCATTTTATCGTCAGTTTAAGTGTATGAAATACCAAGTTGTTGCCAATAAGTCGGACAACAAAGTGTAAAAGGCCTACAAATGACAATTAAAAACTACTTAAAAAGACACAATACAAATATGTTTAAGGAACATAGGCCTAAATGTTCATATGCATTGTGAACAAGTTGTGTGTGAAAGATCACCTGTAAGAATAGAAATTCGGCACATTTTCTGTTACTCTGGCGAATTTACCAGCAAATGCATAGTCGAAAGAAAACAACTTATGTTTACATGTACATGCACGTTTTCCAAAGCAAATCTTTTCACGATAATCTTTCAGTTTTAGGTTACGATATCAATAATTAAAAGGAAGAAAAATAATTCTTATCTGCCACGAAATGACAATTTCCAACGTAGTATTGAAATTAGGCACCTTTCTTTGTCTTCTGTGTAGACGCAACTGCGCATTCCAAACTGTACTGCTTGCTTGCTAGTTCGTTCAACACACTGTAGTTTTCAGTGGAAACAAGGCACATGTTACTTGATTTTTTACAGGGATCAGTGAGTGTTTCCAACCTATAGTTTCTATCTACGATTACAAAAGCCACAAGTACGGCGAAATTCCCAGCATGGCGAACATCCCTTCTTTTACCCTATATTCTAACTAGCTGATTGCCCGGCGTTGCCCGGGAATTTATTTATCCCAATCTTCTATTAGACAGGAAAATAATGAATTCTAACTATAGTGTAAAATGAACTTGGATTTGAACGACACTGGGAGTGTCACTATTCATCTCAGCGGTCCCGAAAACTATGGATTCCACACTAATATCGGTCGATTTACATGTTACTCCCTTCCCACCCTCACCCCCTAGGGGTGCCAGGGGTGTCTTACCCCCACAATATTTGTTTCGAGATTGCAAGTGATACGTGTACCAAGTTTGGTTTAAATCGCTCCAGGCGTTCGAGAGTTATGCAGGATCGAACACACACACACATCCATTTTTATATATATAGATAGATTAGTGCGTCGCGTTTATATTTGTGAATCGTACTAAACAGTTCTATGGCGTAAAAGGTAAAACTAACGGTTTTTTTCATGCAACCAATTGTGAGTTAGGTGGGAAATATTTTTGTGGAACAGTATTCCTGCAACGCTATGGGAATGACAGTAGAAGGATACAGATAATGATCCAGAAATAATGGCTACATGCTGCTTGTCACTTTTGAGCGCTCGATTACGTCAAAGAAGACTATTTTAGCCGTCCCCCGTGGCGGAGTGGTGTCGACCTCCGTGGCGAAGTGGTTAGCAGAGCGCGCTACAACGCCAGGGGTTCTGGGTTCGAGTCCCGGGTAAGGCATGGGTATTTGTGTTCGTCCAGTTGATAAGAAACAAAGAAAATGTAAGAATTGAAAAGTGTAAAAGTGTAAAAGTGAGAAAAAGAGTGAATGGTGGGGGATACCTCCGTATAGGGGGTATTTCCTTTTAAAAAAAAAAATAGTGGCTATCACATCGCGTTACGATGCCAGGGGTCCCGTGTTCGAATCCTAACCTCAGGTTTTAGGTTATAACCTATTTTTTCTTTGCAGGTAAATAAGAAATAAGTTATGTCAGCGTTTTATTAAAATACGCAACAACTGACGAAATTTTATAGTGCCTAAAATAACCTATTTTGCTTGTTAGAACCTATTTCAGGTTTATACGCCTAAATCAAACCTATTCTTAGGTTTTTATATATTATATTAAGGTTTTTCAGATTGTTATGTCACACAGAGGCATTTGCTCGGTTCAATACCAAAATAACCAATGACTAATGTGTTTGAAACATATTTTCTGTCAATTTCCATCCCTGCCCGACCCTGTGGCCGAGTGGTTAGCACATCGCGCTGCGACGCCAAGGGTCCCGGGTTCGAATACCGGTCGGGCTTGGTTGTTTGTGAATGTCCATTCATCAATTTCATCATTTCATCACTCATCCCCATCTTCGTAAATTAGCCAAGAGGCACAAAACGCGAAGTAAAATAATCTAAATCAATCAATCAATCAATTTCCATCCCTTTATTTTCCAGACAGCTTTCTTTTCCTTTTCTTCTTCGATAAAAATAAAAAATAAACTGTGAAAAGCGTCAGGACATTTATAAATATGTATAAATTCAATGGGATTTGAATTAATGAAAGTTGGAATTTGTCAAGTCTATGCAGAAAAATTCACGCAGAATTCCCGGAGCCAATAATTCACGGACAATTTCCGGAATTCAAGGAATTCCCAGTGACTAGCCACCCTGGTATTGTGCAGCAAATCATAGATACTTCTTAATTCGTTCTTCAGATCAACAAGTAACTATTGCTAACAACACAAATATAGGATCACAATAATTTATGGATAATTTTGAAAATGACGTATGCAAATTAAAATTTGGTTAGAAATATAATATTTGGTTGTTACATATGGCTATCAAAATTTCTTGCGGTTCTTTAAATTTTGTTTTTGAAGATGTACCAAATCAGTATTTTTCAGGAATTTTGAAGCATTTTAAGTTTCTTTTGGAACCTACTTCACGATTTTTCGCGCCTAATTTAACATTCTAGGATTTTTAGAACCTATATTAGGATTTTAAGAACCTACTTTGGGATTTTTAGAACATTTTTTTAGGATTTTTAGAACCTATATTAGGATTTTAAGAACCTACTTTGGGGATTTTTAGAACCTATTTTTTGGATTTTTAGAACCTATATTAGGATTTTAAAAACCTACTTCGGGATTTTTCGCGCCTAATTTAGGATTTTTAGAACCTATTTTAGGATTTTTAGAACCTACTTTGGGATTTTTAGAGCCTATTTTAAGGACCTAAAAGCACACTTTTAGAAGCTCAAAATCCGAGGTCTAATCATCACTCATTCCCATCGCAAATTAGCCAAAAGTAAAACAAAGCAAAACAATCAGTCAAGGAGACCATTTTATGACCAGTTTTGACTAAACCGTATTAAGAGTGATAAGAGCAACTGCTAGAGTCAAAATGGGGTTTTCTGCTTTTGACCAGCCACTTGAACTCTTGCGAGTGTTTATGCAGGTGCTATCGCCCCCTTCTTGCGAGGAAATTACGATAATTCTATCCCCACCCTGTTTCAGTATACCGCACCGTTTCCCTCATCCCCCACTGCACTGTTAATCGTAGCGACTTTGATCACGAGCCACGGTAAAAAGCATCTTCCCAGCCCGAAGTTACGGAGACCTAATCAATCAAACGATCAGAGAAGTTAAGAGGTACCGCCTGGTGCCTTTCAACCTCCGGATGCCCCTTTTTCTCCAGAAGATCTCCTCTTCCAGGAGACCGAACGCCTTTGCAAGAACTGCAACCCTCGATCGTCTTGTGCGGACCGCGGGCATCTTGTCGGCTCCTAATTACACCAAAATCCCCCCGAGGGCAACAACTGGTAGCAAAGGGTTTCCTCGGACCTACAAGAACCGTGCAATGTTCCTGCAACCTTCTCGATTGACGACAACTGGCAGTGTCTAAAGCCTAAGCACTGGAAGAACTGGAAGAGGTATGGGTGACCAGATGGTAGCAATTAGTGCTGTGGAAAATGGGATTTTTAGAAAACTGAAAACTGTTTTTTTAACAAAAGACAACGAAATTTCATAACGGTTTTCGGTTGAGTGTACGAAAAGCATTATTGAAAATGTGTTACGTGTGTGTCATTTTAAAAATGTAGCAAAGTGCAGGGTGCGAAATCCTGGGGGAGGGGGATTTCCTCCACCAACAATCTTGACCTAAAAAATCCCCCCACCAAAAATTTCCTGGGGGGAGGTTTTTCTTGTAACAACAAAATATAAGCAATTAGTATTTACTTCTTATGTACTTTACTAAGAATAATAATTATGGAAAACACACAAAAGAGTGAGTGCAGAAT
The DNA here is from genome assembly GCF_977018435.1 of Lepisma saccharinum. Classification (NCBI taxonomy): domain Eukaryota; kingdom Metazoa; phylum Arthropoda; class Insecta; order Zygentoma; family Lepismatidae; genus Lepisma; species Lepisma saccharinum. The sequence goes on from NC_139235.1 coordinate 20,569,168, forward strand.
GCTTTCTCTCTTTTTCAAGATATTATTACTGTCTACACCAATAACAATATGCGTGCAATTAAAGAAGAATGCAAGTCAAACATAATTGTAAATTATAATAGTTTTGTATTAATACAAAAACTAAACAAAAGCTTGTACATAACAAAACTATTTCGCAATTTATTGACATCTTTAACCAGTTAGTAAAGGAATTAATTTGCTACTTTCCACATATCTGATGGAGCTAATTAATTAATTAATTTGTGTATGTAATAATAATGTTTGTTTCAAAAATATTTAGTAATTAATTGACTTTTATATTTAATAACATTATAAATATCCATATCATAATAATTGATGTACATATGTATGTGTATATATGTATGTGTATATATGTATGTGTATATATGTATGTATAGCTATATATATATACAGGGTGATTGGTAATTCGACCTATTCCTGGAAAGGGGTAATACTAGAGCACATTTGCAACAAATTTGACCCTATGCACCGGGGGGTCGGAAATCAATGGGTTTCGAGTTATTGCAGTTTGTAGATTTTCGTGAAATATTCCGACTTGCGACCAAAAAACTAATAATTGTGAAAAAACTACTACACCCTGGGCACTTAATCGACACATTGCTAACAGCTGACGAATGAGTGACTACTGGGGAAAAAATTCATGCCCATAATTCCCATACCCACAGAAGGAAACAGTGCATTCACGAACAGTTTTCAATTTTAACAACCGTTTTTCGATTTGGATTTTCAAAACAGTTTTTAGTTTTCCGGTTTCCAAAATAAAACCCCGCCATAAATATTTGTTTACTGAAATTGAAAGTGTGTAGCAAAGATAGTCCTTAGTAATATACCCTTTGTACCGTGAATCGAGAAAGTTCTACAGCCCCTAATCTACTTCACATAACAATAATAATGATAATATAATAATAATAGTTTATTTTTACTTAGTACTGCAATGGCCAAATCCAACACCACGTCTAATATTTCTACAATTATTTCGCTATAGATCACCGTTGTTGTTACAATTTACTGATAGTGGGGAATTTTGTCTTGTCCTACATTTAAGAACCTTGTAAGCAATAGTACCTATCAAGAAATAGTCACTATCAATCTTAAATGAGAACATTTTCTGTAAACTTCACTTTTTACTCGATTCCAACCATCCCTCAAACTAATCTTTACTAACAACTTTTGAGTTTTATATGCGGTAATCTGACGGATAGTTTCTGAATTTATCCTATTTTTGCCATATGGCATTGGGCTGCCGAGCCCACAATTCACAACCATATTGAAGTATTGGACATGGAATTGTGACATATAACAAATTGAAACTTTCCAATTTATTAAAAAAAAGTAAAACTTTAAAAATATAAAACCTAATAACTTTTTAACTTTTTTAAAAGTTTCTTTTATAAGTCTATCAAATAAAAGGGGTGAACCAATAGATTAGATCTCAATAGAACCTTATGAAGTTTAATTAATTAATTGGAAACAACAAGGTATGTTTTCTCGAACTGCTCACTTTACATTTGCTAAGATTAATTAGCATTCCATTGTTTTCATTCCATAGCACCACTCTCTGAAGATGATTTTGTAACTTTAACATCTGAACCACTTTTTATACTCCTAAAAACTTTCATGTCATCAGCATACAAGACAAGTTGAGTCAATAACACTACACATGATAGATATCATTAATAAAAATGTATGTACAATTTGTCCACGAGGAGATTCTTGTGACACTCCACTTTCTGAAATGTAGTTTATCCAGTTTTAACTCTAAAAGTTCTATTATGTTCAGTATGTAAGGATATTCCAAGAATATCCATTTTATGTAATAATAATAATTTATGGTTCATTGGGTCAAAAGGTTTTGATTCGTCTCTAAATTCAATGTCTGTTAACTTGTTAACTAGTTATTTTATAGAATCTATTAAAATTAAGAGATTAGTAACCGTTCATCTACATATTATAAATCCTTAGATTGCATCTTAATGTTTGTGGAACTTTTAGAATATATATGCTTGTAATAACGTTGAAATATAGTGATTTTCTTCAAGTTTACCTGGCAACTCTGAACTGGACACTAAGGAGACCGAAGGAGGAGTGAAAAGAGGTTCTATTACAGAGTGGTAGGTGGGGCTGGGTGGGTTAGAGGGCCGTGTTCCCCCTCCTTTTTATGTACATCCTTTTACAAGGATATCCTCCCAGCCACGTTGCGCTGCGCCGTCGAAAATTATAGTGAGGAGAATTGCATGAGATTAGTAAGTGTTCCTAAGTGAGTCTGCCCTCGAATGGTTATATACCTCCGAGACCAAACCGAGCATTATACGTTTCGTATCCTCCCCCCTCCCCTCTTTCTCAAATCGGAATGAATGATAGCATATGAGATCCGTATGAAGAATTTAGTGCTATTATGACTGAAGGTCCGATGTAAGTGGGGAGATGATGAGGTGGGCAGTTTTGTGGAAAAAGGGTTTCGGTCCTGGCTTGGGGTCAGATAAAAAAGAAAAGAAAAGCTGAGTTTTTGAATTCTAATCAGACACGACGAGCCCTGGTGTATATTTATATTCCTATATTATCCAGCTCTTTCTTATTCTTTATTATCTTGCCGTCTTCTTTTTTATATTCTCTTCTGAACAATTTTCTACAAAGTTTCCACGAGAAGAATTTCTTTGTATTAACCGAGTTTCTTTTTTTCGCTTTCTGGAAGGATCCAGGTGGGGCAAAAAGGACCAGTTATCATCGTCCTTGCCATGATATATTAAGTTAGGTTTGGCTGGACTTGGGTTGTCCCGGCAGCAATGTTTTTTTGTGAAATGTGTTTATTCTCTATCCACTGCAAGATCGAAGTTAATGTAAACAAAACCACGTGAAACCACAAAATCACTAATCAAAGCCAATCCCCCAAAGAAGTTTCTATAAAATCTCCCACATCTAAACCCTCACCCCCGAGAACCCTATCATCTTAACCACTCAAACCATTAACTGTTCTGGATTTCAGAATGGTTGTCATACCTATTTATAACATATCCAAAATAACAATTAAATAACTAAAACTAACCAAAAACTAACATAAAAGAACTCAACATTGAACTACATTACTAATAGTTTAACTAAATACTAAATAAACTGAAGTCATTAACTAAATAAAAAAATACTTTGCCTAAGACCTGTTCCGGTCAGCAGAATGGGTCAATATAATAATATAAATTTGAAGTTACCAATGTATGTATATGATAATATACTTTTTCTTATTTTTTTCTTTTTGTATTTATGTATTAAATTGCAAATAAAGATGTAAAGAAAGAGAATAAAAAAGCGCGGGAACCGTTAAATTCAGGAAACTTACGTCCAGGTTTATTTAAACGTACCAGGACATTAAGAGACCCTCGAATGTATAGTACGATAAATAGTTTCCATGTGGTTCTGGTGTTAATTTGCCCACGAATATATTGATCGGAACTGTACATAATAAAAGGTCCCACAACTTCAATATAGCAGCCACATTGAGTTATATACCTTTATCACAAACACTATATCCCTATGCGCAAGATTTCTGCACAACTGTCATTTGAACAACCAATCGGATTGATTCGTTCTTGAGCGGACAGGAAAATCTAGCCGATGTTCCAAAATCCTGAACAAATATATGTGTCAGGTTCATTCGTGCCGATTTCATTTGATGCTTTGTTATTTAGCTTCGCTTTTCTTCCACTCTTGGCTAATGACGACGCGATGAGGATGAGTGATGATATGATGAAAGTGATGAATAGACGCTCACAAGGAATACCCATTCCCTGGTGTCGCAGCGCGCTGTGTTGACCACTCCGCCTCGGAGTTATTTTTAATATTCTTCTTCTTTAGTTTATGGCTCACACCGCGTTTGTAGTTTCTAGCCAAAGTTGATGAGTTCAGGTTCTATTGTTAATATCTATGTTCCAAACTGTTATTGAATATCATTCACTTTCTTCGAAACACTAATGCCTTCCTGTTCTTATGGTATAACAGTTTTGTGAGGTTATTAATTTAAATTGTAGTGTGAATCATCGTGGTGGTTTAAATAGTAAACCTATGTTTTCTAGCGAAACTATAAAGAATCCAAATAACTTCAGTGCGAGGTTCAGATATTAGTGCAGATAAGGATATCGGAAATGGTACCTGTGCATGTTGTAAGTTTTTATATAGAGAGTCTCGGTATTGTTGTCTTAAGGGACATTCAAAAAATGAATGATTAAGTGTTTGATTAGCTTATCGCATTGGCAGGAAGTTGGCACAATCTTTAAACGAGCCAAATGTTGATTTACTAATACATGACCCGTTCGCATTCTTAATATAAAAACAATCGCTGTCCGAGGTAGATTCATGTTTTGGTACAGTGGGATCCATGAGTATTACCCTGCAAATTGACCATGACTATTTTCATTAATTTTTCTCTTACATCCTATGTGTTTTTAAGCGATGAATTTTTATGTATGCTGGTGCAGAAGTTGTCAACAGTTTGTTTTGAGTTTTCTTTTAATTCTTGAAGCTCTTATTGGGTCAAATAAAGTGCACGAACATGGTGATGGACAATTTGCACGGTAATACTCATGGATCCCACTGTACCAAGGTCTTAAGATTTCTGACTTGAGCATGCCACTTATAGGATGTTGTATTTTGTAGCTCCCATCCAAAGAGCCACTTGGTAGAGCAACATCACTGAGATTCTTACAGGTGCAAGGCGGGTACATACAGGCAAGTCAATTGCGAACAGTAACTGATCATTAGTTGATGAAATTACATCACTTTGTATGTGTGTTGGAAAACATGCAAGGAACAGAACTTAATTCTTCACTGAGCATGTATATTGCAATATAAGCCGAAAGGCATAAAATAAAACTATATATAGAGAGTAAATATAAAAGATATAGTGTAGCGGTGTTTCCAACAATATTTTGAAAGTCAAGAATCTTATTTCAAAGATTACCGTCAAAAGGATATTTCGTCGTCAGGTCTCTAGACAACTGTAAGGTAAGTGGAATAGATAAAATTAAAAAAAAAAAAACGCTCGACTCCCGAAGTTCTCAGATACACTTTGTCGCTGGGAATGTTTTAATAAAAAAGTTATATTTCACTTTCATTATGCTGTAAGCAGCGCAGGGTTATTGTCTTCAATTAATTTCTTTTTTCCATGCTGGCTATTTTAAATCCTACTGACAACAAAACCCTTGGAGAGAAACGGTATAGGGGGGTTGGGGGCACACTTCCTCAAACTTTTCCGAAAATATTTTCCTCATAATTCTAAAAATATTATCAGAGCTCGTAATCGCTTACAAGCAGAACCTAAAGTGTGCCAGTTAGCACACATATGAATCCACTAACACATTAAGTTTCATAGATTGTTAATGATACCACTTTAGGTGCATCTAAACACATAAAAATGCATGAAAAAGTACTATTTTGAACTGATGTTCGATGTGATGCAATAAAAATGAATCAACTTTCATTCGATGCATTTTGAGTAAAATTTTTCTCATAAGCCATATATACGGGAATTGCGATATGGTTATAGGATATTGAAATTGTATTTCAATTTTAACGGTTAACAAATTTCAATTCTGGAAACGCGATACTTCGAACCTAACCACTGCAACAGCGTTCTCGGTTGTAGAAATCATTACCACTTGTTAATTATAATTACACTTCTTCTTTTCACTAGAATTGAAGTCCAAGGTTAGCTACCCACCGCCTACTTCTGAGTAAAACATAATAATTTGTTCTCGACAACTATTGTCCACTTTTTACGTTGTTATGCCGTACGGAACCTACAATGTGATGATGCAACTAACATATCATCATCATTATAGCCAGGATTTTGCTCTAAATGCTACTTTGTTCATTTCAAGATTTTTGTAGACTGATATTCACTGTGCGAATTAAGCTTTTTGCTCTGAGGGAAGGGGGGGCGGATGCCCACTCAGTGGCGTATTTGTGGTTTCTTTTGGGGATTGGGGGGGGCTTTTCAAATGTGTATGTATGTTACCAATCAGTAACTAAACTATTGCCTTTCGCTTCTAAGTGCCTTAGAACTTTAGTTTTAAGCTAGGTCATTAAATATTATGATAATAAATAAATAAAATAAAATGAAACCGTCGTTTAAAGTTGTAGGACGAACACCCACTCACTTTTTCTGTAATTTGTGTGTGTTTGTGTTTTACATGTATTTTTTTTTACTTTTCTTATAGTGTATATGCATTTTTCTGTTTTTTCTTTCCTCTTTTCTTGTTTTTTAATATTTTTTGTATTTTAATGTTTTCAGTTTTTATATATTTCGCAAACACTATTATAATAAATTTATAAGATGTAAAGTGGGGATGGTTAAGTGGAAGAAAAGTCTTGTCCCTTAACTTCGCCATCCAAAACAAGAAATAAATAATATTCACACGTAACTTAGAAACACTATATTTACATTCTAAGAAACCCAAACCCATACAAAGGGCTCCCGGGTTCGATACCCGGTGGAGGCACCAGTGGCGTACCAAGGGGTGGGGAAGTGGGCGACCACCCGGGGCCTCGCGTCTGAATGGGCCTGGTGTCGCATGGCGTTGATGCAAAAAATGTATTAAATAGATGTGAGGGGGGAAAAGATGGAAAAGGGGCGGGCGGGCTCTAAGCTTAAGGGGAGCCGGAAAAAGTAAAAATAATTGTGATATTTCTCATGTGAAACATTTACGCAAAAAATCACGATAACTTGCACGGACATTTTTACCCATTTATTCATTTCTCGAATAAAAAGCAATCTGTCTTGTCCTTCCATCTTTCTCTCGATCTTGCATTCACGATTTTAATATGTTAACAACAAAGCACATCCAACTCCAACGAAGCAAGTGCGAGGCATTTAAATGATTGGGTTGTTTGCAAGCTCAAGAAGGCAATTGGCAGTTCATCCTACAGCTTCAGATTTCAGCTCCCGGAAACCAAAGAAAGACATTTTTAGGGTGAGTTAAAATATTATATATAATTTACTTCAGTAATTTATTATTATTTTAATATGATAATTTGCTGACGTATTCCTGAAGATTTTGTATCGATTCACATCGGGCCTCTAATCTCGCATTGGGCCTCGCGATATGTTGCTACGCCACGGATCCCACTTTAAACTGTAGGTCCAGTCCAGATTAGCCTTACTGTGCATAAAGTGGACTTAAAAAACCAAATCAATCCAAACCATATCCATACACAAAAAAAGCTATCGAACTAATAATACAGAAAACTTGACTAAATTTCTATTGCCAAGTTCAAACTTAACTTCCATCTAATCTTTGTACAAGTTTCTTGTGAGCATTTTAATACATGTAAAATATCACCACTATTCCATGAAAACAAGTGGAAAACAGCCTGCTGTTGGCTCGGTGAGGTTGTTCAGTTGCAGAATTGTGTCCACGTTTAATCCACAAGCTGCATCTAGAGGGAAAGCTTTGATCACTGGAACATTAATGGACACGAATGATTTTTCAATTGTGTTTGTTACATGTTAAGAATTGTTACACTATATGCTTTATATACCATTTCCATTTAGGGGATAGAAAAATCCCTGGTAGGGATAAAAATAATTTTATTTTGCCGGGAATAATTTTTTTTGTAAGGAGGGGAAATCCCCTGTTAATTCGCACACGGCTGATAATTCATAAATATGCCAAGGTACAACAATCCCCATGAGCGTATATTCTAGGCTAGCTAGGTTATGTGAAAAGCCTGAAGTCTAGAGAATAAAATACAGGAGAAAAATCGATCAGAAATTGTAAATAATATTATTCATATCAGTGAGATGATGCTAATTCTGGAGTTGGCAACCTAATTTCTTATGAGTTGGCAACCTGATTTCTTATGAGTTGGCAACCTGATTTCTTATGAGTTGGCAACCTAATTTCTTATGAGTTGGCAACCTAATTTCTTATAAGTTGGCAACCTGATTTCTTAGGAGTTGGTAAATTTACTTCTATTCATAGCCTAGGACCAGTGACATAGTGAGATAGCCCAGATATTGTACTCAGTATACGCTACTGACAATCGCTATATGCTAATTCAATTATACCTGAAAGATGAGTGTGTGTGTTCTGATGCCTGTCTCTACATATATACTTTTTATGTGCAAGAGATTTAACATTCCAGCTCGGAAGAAATTACAGTACAGGAGTATTTACTAATAGCTTCTTGCGAAGTTGACAGAACTGCTTCCGAATATTAAATTATTTTTTTTCGGATAAAAAAAGTTATCACTAGTCCCCGCATTCTCACGTAATTACATGCTTTGTTTTTCTTTTGTATGCAGCGAAATAGTGACAAATGGCGGCAAATTACACTGCATTTAATATATTTTTACATATTTTGAGGAATGTTCAGTCTAGAGCACACATTTTTAGATAAAATGAAGCATTTGCGTTATTCCTATAGGTGGGTTTCGCTTCGCCTACGTCACAAACTGTTGAATTGTGGCTTCAAGCAGCCATGGTTGAGACCAGTTTCTTTGAAGATACGAACAAAGACATTCTTGATTTAAAACAGTTGGTGCAGATGTAACAATAGCTATGTGGTGTATATTTCTTTGTAAACGACAAATATAATTGTCCGCAAACACGGGCGCTCTGACCACACCAAAAAGCTGAACTATACCGAAAACTTTTGTCATGCAAATTATCAATTTAACACCATCTTGAACTTATCAATGTTACTTAGCACATTAAAATTTTATAATTTCAAAATAACTGCTTAAAATATTATGAAATTACGTTAGTATAATTAATTACTGTCAATATCCTAAAAATTATCACAGGAACAATGGAAACGACCGAAGGCTACGAAAAATGTTATTACATACTTTAATATACTTACACATTTATGTACATTTCGCATGTTTTGGCTACATAAAAATCCGAGTTTTAATTATTAGGAGTAGTAGATTGACACAATGGTTGACAAACGCTGACAGTAATTTAGAATGTTATAGAACAACATTTTCCAGTTTGAAACCTGTTCGGTAATGTTAATGCCAAATGATTATACAATCTTATGCCCATGTTAGGGGCACATCATTGTTAACTTTATGGAATCATTAATTTTTGGGGGCGAGATTTTTAATTTGATCTAGCGTTTACTCACAAGATCTTTGAAGATTGTAATGAATGATTCAATCTTTTATTTTTTTCGTTTTTTTATATATAAATGTATATTTGGTTGTAGCTTTCCAGCTATGCACCAGTTACATTTGTTTTACATTTCATAATTTTACAATTTCAAAATTTTATAATACGTACAGTGGGATCCATGAGTATTATCGTGCAAATTGTCCATGACTATTTTCATCAATTTTTCTATTACATTCTATGTGTTTTTGAGCGATGGATATTTATGTATGCTGGTGCAGAAGTTGTCAACAGCTTATTATGATTTTTCTTTTAATTCCTGAAGTTCTTATTTGGTCAAATAAAGTGTACGAACATGATGATGGACAATTTGCAAGGTAATACTCATGGATACCACTGTACAATATTTTCTCTCACATAAGTACATATATTATTTTCTTAGTTGGGTTTCTCAAAATTGTTGACAAGCCGTATTCGCCATTATATCCCGCTTCTTTTAGATCTCTTAAGAAATAATCACGCGTAGTTACATTAAGACGACATTCAAATATAATATGATCAGGTGTTCCTTCAGTTGCACCACACTGACAGATTGGGGATTGCACAATCATCCTAGTGTACAAGTCTTTGGGGGCTAGGGTGTAATTTAGCCGACATCTAAGAGGGCTTGTTAAAGAGTTTCTTGAAGGTATAGATAAAGAAACTACCCTATGAAATAACTTTCTAAAGTCACTTAGACATCGGCTCATAAACAAGATGAACGAATTGCTGTTCATGTTCTGTGGATATATCCTTAAAGTTGTGAGCTGTCTACATTTTCACTCTTCACTGCAAACAAATTATATAAAATAGTTTTACCTAATATCAAGAGTGGCTGCCTGGCTACGGGCTTGGATTGAACATATTTCGAACATTTTCGGTCGTGTTCAGCATATTTTCGTTTCCATTTTCAAGATATAAATAAGTTGGCTGTGGTTTAAATTTACTTGTCGTGTGTCTGTCGAAGTCGAAAGAAGCATTTCTAGGTAGCTTTGTTGGTAGGCAATGCGCTGTCATTTATGGTTCAAATTTTGCAGAAAGTAGTCATTCTTTAAAATTTTATACTTTCTCCTATTTTTTTTAATTACATATAGTTCATCTCGTGAAGTACGATATGAGCATTGGCCGATTTAGCGGGAGGGGCACGTGCCTCCCTTAAAATCCATAAATGGATGAGTTTCAATTTTTATTTCAAGTCTACTTTATGCACAGATAGGCTAATCGGGGTTGGACCTGTTGGATCCGAGCCACTATGTGCCTCCACAAGGTAACAAACCCAGGACCACAATACACCATATGGAAGGCCCTCAAGATTGATCACTAAGTGTAGTTTTAACATTATGTTAAAAATAACAAAAATATTCAAGCAATACTTTTCCAGATAGTGTAAGAGAATTAAAGAAAATACCAATCGATTTCGGACTAGATAGACACTTTCTTAAGTCGATACCAGAAATCGATTACAACCTTAACTTCTTTTAACTGGTGGCACAAAGCGAGCGCATTGTAGGTCAAATATTTCCGATATATCTGTCAGTTTCTTCGAGAAAATGAATTCTCAAGCTTATCTATTTCTTTCTGTAATCATTGTTAATAAAAATAACATAGAGCTACTTGTACTTCTGTTTCACAACAATCTACTAATGGCATCCATCATATTGTAATGAAGGATGCCAGAGTTCGTTTCCTATAGCGAAGGTTCACTGTAGGGTGGTTCGGATTTATCTCACAAGATGGAGTCCCGATTAGTATATTAGATATACTACTTCTGACTACAAATTAGACATAAAATGAATGTTTGTAATTGTCTTCGTATATGAGGCTGTTTTTCATGTCTATAAAAATTCTGCGTATTATATATCAACTGGTTACATATTATTTGCTTACACCATATTATTTGCCTTTCCCAGAAAAAAAATCTAGATTTTTGGGTTATAAAAATCCTAGCCGTAATAATAAGTATTGTTATTGAAAAGCTAAACACTTATTTATCGTAATTTAGACAGTGGTCTGGGAGACAAATATTCCATGTAACAATATTCAGCGCTTTTAGATATTATCTAACAAGAAAGTCAATTTTAGATTTCAGTTGCAGACTATAAGAAATTATCATCAGATGCGCCACCTATTTTTCTCAGGCCAATCTTGCAAGACTTGCAATCAATAAAGAGAATTTTGCTCTTGCCGTGGTCTGTCGCTTAATTACCCAGCACATGCTGCCCTCTGGTGGGAAGATTAGCCAATGGCCTTGGGCACGGGAGGTAGTCGTAAACGTCCTACAGATGGCAGCACCGAAGAAACAAGTGGTTAGCACTTCCATGAACTGGGGAACAAAAGATTAAATTGTTGTTAATTCGTAGCTTAATATGCTTTCACAAATATTGTCGCGTTTACTAATGTTCTTTGTTCTAGTGGTCAGAGTTCCTAGAGCTCACAAACTTATAGGAAGTATTACACTAAATAAACGCCATGAAATTTTACCTTCTTGAGTTTTGATTGAATTGATTGATTGAATTGTTCTTTTAAGTTCAATTTATGTACAGAAAGGCTAATCGGGACTGGACCTACAGTTTAAAGTGGAATTCGAACCACCGTGCCATGTGCCTCCACCGGGTATCGAACCCGGGACCCCTTGATTACAAGGCAACAACGCTACCTACCATTGCGCTATCGGGGAGGCCCCACTTTTGAGTTTCGATTATCGTAGTTTGCATTGTTCTTGTCACCAGCCATATGCGTATTTAAGGGAGAGGTTAAACGAGTACAACCCCCCCCCCCTTTGGTTCAGTAAAATTACTAGATTACCTGTTCTATCCGCTTCTTCATAAAACATTCTTCGGGCTTATTTTATCCTCCTAAATTAGAGACGTATAGGACGGGATAGGAATGGGAAAGAAATTAATTTCACACACCAGATGGCACTGCAGTCCAAAGGTCTGCAGTTTCCTGATAGTTTCGGAATTTCTGCGAGAAGAAACTGCATTGGGACTGTCAAATCAGTTATATTTTTTCCCCCTCGAGTCTTCTTAAAGAAATTTTCTTCCTAGAAACGCAGTGCAAGAAACCAGGGAAACACCGTAACATGCTCAAGTTATTCGACACAAGATGGAGGGAAAAATATCAATACTAAGCAGTGGCGTAGCGCAGTTCTCTGCCCCCCACCTGCAAGTAAAATATTGTGGCCCCCTTAGTGAAAAGAAAAATATCAAGATGATGCCAGAGTATGACGGACGCACAATAGTTCGCAAGCCCCCCCTTCCTCCCGGCCCACTTGTAAAATAAATTACCTTTAATCGCAAATACCCTGCCTTCACATTTTTTGTCATCGACTTAGGCTATATGTCAGAGTAGTGGCTTCTCGAAACTAAATCATGGTGGTCTGAATCTCTGATAAATAACTGGAATGAGAAATATTTTATCTTATTTCAACGCGGCAGCACAATCAGGATTCTTTTTTTTGGAGGAGGGGAGGCTTCACACCGCCAAATATTATTTCGTGTTCGAAACATTTTTTAAAAATTAAGTTACGTACAATACACACATATTTTAAAAAAATACTATTTGGAAAATTGTTTAAATGATAGTAAACACTCCTTTTTTGGACTTTGAGGTGGATGCACCTTCAGCCCCAAAAGCCATGTTTCCGTGGCTGCGGCCGGTCAAGATTCAACTTGAGAGCCACTCACATTAGCCTTCTAATACTAATAGTCAGTTATATACTCAACCACAACTTATCATTTCAGTCATGAACCGGTTGTTTAGATTGTCGATATTGACCTACCACCAAAAGGTCAATTGCATTCAGCTACGAAGAAATAGTAGCGGTGGGCTGCAGTCTTGAGAGATAGATAATGAAGCGGAGGTTGGACTTTATTCATTGAAAATTTGTCACTCAATGAAATGCCGATTGGAAGAACTTGACCACCCACCCACCAAAAAAAATGTTGTTGATATACGGGCATGGGTTAAATTTGGGGTTAGTGGACCTCAGTATTATCATTTATAATTTTAAAGATGCCATTTCTTTTCGATAGACAACTAATTCTTAAATACTTTTTGATGAAACAAGAACTATTTTGTTAATAGATCATCAGTACTCTAAGACTGTGTGTGAGGGGGGGGTGTAAGGAACACAGCACAGGGGGGATGCTATCTCCCCAGCTAGGATAATTTGCATAAACATCCTTCTCCGCCTACTGCAATGTCTTCATGTTCATCCACATAAGGACCCTTCCTTCTATCCCCTAACTCGAACAGGCTAATTCGCAGCTAGGAATATTCACATCGAGCACTGTATACACCGTATTACCTGCGTGGCGGAATAGGGCCTACTGGGATAATTGCCCCTGGGATCCACCTCCTGAGTGTTTCGGCCCCTTTGAAGAAAAAAAGTAACAGGTATGGACAATGTGGGAAATTTATCTCGGATCTTATTTCAATTTCATATTGAGGCTTGGGGCCCTCCTTTGAAAATATTTGGTGGGAAGCTACATTTTAAATAGCACTGTATAACTAATATTACTGGTAAAGACAGGTCATGAATTATCATGACACTCTCTGTTGAATTTCTGGGATTATATAAAATTTCGTGAGCACAGAGAGAACGTAGCGGGGCCACTACACCTCGGGGGCCCACGCTACGCCACTGATACAAGGTAGCGTGACTTGTGGAATTGTATTCACTAATTGTAGTAACGTTACAGACTTTACAATTTACTGTAAAAATATTAGAAGAGAAATATATCAGCAAGCTCTTCAGTTTCCTCAGGGTGCAAGCTGTGTGGAGTTTGAAATATTTCCACTTGTTCTAACCAAATTGTTTTCATGCAGTGCAAGATTATGTTGGGCCTGGTTGATAGATTGGATTTTGATAGCCTGATCATACCTAGGCCTGCTATACGGCTCGGATTTTCCGGGACAATCCCGGAATGATATAATTTGTCCTGGTGTCCCTAATAGTTTCTTCGGGGTGCACAAATGTCCTGGAATCGGGTGGGAAAGAAGAAATGAATAAGACTGTACTTTCCTCAACTTTATTTATATTTAAATGCGTAATATTAAAATGCTCATTTTACTAAACAATGTAACTGTACATTGAAGTCTCCCTCTCGATACTGCAAGAGTTACCGAGTTACAAGAAGATGCCGCAAAGATATTTGACTCCACGATAGCGCCGCCGTCTGCTAGCAGCACTGAATTTCAGTTGCAAATCTCTTCCATCGCATACTAAGCTGTTTACTGTAAACAGTCAGTGCTTGGGTGTCCGCACTGTTCAGTCCGCAGTTAACAAATAAAGTTTCGACATTATGAGATAGCAGCTTAGTTCTTTATGGCACCGAATAGGAATTGCAAGATTAATGATATACTTTGAAGTGTATTTCTGTTTTGTTTTTTTAAGAAGTGTAAATAATATGATAATGGATATGTACATACACACAACTTTGTTGGGTCCAGCACCCCCCACTCCCCAACAAGCTTCCTGTCAGCAGTGTCCCGGATTTTCACTTATGAAATATAGCAACACTAATCATGTCAAAAGTTGAACCTCCCCCTCCTTACGTGAACTATAGCCTATATACACAGACGCCCATGTCACCAGCATTTCGTTATAAGTACAGTGGCGGATCGATAACGACTTTGGGAGGTTCGAATTTCAATCCAGAACCTCACTAGCAAGATAAAATCTCCAAAGCAGTAAAAAAAGCCACTGTAAATGTCAGTGGCGGCGATTGGGCCCCAAAATCGGGGGGGAGGGGGAAGATGCCAAAACTGTAGGTGCAAAGACAGTATATTTTCCTTTGTAGATACGGTTTAGCATACTGCGGGGGCAAAAGTGGCGAAAAGTGGAGGGGAAACTGCCCCCCTCGCCCTCCCTAATCGCCGCCACTGTCAGTGGTTAAAGTCCGAGTCAAAACAGAGCAAAGTTACATGCGCGTGTGTAGCTCGCAATGCTGTTCAGTGTGCAATCAGTGTTAACTTTCCGCTTTATACAATTGAGGGGGTAAGAGAAGCAAGGAACAGATGACACAGACATGGAGTGTATTTTTTGGGAAATCAAGGAAATTGTTCTGGGGCTAACAATACTGTATTAATAAAAAACTTTCTATTCTGAAATTATTATAAAATTATAATAATTCTAAAGCAATACTTTTTGTACATTATTAATACGTAAATAGACACAGTTACAAAAACGTCGTGGAATGTTTTCCTTTTGGTTCTCACTTAAGCGTAGCAAGTCATAAATGCAGTTTTTAAATATTACATCCAGTTATTAGTTGATATAAGATTACTATGAATGCAAGATAAGTGTTCTGACCACAATTATTGATAATAAATTTTAAGTATCACATGTTCTTCAAATAGTGGTGATCCTGATATGAAAAGTATTCTCTCTACAGCACTGCTAGTGACTATCAGATTGTTCATGTGCAGACTGCATGGATGTAGGCCACAATTAAATGCTCTCATACAACTCTTTACAGTCCTCAATATTTGTACTGTTTATTGGAACTTTCCCACCAAAATCATTAGTAGTAGGAAGTACAATCTCGCAGCCTTTGTAGAGTATAAATACTTCAATACTAAAGCAGTCTTTAAACTCGTGTGCTGTCACATATCCTATTTCTTCTTCTCTTTTATTAGGTCAGTCAAAAAGTAAATGCAATCATTTTCTTTTATATTTCACATCAACAATAGAAAACATACAATGATATAATTTTCCAACATAGTCCCCCTGCACTTCAATACACATGGTCCAACGTTCCACAAGCTTTCCGATACCCTGAGAAAAAAAGGTTTTCGGTTGAGCAGCAAGCCACGTATGCACCGCTTCCTTCACCTGTTGATCTGTGTCGAATCGACGGCCTCTTAAAGTATCTTTAAGTGGACCGAACAGATGGTAATCCGACGGGGCGAGATAGGGACTATATGCAGGATGCTCTAACACCTCGAATCCCAGATTCTGAAGAGTTTGAGCGGTGTTGGCGTCGGTATGGGGACGCGCGTTGTCATGCAACAAAATAATGCCTTCCGACAATCGACCCATCTCGCACAGACTTTATGAAAGTTCAGCCTGTTATGGATAATTTCATATGCAGAACCATTACTAACGTGCATATGGTTTGCCACTTCATCAACAGTCACTCGTCGGTTATTCAGAACCAGCTCACGGACTTGCTCAATGTTGTCTTCAGTAGTGGATGTGACTGGACGACCTGCTCTTTCATCGTCCTTCACACTTGTTCGATCGCTTTTGAACTCTTCAATCCACTGGTAAACACTTCGCAGCGGTAAAACATTGTCACCGTATTGTGCTGAAAGTCTTCTATGGATTTCAGCTTCTGGTACACTTTCAGACCACAAAAAACGGATTACAAAACGCTGTTCTTCTGTGGTGGACACGGACAGTGGCGCAGCCATGTTTACTTGGCAACACTGCAGAGCGAACTGAAGTGATGACGCTGTAACCTACCACAGGCGAAGACAACGATACTATATATCGGCTTGCGAGCGCAGAAAGCTGTACAGCCAACCTACGGAAGAAAAGAAAAACATTGCATTTACTTTTTGACTAACCTAATACATGAGATGTCTGTACTTGCTAATTTGAAACACTTCTCTGCTTTGCAAACTTTTAAGACTCTTCGAGGAGGCGACCATTGCTTAAAGTTTATTATTTTTACATTTTCGACACTTTTTACTTCAAATGTTGGCTGCTTAAGTTTTGCACTTCGTATTATGGCATCACAGCAGAGCACTCTTGTTGCAAATAGCGGAACTCTCACTTCCCCTCAATGATATTTCCCACTGAATACTACTATGAGCTGAGAGGGAGAATGTTTTCTGTCATCCTGTTGTTGATGCAGCTTAGCTAAAGTAATAAAATGGCTATCTCAGTTCAAAATTACCGAAAAGTGGAATTCTTTCTCTCAGCGATTCAATTTTAAGCCCACTTTATACTCAGACAGGCTAATTGGGACTGAACGTTAATGAACCATTATGCAATGTGCTTCCACCCATATACAATTGTACATGAAAAGTAAATACACTTTTACAGAGTGAAAGAACAACTATTTACAAAGAAAATAATAATACAACTTAATGTTCAAGTGATTAACATAGTAATGTGTTGCAATTTTTCTCTATGTCAATAATTCGATCAATACTTATAAATGGGCCATTCCACCGTTACATGTGTGTGACATTTTACACAAAAGATTTAAGGTTCTAGACATGAGATTGGATTAAAATATTCATAATGAACTGATTTCATAGAATTATGAAGTAATTTATGGTGTCTGCTAACAAATGAAAGAAAACTTAAGTATAATAGCATAGGCTGAATGCATGAAAAGCATCAACAAAAGTGCGTTACTTGCGAGACGCTTTAAAAATTTAGCAAATTTTGACTTTAGTTGTCTGTGAAGCATAGAGGTTGCAGATGCTAGCAACTGTTATTGTTGAAATGTGTCAATTTTTTGCATTCACAAACATCTAAACCTTAATGCAATTAAAAACAATAATAATTTCCATATTAATTCACTTTAATTGCATGGAGTAGCACCACTTTTCGTGGAATGCCCCAAATGCATAAACCAAATAGTGGCTTCATTCTCATTAACGTAATTGCTGAATTTCTGCCTGTTTCTTTGCGTGAAAAACTTCATTAACTCCCTCATTACAAAGGAGAGAGAGTTAATTTGAGCTCTGATGCCATGGCGTGAACTCAAGGAATGTACAGTTGAAGTTAAGTGAAAATGAAAAATATTGAAGCGCAATTAATACAGGAGTTCTTGAATTGAGATTGGGCAATCTTGCTTCTCTTAGATACGGACCTACTATGCCTAGGCGTTGGATGTTGCTGACACCCACAACGTTTGGCAGTGCCGTCTCCATAGATTTAGGTTTTAGGTAAGCTTCTCTTTGGTCACCAAGGCAACGTGCGTTCTCTCAATGTTCTTCCTACTTTGAAGTTGTGTCGCCCCTGTCAACACATGCCTTTTAAGCACTAAACTATTCAGTCTAAGTTTCAAAAATCTATGTTGTTAAGAATTAGTGTTGAATCTTTTCTCTAAAGATTGTTAGATTTCTTGCCATAAAAATGCTATTGTTAATGTTACAATAGGTAATGAATTGTTTAACTTAAATAATAAAAATGCTGAAACTATGGAAATATAAAACATCTATGTAGTAACCATGGCAAATTGTAAACAAAATTATGATATAAAAGAGCAAGACTTTTGAAAGCCTACGGGACATTCTCCTGGTCGCCGAAAGGCTGATGGTTCAGAGGACGTTGGGTAATATCTTGCTTCAATCTTCGGATTGGCTGGTGTACTTGTGCTCCATTTGGCAGAAATTCCACAAACCCAACTCTGAATAAGGCGTTCTCCTGCATCATCAAAAAGACCAGGGTTATAAACCTAGGTACAACTAATAGGTTTAGGCCTACAAGTTGTATCGGGTGAATTGTCTGTTTCAAAAGTGTTTGTATATCATCGGAAGTTTAAGTAAATCTCCGAGTAAAAGATCTTAATGATCTTTTATTTCAAACCTACATAGGTGATAATTAAAAATAAATCCTGCACCACAGACCTCGCAAGGGCTTGGTCCCACTAACCCTAAGAAGCCTCTGAGAAATCCGAAAAAAGGGTTATACCCAGACTAACATAAAGCCCTAAAGGCAGAAGGTGCGTGTCAAAGTTTGCTAGGTTTTTCTTTGTTTCTGTATTTATTTCCTCTTCTGCTTTTCCATTCTCCTTTCTGTGGCCTCATCTTGTTACCTACTCTCTTTTATTCTATTTTCCTTCCTCTTTTCTCTCTTCTTCTATTTCTTCTTTGCTCCTTTATATTTCGTTGTCCTCTCATTTTCTTTCTTCCTGTATTTTCCCATATTTCTTTCTGTATTCCTCTTTTATATTTTCTCTTTTTTCCTTTTTATCTTTATATCTTTCTCTGATTTTCTCTATTTATATATTTTTTTCTTTTTGTTTCTCTACATTTCTTTTCCTTCCTCTGTTCTTCTATTTCATGTCTTTCTCTTCCTTCCTTCTTGCCTTTCCGTCTTCTTATTTTTTATCTCTTGTGTATTCTTCCTCTGTTTATCTCTCTTTGTATTCCATTCCTACCTTCTATGTTTCTCTATCTTTTCATTGTACAGGGTGGCTCAAAAAGTCACTTAACACCCTCGGTACAAGGCCACTGTAGCGCGCAACATGGAAATGGTGATGACCAATCGTTATCAGGCCAAGGGGGAACCACAGTGACGCCACCCGCACGGTAGGCGGCCATCTTGATGTGCGCCATCTTGAATTCAACTTCAGAATTTTAAATGGGAAGGGGGTAATATGATATATCAAATCAGGCTAGAATTTCACGAGAAATGCAATGGTGAAGGTTTTTTGATGTATCTTTAACCAGTAAAAAGTTATGACTGAATTCTTGTACCAATTTGCTCCTTTCCGAGGTGTTAGAAAAATGCCTTAAAATTTGATTAGCGCATCGGTAATGCATCGAGATCAAAGTGATGTCTAGGGAGAGAAGTTAGCATATTTCTCTTTCCTCAGTTTTTCTTATTTTCGATTCCTCTTTTCCTTTTTGTGAGCGTTCGTACATGCGTGTGTGTGATTCAGCTGAAACGATTCTGAAAATCTCTCCCGTTTGCTATTTAATTGGGAACGATGGTGTGCCGCCCGTTGGCGACACCCTTGACTGGCGTGGTTAAGGTACCGGAACCAAAGCTCCAACTTACTTCTCATTACACCCCCGAATGACGATGGAACATTTCCTTTCCGCAAAGATATTCAGTAGAAGAGCTGAATTCTGTGGGAAAAGATCTGAAGTGTTCCTCATTCATCCTAATCTAACCGCAGTATGTCCATAGACTGTCAAGCAGGCTCGTCGAATACAGAATTTGAAATTCACCTATTCATAAGAAAAGGAAAAACATGGAGTTTTACCCTGCCATCGTTTTCATTATTACCCCTGCCCCCAACCCCACCTGGTGTCAACTCTACCTATCACAGTGTCACGAGAGAAGAGTAATATGGCGCCGAGAATAAAATGGAGAGCTAGAAATGTGAAACCTTTGCCTCGACAAATGCACTCGGTTGTACACAATGGAAGCACATTCATCATCGGTGGACGAGGATCTATTCCGTCCCTCGCTTTTCACCTTATTTTACTGCCCCTGTTAATGTGTGTCTATCTCCTTCCATAGCCAAATGAGATTTCCTCGGAACCACAATGGCGGAAGTTGGCTTCGGACAGTGTTGCCAACCCCGGGAAACGAAATGTTACTGTTTACAATGACGATCGTATCTTTTCATGCGGGAGGGGATCTGCCTTGTGCTTTTTTTCCCGTCTCGAGTTGTTAACTGCCTATCTAGTTATTGCCCTCGTCTCGAGATACATACAGGGTGTCCCAAAATAATGTGCACACACTTTGAACGTTAATAAGAGGAACACTAATAACTGCAAGTATGAACTTTTTTGGAGGGTACGCGCTGTTTCGTGAAACGTTAAGCGGGAGACCAGGTTTCCATCAACTGTGGATGATATTTTCATTAAATATTTGCATAAAATTATTTAAATTCCCGCCAAAAAATGCCATTGATAATATAATACTGTTCATGATGATGATGATATACCCACAAGGTATCTTAATATATACCCATAATTGGATTAGGTATGTTACAGTAGAGGAGGAGTTTTAAAATAAAACGCGTATTTTAATAATTGTATTTGAACGTAAGGGATACAGTACAGCATGTTCCTGTAGGCATTTTGTTGATATTGCTTTTGTGAATTGTTAGTTTGTATAGTGTTAATAACTTAACAATACTGTCAGTAACAACAGTTGGAAACAATACTTAGAAGACAGAACTACTTACATTGAGTTGTTTCTGTATACTCGAGTTTTTGAGATTTTAAGTTCAACTTATGTCCAGATAGGATAATCGGGACTGGACCTACAGATTAAAGTGGGATTCGAACCACCATGTGCCTTCACCGGGTATCGAACCACCTTGACCTCTTGATTACAATCCAACGACGTTAGCATTAGGCATTCGGGGAGCCTCCTGTATACTTGTTGATACGTCAGCACATTTGTTGCAAGAACGTTTTCCATAAATTCTTGAATTAACCTTATATTAACTCTTTTCCAGTCTTACGGCGGGCGCTCTTATGCTGGCAAGGGAAGTGTGGGGAGCGGGGAATCCAGCAATCCAGCGCGATAAGAAACGCATCAGCCTGTAGAACGAGGTGCACGTAGTAGTTCCTCCCCTTGACGTCGTAATTCTCGTAACTGCTGCGTATTACCCGCTCCCCACTTCCCTTGCCAGCATATAGAGCGCCCGCCGTAAGAGTAGAAAAGACCTATAGTTGCAGCAAGATGGTTTTACAAGCACGTGAAACCAGAAGTATTTGACAGTAATAAGCTCACTGGATATAACATGAATCGAAAATAGATTTGATTTAGTATTTTTAGTTATTTTACTTCGCGTTTTGTTCCTCTTGGCTAATTTGCGAAGATGGGGATGAGTGATGAAATGAGGAAATTGATGAATGGACGAGCCCGAGCGGGATTCGAACCCGGGACCCTTGTCGTTGCAGCGCGATGAGCTAACCACTTTTTTTTTTTAATAAAGGAATACCCCTATTCGGCAGTATCCCCCGTCATTCACACATTTTCACAATCTTTCACACATGTCAAGTTTCACTGTATTCACATTGGTTATCATTATTCGGACAAACACAAACATCCAAGCCCGAGCGGGATTCGAACCCGGGACCCCTAGCGTTGCAGCGCGATGAGCTAACCACTTTTTTTAAAAAAAAAGAAGAAGAAGAAGAAGGAAATACCCCCTACACGGAGGTATCTCCCACCATTCACACTTTTTCTCATTTTTACACTTTTTCATTTGTTTCCCTTGCTTTCTACTTTCCGCTTCTTCACTTTACTTTCTCTTTCTCTCTCTCTATCTAGTTTCTGTACTTCTCTTCTCTTGCTTTTCCGCCATTTTGTTTCTTCTTTGTCTCACTTTCTCTGTATCTCGCTTTTATACTTCTCTTCTCTTTTTCTCTTCTTCATTGTATCTTTCTTTGTGTCCTTCTTCATTTCACTTTGTCTCTCGCTTTTATATTTTTCTTCTCTTTTTCTCTTGCTCTTCGTGTCCCTTCTTCATTTTACTTTCCCCGTCCATCGCTTTTATACTTCTCTTCTCTTTTTCTCTTCCTCTTTGTATCTTTCTTTGTGTACCTTCTTCATTTAATGTTCTTTCTCTGTGTCTCGGTGTCCTATTTATCTTCTGTTTCTTCGCTAAATTCACTCTCTCTCTGTGCATGTTGCGAATGTGTGTCAGTTTTCCTTTTTTTCTTTTTCTGCATCTCCCTTCTTGATTTATTTTCTCTCGCTTTTTCCTCTTTCTATCTTTCTTTCCTTATATCTCTTTCTTTCTCTACTTCTCACATTATATCTTTCTCTCCGTGTGTCGGGCTTCGTTAATTCCCTTTCCTCTATTATACACATTGTTGTGAAGCGATCTTAAGTGAGAGAATATTTGTGAAGAGAACGGGAATTATTATTTGCAGGAATCGGTTCACGCAACCAATGATCAAATTTAAGTTTAAGTTTAGTGCGATTATTCTAGAGCTGGCACCACTGCCCTGCAACAATTTCTTGGGTGCCTTTTTGCAGTGTTGTGTGCGTGCGACGACGTGAAGCGTGTGCTTCTCTCGGGAGAAAAATTGCAGCGATGATTTTTCACTTGTTGCTAAATAAACAAGGCTGAATGGTTCACCATCATGGCTACCGCTTGGACAAATGAGCGTCGGCGGTTGAATGGATCGGTTGGGGAGGGAGACTGGTAGGAAAGAATTCTCAAGTGACACTTTGACATAATGTTGATACGGGCATTAGAAAACGCAAGCAGACGTTGTCTACCAAAAACATTTTTAAGTAAAAGAAAAAACGGATTTCCTTTGTAAGTTACTAGGGGTATTCTAATACATTGCAGAACCTAATCAATACCAAGCGATTTATTAGTTTTATCCCCTTATAAAATAGCCCAGTGGTTATAAGTGCTAATCAAATGCACTAACGAGCTTACCCGATGGCATAGGGGCAATAACGTTGTCCCCTTGTTATCAAGGGATCTCAGTTTGGATAGTGGTTCGGATCCCACTTTAAACTGTAGGTCCAGTGCTAGTTAATCTTTCAGTGCATAATAGTGCACTAAAAAATAAACTCACATGCACTAAAAATAGTGAATATAAATCACTGTAAACAATAACAATGATAAATGAAATCAATGTGTTTCGATTTATTGTGTACTATTTAAACCATCAAGCCTCAAATGAATAGGTACTATGGGGGGCGGATAATCCTGGGTATATGCATACGGAGTATGGTACTCATCACACCATCCTCATCTTGGCCGAGAAATCATTTATCCAAATGTAAAACCTGTTTTCCCAGGAAATGGAATATTATGGAACTTTAACCACATTCGTGGTTTTTGGCATTGGTGTGACTGTTCCTTTCTCACTCTGTGCTCAAGAGATTGTGGGGGTCATAGCTCCCCTTTGGACCATCATTGTTAAAAAAAAAAAAGTAACATCAAATGCTGGAAGAGATGTCAAAATATAGGAGACTGACTACTAGAAAAACAAGACTCCCCTCCTTACCTTCCTATCCACCTCTCTTTCGGAAATACTAGGTACGCCACTGTCTACAGGTGAACTCCGCCACTGAGAAAGTGCTCAACCTGAAGTTATTGTCTTGATAACACAACTTTCAAGATCGCCAGATCTCCTGAAATTGAAGTTGCTATGATAGAGTCCAGTTATTTAGCTGTTTTGAGGGATATAAATTCAATATTTGCCAGCTGAATCCCGTTCCTGACCCGTCCCGATTAGCCCATCTATGGATAAAACAAACTCGACCAAACTTTTCGCCAACTCTTCCAGCCTCAGCTTACCTCTCAATTCGCCCGTGCCCCTGGTCGGGTAGGCACCTCTCATCACACCTCTGTTCGGCACGTCGCGGGATAACAGGATAGGCTAATATTCTTTTCACAGCCTCATCCCATCAGCAGTGTACTTAATTTCTAAGCTTACGAGGATGTCCGCTAGATGGGAGTTTGAGACATGGCTCTCAGAATGTCGCCTGATAGGCCCTGATGCTGTTTTCGCGACGTTAACAACTCTAATACGTTCGCGATAATAGAGTTGGGAATTAAGGACAAATATTTGTTCGACGCGAAAAGGTAAAAAGTACAGATTGATTCTCAAACCCTTGCCTCTCGAGGTTTATTAACGGGGGAGGGATTTTTTTGAGAATAGGATAATAATTATTGATGGTGTCCTGTTTCCATTAAACGGACTTAAATATGGTTTACGCTGCATTACTTGGTATCCGGTGTAATTCAATTTAAAGCTAATCTCACAAGTTTTAATTCGATTACCCATGCTAATCTGGAATGCTGTGAACTTGCTAACAAGACAGACTTGCGTTGTTCCGTTTAATGTTTGGGCGCCATACTCCTCCAACCGCCCGTGCGCCTATCTCTTCTGGGACTTATTAGAAGAGGTAATGAGAATTGTGAAGTTTGTTTATCGCTGCAAACAACGGAAAGGGGGGGGTGTTCTTCTGAGAAGGGGAGTTTCGTGTCTTTTGCAATCATGTTTGGAGCCGCAAGTTAGGAAAGTTGGGGAAGAAAGGTGTGACTGAGCTTCGAGTTCTCATGTGGAGTTGGTCCTGGCTTCAAATCTCACTTCTGGAAGATGTAATAGGTGATCTACTGCTTGGAACATTGCCTGTCTGCGGCGTATGGTTTCCAGGATTACCCGTGAATGATGTATCGCTTGCACGATTAGAGCGTTGTACCACTTGCAGGATTAAGTGTGAGCGTCGTCTCGCCAAAGGGTTACCTGTGAGCGTCGAACCGCCTGCAGGATTACCCGTGAGAGTCGAACCGCCTGCAGGATTACCCGTGAGCGTCGTACTGCCTGCAGGATTAACTGTGAGCGTCGACTCGCCAAAGGTTTACCTGTGAGCGTCGAACCGCCTGCAAGATTACCCGTGAGCGTCGTACTGCCTGCAGGATTAACTGTGAGCGTCGACTCGCCAAAGGCTTACCTGTGAGCGTCGAACCGCCTGCAAGATTACCCGTGAGCGTCGTACTGCCTGCAAGATTATCTGTGAGCGTCGTACTGCCTGCAGGATTACCTGTGAGCGTCGAACCACCTGCAAGATTACCCGTGAGAGTCGTACTGCTGCAGTTGTACCGCCTGCAAGATTATCCGTGAGCGTCGTACTGCCTGCAGGATTGACTGTGAGCGTCTACTCGCCAAAGGGTTACCTGTGAGCGTCGAACCGCCTGCAAGATTACCCGTGAGCGTCGTACTGCCTGCAGGATTAATTGTGAGCGTCGTACTGCCTACAAGATTACCCGTGAGCGTCGTACTGCATACAAGATTACCCGTGAGCGTCGTACTGCTGCAGTCGTACCGCCTGCAAGATTACCCGTGAGCGTCGTACTGCCTGCAGGATTAATTGTGAGCGTGGACTCGCCAAAGAGTTACCTGTGAGCGTCGTACTGCCTGCAAGATTACCCGTGAGCGTCGTACTGCCTGCAAGATTACCCGTGAGCGTCGTACTGCCTGCAGGATTAACTGAACATCATACCGCCTGCAGGATTACAGATTGTATTTTTCTCTTCCCATGCATTGGACTAAGCAACACTTTTCACAATACTTTATGTAGCCGTTTTTAAACATTAATCCTTGCACTTTGCTTTGTACTCATTTTTAACAATGACAATAGCCCATCGTAATTGCCATATGATTGCTATGGAACAAAGTTCAAATATTCAGGTCGATCAATATGCTATGACGTCATCACAATTAGGCAATTGATTACAAAGAGCAATAACAATCCTACACATTGTCCGAAAGGGACGTGTCATTGTTTCATTTATAATTCCGAAAGAATTTTGAAAGCTAAAGTAAAATTCCCTTTTTCAACAAAGATTAGGCAAAATGTAAATTCTCATTTCGTCTATTACGGCAGCCGGTTGAGTAATATGACTATCTCACGTTGATAAGGCGTCAAACGAAGCAATTTATACCAATTTCTGTCTTCATAACACAAACTCTTCTCTTCAATCACTATAGGAATGTTTTATTTAGAAGCCACGAGCAAGACCTACCATCGCATTGAGCGAATGGGGGAAAAAAAACCTCATTATTGAAATCAGTTTTCGTTCTCCTTTGTCCAACACGGGGTGGAAGAGGGGGGAGGGGCGTCCCTCCCCAACCATTCCAAAGCAAACTTCAATCTAGGCCGCCTTCCTATTGTCCCGCATAATTAATATTGATTAGGCCGTACTGATTAGATGCCGTATAGACCAGATCATCAATAACACTCACTATGATGTAGTTGGATTCTGATCGATTACGTTCGCCAGGTGAAGAGGCGGGAAACAACGGCGGGAAAGTGGTGCAATGGGGGAGATATTGCAGCGGTGGTGGTATGGGGTAGCACAGAGGGTTGGGAGTACAAATCTATGGGATTTTGAAGCGAAATCTGTGGGAAAATTGGCAAAACATACGGAAACTCTGTATTATAATGAAGCGATCATGTATTCACCTAATGTCTGCCGTGCTTTGGGGTCGAGATTAATCCAATAGGGGTGGAGTGAGTTGAACGAAGGGTAGGCATAAAAATGTCTAATGTATGTAAATGGGGTGGAAGATAAGGGAGGCCTGTTTTATTCTTTGCAGGTTCGGTCTGTTGGTGTTTGTCAGATGGTACAAATGGATGCCTTTGTGTAACTTGAAATTTAAGCGTCTTGGGTGGGAGGGTCTGTTTCGGTGATCAGACCATTGTCTGGCATTTGCTTGAAGGATACGCTAAAGGTTTCTTACTTCATTTCAACGTGTCTGTAATTTATAACCTGGAGAGTCAATTTGTGGACAATTTGACTAGTGTGTTCTGTGCTATAACTGTCTCGTGCAGTGGCGTACTGAGGATTAAATTTTGGTGCTAGTTAGACCTCGTGCTAGCTTTTTCAAGAGGAAAGGAATCTGCAGTGACGTCACATGTAGGCTGTACAGGGATGAATTCAGGGGGTGGCCCGGTGGGGAGGGTGCAATCTAATCATATTTTTTTCCATGGTTTTGGCTCATCACTTCAAGGCTTGTTAATACTGTCTTTGCATTATGTAATAAACAACTATAAGTATAAAATTTATAATTTTAACACATTTAATAGAATAATTAATTCTCATTAATCCCCTTTTCTCTAACCCACAATTGGAACTTCACATACATCATCGGCATTTGCATCAACGTAACATTCTATGTTATATAATTTTTTTTAACTCACTCTCTAATTCTCAAGTCCACCTCGAAAATTTCAATAACCAGGCAGAGCATTCGAATAATAGCTAAGAACTTTGGCAACCATGCACTTTGGTTCTCTTTCATTCACTTTTAATTTAACGTAGAACGTACATTTCCAGCTTTTTCGTAATATTAAACACTGATTCACTTTACAATTAAAGTTCAAAATAATGAACGAATTAAATTATCTTCCCTTATGATAAGTGCTAATTAGTATTTGTATATTAAAATTCCATTACATTGAAACTCAACAGTGAACACGTGTAGAGCGACACGGCTTATGTAATGGAAGCTTCTATTCTTATAACGAATTTTGTTGAAATATGATTATTAACGTACGTATTGTGTGAGAGTTGATCAAAAACTAAATTTTCACAAAAATGTAATTTTCAGTTACGTATGTCTCGGGAACGAAATTTAGAAGAATCAGTAAAGAGCTGTTTCCAAAATAGAATGTCTACGATTTGCTGACGACATAACAGTCACGTGTCATCGATAATAGCCATGCGCTTTTGACGTAGACACTTTACAACTGCGTCCCATACGCACCAATTCGCACAAGCACACTTCTTTCACTCATTGTATAAGCAATGACATTTCAAGAGACCTTTGTCTCTTATTTGCAACAAAAGAATGTTTCTTCCACAAGCAAACTTCTCGTACAGTCAGTCATGAGCACTTATGGGTTGTAATGATGCCATTGAAAATCAATGCGGTTGTTACAAGTCAGAAGTGTCCCTGATTGTGCGTATAATAAGGTATTTTCCTTCTCCTTCCGGAAACTGTCCTGAAAAAGTTATCCGATTCCATCCTACTTCTTCAGTCTCTAAGCGTAGCTTGGCAGGGAAAAGGGGAGGCACTTGCCCCCGAAAATTTTGAGGTTTATTAAAATTTATAAGGGTACTTTTGTTAACATCCTGGGACATGAGAAGCAAAGTAATAAATAGTATTTTTTATGATTTCGCAAATGTAACAGTTATATAGTAAAATAAACCTGGACGTTATTCGTATTGGATGGAAAACTTCTCGATTTTGTTCTCCCAAGGTTACCGCCAAGGTCGATTCTGCTCCCTCATCCTAGGGTTAAGCCTCCTATGAACACGGTTATAAGTTTCAAACCAGAAAGCTTTTACAAAGATTGTATTTCTCCTCATACAAGATTTAGAACACCAGGACAGAGATAGAGTAAAACGGGTTGCATACCCACAGATAAATAGTGTTTTCTATATCCGCGTACACTCATTCTCCACCAATGTTTTAGTTTTAAAAAGAAGTGCGCAGTATATTCGAGTAATAACGATGCAGTTCTGGCACACAGAAAGAAACTGAATCTTTATCTTCGGTCGGTGTCTTATTTAATATCATTCCGCACAATTTTTCAATCTGTTTTCTGCAGTAAAGTGTGGCAATGCTAAAAACCTGTCTCCAAGCTATTTCCCACCGCCCCGACAAGGTGTGCCCACTGCCCATCCACCCCAAGACCAAAGTCACATTCGCCCAAATTATGTCATAATCCGCGTAAAAGCACATGATTACGACAGCGTGCCTACTGCACTATTACTGAAGGTCACTTTTTTCAGCTTGCCTGAACACTTTACTTGATGTGTCTCCCATATATTCTTCATAATAAACACATATTTCAAATTCAGAAACATGTTGTGTGTACAAATTACTAAATAGGCACATATTTGGAACAATCATATAATTTCACTGAAAATTAGGGGTGTGCGGGATCCCGAAAAGTCGGGAAATACCGAATGGTCATTTTAAAAAGTCGTTAATTCTCAACGTTTTCTGCATTGCAAGTGTCTGGAACTTGTCGGAAATTGTTAGTTTTTATTGGAGAAATGCAAAAACAATCATGAAAATGACGTAGAATTCGAGATTTCCAGAGCTTCTGGAAATTTCAAACATTTCTCGTCCCGAGGTTTTAAAAATTTCCCGTTCGCGGCACACACTTTTGGAACCACTGACACAGCGGATTAAAATTGGTGCATGTATATTCGAAAGTGACTCTGAACCAGCTAAAGTAAATAAATGTATATTCTGATTATCCCCCTCAGCGCTTGTATTGCAGCATGGAGTCAAGGTGTAAACGTTTTTACATATATTTAAAAATATAGGCTATATCAGGGTTAAAAAAAAAATACTATATGTAAATCAGGCGCTAGCCCCTTTTTCTCAGGACTCAGCTTTTTTTTTTTTTTTTTTTTGCAAATATGGTTCAAGAAATCCAATATGTTCGTAAACCATTTAATGTATTAATACAAGATTGGATTAGAAGTTATTAATTCTTGTGCCAGAGTGGTCTTCCTAAGGAAGGCTCAGCAATATATTCTAATATATCCGGGTTCGATACGTGGATAGGACATTGCACAGTGTAAGTTCAGACCCGATTAGCCTATCTGTGCATAAAGTGGACAACAAATCAGACAACAAACATTATACGTAACAAATGGCCAACTCTACCATATCGCCGCATATTTTAAAATACGCCTAGCAACAGTGAAAAAATGTAGAGATGTGTATTCTGATTTCATGATACAAGTGATACAGACAACCCACAAACTCTTTTCGTTATTTTAAAGAAACGTAATGGAGATTTCCAGAAGCGGACTCGAAAGATTAAAAAATATATATATTTTTTAACACTGAATTTGGCGCCCTCTATTTTCCTACGCCTGGGCTATATGCATGCTGCATTTTTATTATATTATTTCAAGGAAAATCCCCCTCACCAGTGGGCACCCCTGACCCCGACACCCTCCTGGAACATGTGAGGGAGACATAGTTGAGAGTTGTTTTTTTTCTGGAAAAATTTCTTTACCCATGTCCGCAAGAGGATATCCTGCAATTGAGATGCAAATCGTGTAAATTTCGGACATATTCGACAGTTTTCGATCATTTTGGAGTGAAATTAAAAAAATAAAAGTGCCGTTGGCTAACCATTCTTTTACGTAGCCGTGGTTTGACAGTCAAAACAAATCCTGGTCGGCAATTAAGCCAGTTTATTGCTTATCTTGCAAGGACTGGCAACACTGCTGCTTAAGGCGACGAAGACAAGAACACTGTTGACACCGCCCCCTCGCGGGCAGACATCGCCACTAAGTAACCACGGCATTATGAAGGTGCGAATCTAAGGTAAGTGGTAAATTTTAACGGTCGCCCGTGCATATAAACACGCGACACGTGCAGGTCCATATCAGCCGCACCGAGAAGGTGTAATGCTTGCAGTCGTAAATATCTGCGTAAATCGTCTGTCTAGACAGTTCCTATGAATAGGTAATAGGCAAATACCTAATCAATATGTAATGGACGCAGAGACAGCATTACAAAGTCGAACCTAATTCCCCCTCGTCAGCCTTCTTGGATCGACGTTATCATAGTATTTAAGACCAATCGTTAACTAACGACCTCTGTTGGGGTGGCGAGAAACTAAAAGGCAAGTATACGCCTCGGAATTGATGCAGCGGTTTTTTTTCGTAGTAAGAGCATTGCGTCGCGGTCACTGACAGTTCTTTAAATTGACAAGGTGTAATTTATATAGGTGGATCCGTTCGGTATATTGAACGATCACAATCAGATGACGTCACGTCTTAAATTTCTGAAGAATCGTAGCATTATAATTTAACTTTCATACAAATTGTGAGGACTTTCAACGTACGTCACATTAAAAAATGTGTCCGATCGGCTTACCTACATGTGAAGATGTTTTGTAAGATGTTAGAATTATAGAGGTTGGGTCAATTGCATATTTTGTTCTGCTGACGTAATTGTGGTATATAGTGAATTTACCCACGTAACTTGATACAGAAACATGTGCGGCAGGTACACTCTATTGATATAAAAATAAATCACAGAATTGAACACGCGAAACAGTTCACAAATGGACATGTGTGACAAGTGTTACATCTACATGAATAGGATATCTTGTCATTGATAAGTTCAAGATGTCCAAAAAATGAGTCCTGGTGTAGGACCCAAGGGGAACATGCCCCCTTGCACAAATGGTTAGTACTCCCGAGATACTAAGCCTTGTGGATAATGAAAAACTTGCTACAAAGTTTATTAAATAAATATCTGGATTTGAACGAACATGTCGGTCGATGGAAATATATTTAGCAATGTCCTGTGTGCAAGATACCTATCCCTTGGGATTCTTTGGAAAGGAGAAATTTCAATTCCTTATCGATTTAAGAGGCTGAAGATTTCTCTACCCTGTTGTTCTTTGGCGTTGGTGAGTGCAAGGATTTCAATCCCCCTACCTCGTCCGTTGAGGATTTCCAGCCAATCATGTTCTTGGCTCTTCTCTGCAATCCCTTACCATCTCTCGATCCTACCCCTTTTGGAACCGATGTTCCACTCTGAACCGCGCAGCGTTGCCAACCGACAAAACTTAAAACTATCTTTGGTTACTTCACAAACTGAAGTGTTGTACCTTATTTTCAATCTTACAGAAATGTATTTAGCTGCATGGTGTAGTGGGTAGACTAAAGGAAAAGTGTTCGATTTGAATAATGTAATTTCAAAATTTGGAAACTTATTGTATTGTATAAAACTTTTTATTTGGTAACCTTGAAAATCTGAAAGAAAAGTATCTAAAGTTTAAATTTTAACAAGGGGACTGAAAGAGAAGAAACTGTATTTATCTCAATGTTTGTGGTAATCATAGATGCATTGCCTCTTGATGTTAATAACATACGCATTACATTTCAAGATGGCATCCACTCTTTCTCTTGTCCATCACGTAAAAGTTAAAAATCCTTCGTCTTTATCGTGATGGGGAGATTCGACCCTACAATATTTTCATTGTTGACTTAGTCTGAGAGAATTGTATAATTGGACTGACTAGTATTATGATTGTTGAATTGACTTTATTGGTTTTCAAACACTGCTTAAAAAAGCTTGAACCGAAAATCGGTTTTAGGTCATCGATCAACAATCGATATTTGGATTTTTCGAAAATCCTATTTTGACACTATTACTTTACTGGAGAGTTCAAATAAATACGGTTACTCGATGTAAAGAAACTACGAATTGTGCAAAAATAGAATTCTTGGGAAATAGGTGGAGTTCTCTAATCCTAAGTTCCTTGGTTTGAATGCCGTTCGAACTTTTAGGAAAAGTTTAAAGAGACTTGTTAATTGGAAGTATGAATGACATCGAGGGGGAACCGAAATGAAACCAGAGTTTTTTTTCGAGACATTAACGAGAACGATATGTCGTTGCAACCGGAGACGAGACCGAGAACTAGAGCCATCTCGGGTACCGAGAGGTGGTGCTCGTTTGCCAGTTTGATCTAATCGTCGCGATTACGCCAGGGGTCCCGGGTTCGAATCCTGGCCTGGGCATGGATGTTTGCGAGTTTCCATTCAACAATTTCATCATGTCATCACTCATCCCCATCTTCGCAAAAAGCCAAAAGTGGCACAAAAAGCGAAGTAAAATAAAGAAACTCTGTATCATTCTTAACCGGAAAACGAGAAAAATGACTCTCTCTCAGCCTGTTTCTGCGCTGCTCTGAGGCCCATCCAGCCTCGCATCAATGAGTACCTGGGGACATCCCTGGGTATTAAATGCGGCCGGGCGTGATGCTGATCACATCATCTCAACTATGGCCGAGATCAAGAATATGCAGAGCTCTACCTCCACATCACCCCATATGCCTTCATGGCACGTCTGCACATTTACCTTTCTATTTTACCGCTCGAAAAGCAATATATAATCGAGTTTGGAATAAGAACACACCTTGGCAACAAATATTTCGTCAGCAAATTTGGACTAAGCACACAATTGCTTTCACTTCTTCTTATTATTATTAGTATTAATATTATTACTATTCGATATTCGACTTCTGGAGAGCCCTCCCCGATGGCGTAGTGGTAACGTCGTCGCCTTGTAATCAAGAGATCCCGGGTTCTATCCCCGGTGGAGGCACCTAGTGGTTCGGAACCCACTTGAAACTGTAGGTCCAGTCCCGATTAGCCTTACTGTGCATAGAGTGAACCTAAAACAAAATCTCAAACTCGACTTCTGGATGTTTCTTAGAACTCAAGATGGCAACACTGGTATTTTGCTTCTCGGTATTTATACTTCCCAGTTACTTCTTTGGGTCTCGTTTCTTTTTGCTTCGGTAGTTCGTGTTTGTGTTATGGTTCGCCCAACCAAAACCTAAGTCTTTCGGTGTTAGCTGGAAATCTGGAGGTAATCCGATTATTGGAGGGTTCGGATCCGTCTTATAAGGGCAGGGAAGGGTTGTGGAAGGGCGTTTGTAATTCGTGGGAGAAATCACAGAGGCCCTTTTCAAGGAAGGAGGAAAGGAAAGGGCAAGTTGGACGCTTGTCCATCATTGTGTGAGAAATCGCCTCTCCGCTGGTCGCCACAGGACCATTAACCTAGCGAACAGGCCAGCCCGAGTCCCTGATCCAACCCATTAACTTCTTTTTTCCTTTCTCCCCTCCTAGCGGCAGATGAGCGAATTAACATCCGTCCTTTTTTTTCATTT
This sequence comes from Lepisma saccharinum, assembly GCF_977018435.1. NCBI lineage: Eukaryota > Metazoa > Arthropoda > Insecta > Zygentoma > Lepismatidae > Lepisma > Lepisma saccharinum. Next base: position 20,603,245 of record NC_139235.1, read on the forward strand.
TAAAAGTAAATCAACTAAATCTCTCCACCTCGCTCACATGTAACAATGCAGCGAGTGTTACCCAAACTGTAGGTCACTGGTCGATTGTTGAAGGGTCTCGAAGAAAGCATTCTTCTGGCTTGGGAACACTGGCGTACGCAGATGGGGGGTTGATGGGGCTACACCCCCTCAGAAATTTTGGGAAAATCAATATTTTCAAATAAAAACAGTGAACTTTGGAAAAACCAGAGTGGTAAATGCAAAACTCACTTAAAAGAACCTTGAATTGCCATTTTTTGAGAGTGGAAAGTTCTGATTAGGCGAAATACATTATTGTGTGTACCGCTCCCCTTAGAAATCAGCTATGTACTATCCACGTGTATGGCAATTCCTGCATACGCCGTTGCATATGTCTGTGTGATATTAGGGCCTCCCCGATAGCGTCGTTGCCTTGTAATCAAGGGGTCCTCAGGTTCGATCCCCGATGGAGGCACATAGTGGTTCGGATCCCACTTTAAACTGTAAGTCCTGTCCCGATTAGCCTTACTGTGCATAAAGTGGACTTAAAACAGCAAATCAATCAATCAATCTGTGTGATATTTTGATAATTTTAAACTACCGAAGCGTCTATATCGTAAAAACATCGACCTCAATATTTCGATATCGATAATTTGATCGATTTGAAAATGATGGGCACGTCAGCACATAGGCTATTTTGCCCGTCACGAAATACGGTCACGAAATACGGGGATAAGCTACTTAACTGGAATGAAATAGAAGACAGGATTTTGCTAAAACTAATAATGTCATAGCCGGCCATCGTGGCGAAGTGGTTAGCACAGCGCGCTACAACACTAGTGTTCCCGGGTTCGAAACCCGGCTTGGGCATGGATTTCCTTTGTAAGTGTCCCGTCATCAATTTCATCATATCATCACTCATTCTTATCTTCGCGGTTAGCCAAGAGAGGCAGAAAAAAGCGAAGTAAAATAAAATCAATCAATCAATCAAAACTAGGCAATAGCTATGGTTGAGCCGAAAATTGTGATTTCTCTTTCTATCTCGGCTGATTCTGTTCTTTCGTTGTTTGTGCAGGGATATTTCCTAGAAATAATTTATCCATTCAATAAACTCTGTAAATGTATTGAGGAAGTATCTAGGTAATGAAAAAGTGGAGGTATAATTTGTGAAACAACGTTTAAAATTTTGAAAATTATGATTTTTTTTAAAAGCATTTTAGACATAATATGGGCGGGTCTAAGAACTTCAAAATGAGTTTTTTTGTACGAGGCTTGTCTCACAAGCTGAGATAGTAAGTCTTTTTCAAAACAACCTGAAATTTTCGAAATGTCGTAACTCGAAAACGGATAGGGTGCAAATATACATTACGCGAAGGATGAGCAGACTATTACGCAATTTGAAAAATTGCATTTCATGTCCTCAGCGATCAGCTGGGTTTTACATAATATTAAATAACGTAAGTTGCAAGAATTAAAAGAGCACAATTTATCTTCCTTAAACTATTATTTCATCTCAAAGAATCCGATACAAACTCATTTGCAACTTTTAACACAAGACATTTATGTTAATCTTCTTACATATAACAAAAACGAATCGAGATCAACAACTTAAAACAAATATCGACATTGATACAGCGTTCTTAATCTCAATGGTTTCCTGTTAATTTTATAAACTTGTACACAATATAAATAAAGTAAATATTATTAATTTGTGATTGTAGAAGACAGTCACAAGGGTTTTCACAGTAAGAAAATATTTGCCTTCTCCTAGGGCCTGAGGGAAGCAAATACTTCAAATTTGATCAAAATCAGGATCGGCGGCAGATGGACTGTGATTTGATATGGTATTATTCCCCCCTACACACACACACACACGCACTAAATCATCTTTATTTACGTATTAGATCATTTAAATTCCAAGCGTTTGTTCTGTTCTTAATGTGATTATTTTCTGTATTATATACATTTATAATATGGTACCTATAGGTAAAATAGTATAGTATCACACAGGCAGGGGGCTGTTACACAGGTAGAGAATAGAAAGAAAATTTGTATGGTTAAGCGCAATCATTCTTCTAATAGTAATAAACAAAATTATTCAAACCCACATCTCTCGCTATTTATTTATTTATTTTTTATTTATTTATTTACACTTATCCCGAAAACAGCTAAAGAGCCTTGATACAGCAGTCGGTACCTCAACGGCGAATAAAACAGTAGGCGAATTGTCCACAACCATTTTAATTCGGTCTGTATTACACATTGTGATGACAATGAATTGAAATAATGACGTCAATAAGCAGAGAACAATGCCTGCTTCGAACCAACATAGTTTCGTTCCTTAAAACAACACAGAATGTAGAATGAAAAAGTAATTAAAATAGCGGTGGACAATTTGCCTACCATTATCTTTGCCGTTGACTGTACAAGAACGTGTATGTTACAAATTAGTAATACAAATTTAACAGGAAAGTAGTACATAACAAAAGTACAAGAGAAATACAAAATACATTAAAACATACATTTTAAATACATCCTTAAGAACGGCTAAAATCATTATTATGGTTGACAATAGAGTTTAGAGAAACATTATTATTATGCATGCTTCAGTATATTCCATTTTAGGTTTTAACATGTAATTTGACCCCCATTTTAAAGTTTCATTGCGTTATATTATATTATGGTGTGTGTGTGCTAATTATTTCTTGTCTGGTAAGGGTGTGTCGAGTGTCTTAATAACGTGAGGATGTTGCGGGATTTCACACAGATCTCGCGTTCTGTGGGGGTCAGTCGGCGGCAGGAGAAGCCGTCCCTTCCCGTCAGTCAGGCCGCTGTACGTCTCCCCCGGGCAACCGCTAACGCTTAAAGCAATTGCCACGATGTGGCACCCTTCAGAAAGATGCATTTCCAAAGTGAACAGATACGGTTGCGGTCGCTTAAAATTGACACGCGTTAATTTCATTTGCTGTAGCACGTGTAACTTTTTTTCAATCGCTCTACAATGGCAAGCACAACCGCGCATTGATGTACACGATCTCATCAACATAGGTTCCGCGTTCGAGTCCCGGCCCGAACAAGGACGTTTATTTGTTAGTGTGCCTTCAGCAGTTTCATCCAATCGCCATTCTTCCTCATAGTCGCTATTAAAATAGATTTAAAAATAAGGAAAATGCTACAACTTACGACAGCCAATATGATTTACTTATGAAGTTATGAACACAGAACAGAAAGATTATTGAAAACATAAACTAATGTTCATTTTATCTTTGAGCGTTAAGCTATTGTTTTATAATATTTGTCTTAATCATTCAACCCTTCAACAATTATTAAAAATATATTTTTGAATTCAGTGTTATAAAACCTTTGTGCCTCTATTATAATGTATAAGCATGTCAATTATGGCATGTATTGAACATTTCAGAATTGTTGGAAAGTATATGATACTTCGCATCAATGTCAAAACCACGTAGCCTATGTGTTAAATCTTACATAGATACAGAAGCATTATAATATTAAATGTCCTTGTACAAAAAGCAACAACAGGTTTTACATTAGGAGAAATGTTGTCATTTGATAGTGTGCATCCACGTATTGCTGTTTATTGGCTCTGAATAGGAATCTATCAACAAGAAGTTGTCAGGAACTGCACTTAGGTGAAAAAGTCAAAATTTACATATTCGTGGTTTTGGCATTGGTGCGACGAGATGATGTCCTAATTCGTTGAATCCTAAGAGAAAAGGTGTTTTGTCTGTATTAAAAATTATGTGGTATACCACAATTTGGTACAATCCAGATATGTTACATTTATATTTCTGCAAAGAAATTCGTGGGGCGAGAGTACAATGTAAGATCTAAAATTTGTCCCTGTGTTCCTTGTAAAATTGATATGTTTACACCAATATCTGTATTTGAATATATTCTGAAAGAGAACCATTGTCTCTGCTGCCCTTTAGATAATCTTTTATGCACAGTGTATATAAATTGCTATGTAGTTTTCCTTATTGACTTCTATTGACTAAAAATTAATTAACTCTTAATTTTTAAAGTATTGGTAACACCTATAAACAAGATGGAATTTAATTAAGAATTAAACAGCATTTGTCAAATTAAGAAAAATATTTTTAAAACTTTGCATTTATATTTCTGTGCAAGAAATCAAAGAATTAATTATTATTCTAATAATAAAGTGAAGCAATCCAATTAACAAAATAAATAAATTACTGTATTGTTCAAAGCAAGATCTATGTTTCCTAGTACATTTTTACACATGATTGCCAATGAAAATATATTTTCTCCCATACATAACGAAGTTTATGAATACAAATGGAGTGTTTTTTTTAAAAAAAAATTCTCTGACATATTACCAGACAAATACCATATTTTTCATGAAATGCCAATTTTCCAACGGGCTATATATTCAACTCATCAGCCATCGATGTGCTGTGTTTTTTTCTGAATTCTGTTTACCAAATAAAAGCCAAAAATACAATTACCATTCTTAAAGATGAAGAAATACTAAACTATGGCAATGGCAGAATTCATTGAAATAGTTTCATAAATATTATTTGAAACATATGTATTTCGAATATTATATTTTGTTATTTTATTTATTAAGCACATTCATGTGCAATATAATAGGTTAATACATCAGTACATTCATACTTTCAACATTAACGTTGACAATAGTAATTTCTATTAGAATCTAATTGCACGTTCATGTCCTTATTCATACAGTGATTCGCATGTTTCCTGTTCAGTATAATTTGAATATGTTATTAATTACATAACTCACAAAATAAATACATTTATGTCTGCTTACATAATTTTCTTATTTCTTTACAGACTCTACTGTATATCTGGCGAGAACTTTGATAAACGGTTAGGATCAACTTTTATTACATATTTTTTTAAAGATAAATTTACTATGAATTTGTACTTTTGTTATTTAGTATCGCTTCTTTTTTGCTGTGTGTGTGTGTTATTTTTAACTTTCTAGAAGTGAATTTAAATTTCTTCATATATTTTCATGATCACGTACACGTAATTCGACTGTATTGTTCAAAGCAAGATCCATGTTTCCTAGTACATTTTTACACATAATTGCCAATAAAAATATTTTCTCCCATACATAACAAAGTTTATGAATACAAATGGCGTTTTTTAAAATTGCTCTGACATTTTACCAGATAAATACCATATTTTGTCATGAAAATCCAATTTTCCAACGGGCTATATATTCATCTTATCAGCTATCGATATTCAATAAATGTTTCAAATTAGAACTTTTAGAGATGTTTTTCATTAATGCATTTTCCGCGGCAATTCTACTCGCGCACTCTGTATATTTATATCGTAGTGAGAATGTTTATTTTTCTCACACGTAAGCCAAAAATGCTTGCAACCCCAATATTTGTATTAGTAACAATGAGATCATCACATCTATTAGAGTAGTGTAACTCATTATTCTATTTATGTAATACGCTGCTTCAAAACTACACTGGAACCAAAAATGGTGTTACAAGGACAGACACACGCTACATTTTGGTCATCGTTTAACCTCAGGTGTTAAATTAACACAGGTGAATTGTTACACTCAACACCATTTTAACACCACTGAGGTTAAACGTTGACTAAAGTGTGGTGTGGACTTTCTGGAACTACTCTCTGGGTCCCATTAATACAAATACTTTTGCCAGTGCATTTACACCTTCTTAAGGTCAAGACGAGTTCGTGCTATGAGTTTGAAACTATCATTTGTCTCAATATTCATAGGATTCTATAGCGATGTACCCTAGAAAGAATAGAAGTTGGACATTTTTTCGGTGGCGAATATCAGGAACCACGCATAACCAAGGGATTTGCCCCCGTTTCGCGGAATGCCCCAGAGACAAATATCTTGCCTAAGCAAAATTTTCGTCAAAATGGGAATTCCCGTGTCGCCGAATCCCCTTTCGCCGAATATTTTGAATGGAGGGAATTTTCACTCCGCTGGGAAATTTCAGGGACTTAGGTGAAAGGTAATATCAACGGTCAGAATCTCGTTGTAAGATTCTGTTCACATAAAGTAGCATACTCGTTTCAGGTAAATGTACATTGAAGAGTGGAAAATGGACATATGTGCCGACGCACCCAATAATTTGAATTCAATCAATAAATCAAATCGATCGCTCCAGGTGATCGATCTTACTCGGTGGTGTCTCTAAGTTTCATCCAATTCACTCCATTATATGCTTTCTCAAGATACACAAATACTACTCGTATAAATAGTATGTCCTTTCTCTAGGTATCTTTCACAATGTAACTTCAATATTTTTTGTTTCCTTACAAAAATGAAAGAGGTGTACTTTAGCCTCGAACATTTGAAATTTCCCAGCGGAGGGAAAACTCTCTCCGAAAGGAAATTCGGCTAAACGGGAATTCCTCTTTCGCAGTAAATTTTACTCAGGTGGGAAATCTATTATAATTCGCCCAAGAGGGGATTCGGCGAAACGGGAAGACACGATAGCCAGGCACGCAGTACAATATTCTCATTGTTGTTCTAACTCTTAGTATATCTTCACAAGTGATCACTGAGTGGAGTATTTGCCGTTTGTTGAGCCAGTCACATTGCAGCAAGACATCGTGGATCCACAGCCCAGCGTAAAGCGCATATCTTACTACATAATCCAACGCATGCTCACGAAACGTGCCACTGAGTGATGCCGGGCATTGAGGGACAGTCGAGTGGTTCGGTATTCATGAACGAAAAAAGAATTTACGAAGAAACTCACCGCTTACGATTAGTATGAAGACGATTATTACGTTAACATATTTAATGAATTTCAAATTGCTGGAATCGACACACCAAGTAATGAATTGATGATGAAGATATTTTTTAACATGAAGTTTGAGCTGAAATAACCGTGAAAAACTAACATACAGTTTGAATAATCTACTTTCCCCGAGGTGATTTTTGGGCTTGTCAGAAAAACCGGTTGCCCGCTGTGTTCTTGTACACATCTCATTACGCTGACGATTTTCTGCTTGATGGCAAGTTTTCCGGATAAATGTAAAATTAACAAGACGATCTCAACAGCACAACAAGAAACGATTGTTGTATCTGTCTTAATATGTATTCCTTCTTTTTAAAATATCAGGTCGGCAATATAGGAGAGTGATCTTGTGTTACGTTAACGAAATTCAATATTCTTGTCATAAAAAGATTACAATCCTTTATTGATAACTAGAGCCCGAATTTGTATGTAATTACATATTGTATTCCTTTCTAGATACATACATTGAACAGGAAAATGTCAACGAATTATATAACCGAGATGATTTTGCATAAGTTTTATGTTACATATTTTTACATGTTTGCCAGGATATTACATATTTGCTAATTACTTTACATAAAAGAACATATTTCGGTATTTTTTTCCTATCTTGATAGTTTTTCCTATATTTTCGATCTCTGAAACATGATGAATAAAATTTATACCTCATGTGATGTTATATTTTCAAATCAATGAGATGCATAGTGCTTTCGGTCACCTAAAATTGACCGTCAAGTGCAAAGACAGACAAATAATAATAAATACGTGAACTGTTATCTATCGAAAGATGCTGGAGTTCCACCACTTCTGAACAACTTATGTCCTTAAAATTATGTTGAATACCTTCTAGCAAAATTCTTGAAATTGCTCGGATAGTCGATTATTATTATTAACATTATATATTCTTTGATACTACATATTTAGATACATATCCTTTTGATAATACATATTTAGGTACATGTTTTATCAATTATCGTTACATATTTATGTACACATGTTCTACTTTGATATTTCATAAAGATCTGAGGTCTATTGATAATTTAACTTTCATAGTACTGTACTTAAACACAATTTATCTTTAAGGAATGTGCAAGAAATGTTTTACACGTTTTTAGTGTAATAGTGATGTTCTTTTGCCCTAGGGTAAGTGACGTATCGGTGTTTTTATTTCTTGAGCTCTTTCATAATTACCATTCATCGTCATAGCAGTAAACAGACGTACAATAATCAACACCACAGCAGTTAGTGAAGAAGTGAAATTTAAATAATTTTTAATTAAAATTTTAAATTGGAATTCATGTGAATATAAAATTACAGGAACAAATACTCACTGCTTAAAAGTAGGGCTACTTATGAAGAAAATTGATTTTTAATTATTTTTTCTTTTTAAAAAAAGGCATTTAGCATTTGGAAATAAATAGCTGCAACAAGGAATGTCTTTTGATCTACACACAGAATCCAAAATGCATGAAATCAGTGTTGACGTGCTTTTCGTATGATTTTTTTTTTTTTTTAATGGTTGTGTGTGATCGTGAAAATGGAATCATTATAGTTCATTGCACGGAAGAGGAACTGATGCATTTCTTTGCGTATTTTGATACACCAAAAATGTATGCTTGGCAGTTTATATACTTCAATTTGTTACCAGTGGCGCAACCACAGGGGGGGAGGGCGCATTGTCCCCCCCTCCAACATTGGACGGAAATGAGTTCTAGGGGCGCAAGAGGGGGCAAACATTGACGGCCAAGTGTTCTTGTAGGGGGTAATTACTGTCCACAACTTCAAATTTTATGGAAATAAAAATACTTTTCGTAAAATTTTCTTGCTCGCTTCGCTCGCAATCTCTGCTTTTCTTGGTCTTATCAAGTTCAGGACGGGAGTCGGCTCTGGGAGCCGAACGATCTAAATGAAAATAAGTTTTGAAATTAATTGATTGATTTGTAGTTTTATGTCCACTTTACGCACAGAAAGGCTAATCGGGACTGGACCTACGGTTTAAAGTGGGATCCGAACCACCGGGTATCGAACCCGATACCACTTGATCACAAGGCGACGATATTACCAATACACCGTCGGGGAGGCACAAAAGTGGTAAAAGAGAGAATGCGTTGGCGTCCCGTGAAATTATTTGCGCCCTATTGAATCAATATTGATTAAATTTCTTCTCTGTAAATTATCACACAGAGAAATAAGACTTGTCTTAATTGATTTTGTTTGAAATGCATGAACAATTGTTTGGAGGAAAAGGAGCGTGCACATTTGAGATACAATTTAAGTAATTTTTGCTGTTGGTTTATTGTGAGATGGATGTATTGGTTGTGTAATGTATTTAAAGAATATATGTTGTGTATATAATATTTATTAAAGAAACTTTGAATAAGTACACAATTTAGTGTCCACGTCGCACCATGTTGCATATATCTGAAACATACGAGGGCGATTCAATAATTATTGTTCCCGGCATACTTAAAGTATATGAATTGCAATGAATGATGGGGATATTGTAGCCTAATGTCTTAGATGCCTATATGCAAAATTTCAGAACCGTAGGTGCTATAGTAAATTTGTTTTTCTCGTTTTAAGTGTGAGAGGTGGCACTTAGTTTGAAAAATGGAGAAAACCGAACAACGAGCTGTCATCAAGTACCTCCAGAAAAAGGGGCTAAGCCCAAAGAAGATTCATGAGGATATGGTCAGTGTGTTGGGTGATAGGGCTCCTACCTACCAGGTGGTAAAAAACTGGTGATGCGATTTCCGTTGCGGCAGGGAAAGCTGTCAACAGGCCCCTGGTGCTGGTCCTCCAACAGCAGCATCCACCCCAGAAAACATTGATGCTGTGCATGACATGATTATGGCTGACAGAAGAATCACGGTGCAACAGTTAGCAGACATCATGCACATCTCTGTAGGCTCAGTGGAAACCATTGTGCATGAACATTTGGGATTCAGAAAGGTGTCACCGCGATGGGTCCCCAAAATGTTATCCCGTGAACAACAGAAAGACAGAGTTCAATGTTCAAGGGCTGGTTTGGAGCTGATGGGGGCAGACCTGAAGCAGTTCTGTGATAGATTTGTGACAGTGGATGAGACATGGCTCCACCACTATGATCCCGAGTCCAAACGACAGAGTATGGAGTGGCGGCACAGCAATTCACCTCCCCCCCGCAAATTCAGGGTGCAAGCATCAGCACGCAAGTTTATGGCCACAATTTTTTGGGATGCGAAGGGTGTGCTCCTTATTGACTACCTGGTGGGACACACTGTTACTGGGGACTATTATGCAGCCCTAATCCCTAAGTTACGCGAAGCAATCAAGAAGAAACGGCGTGGGATGTTGCGGCGAAAAATGCTGTTTCACCACGATAATGCTCCAGCACACAGAAGCCATGTTACTGGTGCTGCAATCCATGCTGCTGGTTTCCATGTGTTGGAACACCCTCCCTACTCACCCGACCTCGCCTCTAGTGACTTTCATTTGTTCCCGAAGTTGAAGGAGCACCTCAAGGGGACGCATTTTCCCTCAAATGCTGCTGTTATGGACGCTGCGGAAGAATGGCTCACGGTTCAGCCACAGACATTCTTTGAAGTTGGCATAGTGGCTTTACAGCATAGGTGGAAGAAGTGCATTACTGTGAAGGGGGACTTTGTGGAAAAATAATACTGCTTATATGTCAGGGACAATAATTATTGAACCACCCTCGTATATCGTCCATGAAAGTCATACATGTTAATGTAAAAAAGAATTATATTTAGAATGCATTTATCAAGTATTTTCTATCTTTCAAAAATAGTTTGTGTGCTTGTTTTCCATTATTAATGTCAAATTGAAGGTGTTGAAAAAATAATTCAAATCATTTGTTCGAACACAAATGTTTTAGCACCAACTTCTACCCCCTTTTTGCATTATTTACGAGGGTAATAACTTATTTGATACTACTTACTACTACCACCGCTACTACTACTACTACTACTACTACTACTAATAATAATAATAATAATAATAATGTTGGTCCCGGGTTCGAATCCCGGGTTTTGGATGGATGTTTGTGAATGTCCATTCATCAATTTCATCATCCCCACCTTCGCAAATTAGTCAAAAGTTGCACAAGAAGCGAAGTAAAATAAAGCAAATCAATAATGACAATAATAATAATGTTATAATAATAACATTATTATTAATAAAATTATTATTATTATTATTATTATTATTATTATTATTATTGATACGTTTATTCTGGTCCTTTGCCCCCCAGACAAAAAATTCGTGATTGCGCCTCTGTTTGTTAATTCAACATATTTGTGTCGACATATTTTGCGTCCTGTGTGTAGGAGTTAAAAAATGTATCTTCTTTGCAAGGTTGTGAATGATATTTACATTCATACAAGAAAACGTAAAGAATTTTATAAACATATGAAAGTATACGCACATACACAAGTAGGCATAATTATTCAAATAAGACGCATATACGCACAACATTTAATATATAATTAATGCATGATTTGAATTTAAGCAGAATTTCTTGGCTATTTTACAAAATTACACATCATAATGTTTAATCTGATTCAATTTTTGAATATCTTGGATATTGAATGATGTGTTATATCAATGCGATGCCAGAGGCTGGGCAGGTACAAAAAGCGCCCTCTCTCCAGCAAAGAATAAAACTGGATTTATAAATGGAATGTTAGCCCATGTAAGCATTGTGTATGATATTCAGAGTATAATAATTTTTTACATTGTTGTTCATTTATTGATTTGCTATATTTTAATTCGCTTTTGTGCAACTTTTGGCTAATTTGCGAAGATGGGAATGAGTGATGATTTGATGAAATTGAGGAATGGACACTCACAAACATCCATGCCCAGGCAGGTATTCGAACTAGTGTTGCCCACGAGACGAGACTTTGGCCTGTCTCGTCTCGTGGAAATGCTGTGGAATGCTGTCTCATCTCGAAAATATTAGTTTGTCTCGGGACACATGATCAATCTCGTCTCGTCTCGAATTTTTAAAAGCCTGTCCCGTCTCATCCCGTGGGCAACACTAATTCGAACCCGGGACCCCTGACGTCGTAGCGCGATGTGCTAACAACTCCGCCACGGGGGCGGCTATAATAAGTTTTACTGGCCCATTAATATATTACCGAACCCCTCTTCCATTAACTTTTTTTCTATCATCGTTACTACGTTACATACATTTGATTAAAATATTCAAGCAACTGCGACCGAATATATAAATTTTACTCACATGAATGGCTGTGAATTTATTAGAACGTATAAAATATATTTTTCTGCGTGAAAATTACGATCTGTTAGACCATAATCCGAAAGAACGCAACGAATTTTCCACAGGGAACCTTCAGTGGATATTGTGGTCCGAAACCCCAAAGGGTAGATGGCGCTCCAGACATAACCCTTGGGCTCTGAGAGTGATCCATCTTTACCTATTTTAAGTTTCACAAATTCCAGGTATTTTCCTGTAATTTCTTTTACCCCTGAGCGAAAGAAATAAATCTTGACTCGCATTGCACTTGTCAAAACCCTTTCTAGAGTGTAATTTTCTGCAGCTTAAAAGAAAATTGTATAGTTTTGTTTCAGTCTATTTGCGAGTTTGAAATCTGAATTTTCTCTCCAATTCATTCACACTATCAGCCTATAGCAATGAATTAGCCAGTTTTGAAAGTTTTGAAATACAAGGAGTATGCGCGTTTTAAAGTGTTCAATTACAAAGTTACCAAATTACACTTTTGCTAGAAGCCTGCATTCTAAATGATTACACAGAAAAAAAAAATCCGCCATATCGTGTACGTTTGCATTCTATTCTACCAACTATCTTCACTTTTGTGGATACGTCATCAAAAATTGCAAGAGAGTTTGAGTTTTAAGTCCACATCATGCACCGTAAGGCTAATCGGGACTGTACCTGTAGTTTAAAGCATGATCAGAAGCACTATGGGCCTCGAACTCGGGACCCCTTCATACCAATACTTCATCCGGGAGGCCCTAAAAGTTGCAAAAAAGTACCACATTGGCGTGGCGGTGTTCGCCTGTCGATCTTTCCGTTGCTGGAAACTGTTGGCATCTCAGCAATTGCCAGAGCTGTACAAAGCTAAATTTAGTGCACTGATAATACTCGATCCATCGTGAAAGATGACAATTGATCTGAACCGACCTGTATATACATCGAAAACCAACAAATCTGCAGATCCATATTTTAAAAACTGATCTAACGAACATTAGTTGACTCGAGTAAATAAATCTGTATCTGGCAGTGAAAAATTGAATCGGCGTCAGCAATTTATTAAATTTCAATGTTATAAATATATCTGCGGAACAGGCACGTATCTAGAAAAATGTTTCGAGGGGGAGTCCGAACCAAGTGTCTCAGAAGTAATAATAATAATAATGTTTAAATTAAAATTATAGTAAATCAAATTAATACTTATTACAATACATACATTAATATTATATTATTATTACACGAATAGGTAAAAAGACTGTATAAGAATATAAATATAACAGCGCATATTCATTACGTAGCTAACCTGTAGTTAAGATCGACATAATTTGTATAAAAACAAGTGCCCTGCCAATAACATTAATGTCAAAGAGATGAATAATTGAATATCTATCGAATAACAAAAATCATGTTACATGTAGTTGGAGAAAAGTAAGTTTCTGATTAATATTTTATGCATATAATTTTGAGTAGTAGTAAAAATCTTCTTTGTAATGTCATTTAAAGACGTTTGATCCCAATATAATCCTTGCCTTCTAAAACGTTCCGAGGAAATTAATAGCCATCGAGTATGCAACAAATGCTAATATTTTTTTTACTTAATTTTAGTACTTGGTGAGTTTTTCGTTGGGATCCGGACCCCTGGACCCCCTAAATACGTCCTTCCTTCGGAACCATTGATTACCAATGCGAAGTTTAACGAGCGCTCTACGCGACATCCGCAAGAATTTTTCACTTTGGTGTGAAAACTTGCCAAAGAGAGTAGTCACTGAGGTGTTAAGGATAATTCTATACATTTAAATAACATTACTTAATTTTCTATGACCAAACCTAAAAATCATCCTCCTATGTTACATATCTAGTAATAACAAGTACGACTGCCATCTTCAGGCAATTTGTATAACCACTTCTTTATTATATGTAATTGGCAATAGTTCTCCACAGATCGCGTGGAGAGGGAAACACGAATGCAGCTACCAATAGTTTGCAGCAGTGTATACTGCTTTGCCCCGCCCACTCGCTTCCTCTCCTTTTCTACCGTTACGCGCGTCCTCCCTCCACAGATACCCGAGACAGAGTATAGTATATTTCTGCATTTAGTTGCATATATTTGTTTCATTTTAGCGCAGACCCTTTGCTGATATACATATATTTTCAAGTATGACTTAGTGTATGTATACCACAAGAAGAGGTATGCACGCGCAGTCACTTACGAGTAGACTCCGAATTTTTATGTAATATCAAAGTACAATATATGTACATCAATATGTAATAATAATTGATACAATATGTACCTAAATATGTATTTTATCAAAAGAATATGTAGCTAAATATATATTATCAAAAGGATATGTAGCTAAATATGTACTATCAAAGAATATGTAACATAAAGAGAAAGAACAATCAAATGAAAATGCGTACGAAGCTACTTTGGTATTTTTTGTACAAGAAAACATATTGTGTAATTCGCTACGTACAGGAAAGTAGCTTTCTTGTCCACCGATACCAAGTTTCTATAGCTCTTTTCAGTTCTTACGGCGGGCGCTCTAGAAGCTGCAAGGGAAGTGGGGAGCGGGGAAGCGACTAATCCAGCGCGATAAGAAACGTAGCGGCCAGTAGAACGAGTTTCACGTAGTACTTTTTCCGGCCGCGTCGTGAGTCTCGGCGCCACTGCTGTTACCTGGTTGGTCTGTTGCGTAATCCCCGCTCCCCACTTCCCTGCCAGCTTCTAGAGCGCCCGCCGTAAGAACTGAAAAGAGCTATATGTGCTTTGCCTAAACCTAAAAGCGAGACGAAAATATGTAGCCAGAAGGAGAGGGGGGGGGGAACTCAGCATCTTTGGATGAATAACAGTTCCAGTATTTTTTGGGGCGGGGGTCTTCAGCCTGTCTTTTGACTTGGCAGTCAATTTTAGGTAACCGTAAGCTCTATACATCTCATTGATTACAAAACATGACATCATATGAGCTACAAATTTTCTTCATCATGTTTCAGAGATCGAAAATATTGGCAAAGGGATCAAGATAGGAAAAAAAATTACCGAAATATGTTGTTTTATGTAAAGTAAATTAGCAAATATGTAAAATATGTAATATCCTGGCAAATATGTAAAAATATGTAACATAAAACTTTACAAAATCATGTCAGTTATATATATTTAACATTTTCCTGTTCAAGGTATGTATCTAGAAAAGAATAGAATATGTAATTACATATACATACAAATTCGGGCTCCACTTATGAGGTACTACGAAGTTATTTTCACCCATCTGCCTGCGAACTAAGGTCATTGTCGAACTTCACCCATGTTTCCTGGTGTGATAAGCATGCATAGAGATACTGAATTTTAATTTGCTGGAGAATTTCTCTAAGTTTTAATCTTCCAAAGAGCAAGAAACCACTAAAGGCCTAATTACACGGAACTGGATTTCGAGTAGGAATGCCCTAGTTGGCGCTGAAGTGGCTACCTGGGTGGAAATCATGGCCGCCTGGCTGGCTGCTCGACTGGTTTTGAGGAATAGGCCATGTTCTAATTGCTACTAGCTTTCCTCGACTTGATTCTGTGGAACAGCCAATCAGAGCAAAGTTTGGCCACGTGAAGATAATCTCTGTGTTTGCAAAGGAGAGTTTTTTGTCTGTGGTTTCCGAGTGTTGGCTGTTTCTCGATAAAGAAGAAGGCGGAAAGTAAAGATATGACGTGCAATGAATTTGTGTTCAGTTCATTAATATTTAGATATTTATGCAAAGCTATGAAAAAAAATGTCGAAAATGAAAATCCTTATTATTACAAGTGTATTATAATGAATCCTGCTCATGTATGAATATGCATACCCGAGTTCATTAAGAAGCTTGTTCGGTACATATTGATTACCATACTTCGTCTAGTCCATCCTTTTCTTTTTTTTAATTTTTAATAAAAGCACTATGTGCTTCCACCGGAAATCGAACCCTGGACACCTTGATTACAAGGCGACGACGCTACCACTGCGCCATCGGGAGGCCCCAATGTCTTATGGGAACAAAAGTCTATCGACAAGTACGGTAAGAAGTATTGCGTGAGCAAATGTTATGTGAAAACTAGCAAATGGGTAGCCAGTCCAGCGCCAACTAGAGTTGACGAGCTGTATCTTTGCGGGTGAACCCTGCCCAAGCCCGGCTGCGCGGTAGCAAGGGGGAGAAGCTACCGGCTGCGCGTCATTACCCTTGCGTTCTGTCCTTGCTGTCGACCACCCAAAGGGCGAATAGGTGGCAACTACATAAACGTATCTCTCTCACACTCTGGCGGAGTAGCCAAGGCCACCCGCAAAGATACAGCTCGTCAACTCTAGTGCATTTATGCTGGAAATCCAGTTCCGTGTGATTCGGCCTTTAGTCTGCGGAGGAGGCGCCATCTTTTAAGTGACGTTTTGAGGCTCACTTGATCAGTGTTGAAGCCTTGGGGTTGTTATGTAAATAACAGTTGATACTTGGTGTGAATTAGAGCTGTCTGTCATGTAATCGTTGTCGGACTTTTAAATATTCTCAGTTCGCTCTCCTTCGAACGTATGGCTACAGAAATAAGTAACGTAAAACAGCGAAGCGAACAAGTGTACAACTTTTTAAAACAGCGTTCGGTTTCCTCGAGCAAAGTTTGCTGTACTCTTCACAGCTTCTCAGCATTCAAAATTCGCACACGCCTCGACACCTCGATGGTGTTTTGTTTCTCCCTCTCCCCTGCACCGGAAAAAAGGAAAGCAAGGGTTCTTTTTCCTTCGCAAAAAAAAAAAAAAAAATCATCCACTACGTAGCACCTTAGAATCCAAGCCCTTAAGCCAATACCCACCACCTACTTGGGAAAAATCTCTTCCGCTCCCCTTTTCTTAGCTCTCTTTCTTTTCCTTCAGAAATGAAATCCTTCCCCCCTCCCTTTCGCGTTCTTCCTGAGGAGATTTTTCCAACATCCATTGCCCTGTTTAGCAGAAATGATTAAACTGTTTTTCTGTGTTCATTAAGTTCTTTCCGGGACAAAAAAGAGGGCTTAAATATTTCTTAAAAAATTTACTCTTGTATCGTATACCTTGCCACCCAACGAATTACCATAGAGTTATATTTGCAGAGCCCTACTTTTCATTGTAATATATACAGTCAGTCTTATATGAAAGTGTGTTCTTTCTGTCAAATGTTGACTGGAGAAATTGAGAAATTTCGGTCTAAAACCGCCAATTTTCACTGTCTTAAATTATCAGGTGTGTCTTCAATGTTAAAATTTTTCTATGGATGTTGATTAGGTATGTTTGTCGCTGACCGTATCTGAGTGGACAGTCAGCTTCCGTGGCGAATTGGTCAGCGCAGAGCGTTACGACGCCACGGGTCCCGGGTTCGAATCCCGGTTAGGACATTGATGTTTGTGTTCGTCCGAAATGAGCAAACAGAGAATTTAGTAAATATTGTTATAAGTGAAAAATGGGAAAAACTGGGATACTGCCTCTTAGAGGGATTCGTTTTGAAGAAGAAGAAAGTGGTTGGCACAGCGCGTAAGGGCGCCAGTGGTGGCTCCGGGTTCGAATCCTGTGTTCTTTGTGAGTGTCCCTTCCACGTTTTTATTTCAAATGAATTCATTCATTCTTTATCGAAGGGTGAGGTTAATAGGCGTAGTTCTAGAGAATACTAAAATACTTATACTAGAATACTTAAAAAATACTAAAAAATAACACATGATTAAGTTCAGTTACTACATTTTTGTTATGAAGCCATACCGCAAATCTTGACGTTTGGCATGATGGCATCTGCGGTAATTGCGCCGCAATAGCGGGTCTTAGACGATTTGATTGATGTGTACAGTTTGAAGAAAGGAAAACGTAAAATGACTTTGTGTTGAGTCAACAGTTACTGCGGAGGCATGAAAAGAACTTTACAATTTAATTTATCTAAAATTTCTGAAACTTACTATTGTACTGTAACTTTTTAAAAGTAATACGAGTATTGTATCATTAAAAATTTAATGAAATGGAAAATGCAATAATCGTACTCTTTTGCTTCTTTTAAAACTGACAACCAATATAGTAATTAATATTTGTTTACTTAAGCGAGGAAATTTAACATTTTCAAATCTAAAAGACCTAGAACTCAGTGCTTTTAAGTTGTTCTTTTTATTTCTGGGGGAAGGCCTCCGGACCTATTATTAACCCCTAGTTTATAATACGCGTATCATATACTTCTCCCAGAGTCTGACCCCATCCCCAAAGCAAAAGCTCGAACTCCGTCCACGGTGAGGTTCAGCCTGCGGCTGTTCTGCCACATAACCATATCATCACTCATCCTCATCTTCGCGATTAGCCAAAATGGCAGAAAAGAGAAAAATTAGCCAAATCAATCAATTTCTCTATCCATCCTCTGCTATTACTCTTCCTTCTCTCTCTCTCTCTCTCTCTCTCTCTCTCTCTCTCTCTCTCTCTCTCTCGCTGGCTATTTTCTCTTTATATCACTCTCTTTCTCTGTCGCTTCTCTTGCTTTGCTTCTTCCCCCCTCTCGCTCTCCCCATCCTTCTTTATTTCTTTCCTTATCTCTCTCTAGTTTTTTTATTTATTTATTTCTCTGTCTCTGTCTCTGCAGCGTCTTCATTTCTCTTCCATCTCTTTGTGTGTTTGCTTCCCTTCTCTATATCAATCATTTAATTTCTCTCCCTCCCTCAACACCCCCTCTCTCTCTGTCTCTGCGAATATGTTTTGTGTGTGTGTGTGTGTGTGTGTCGCTTCTTTATCTCTGTTAATCTCCTTCTCACTTATATCCCTCTTCTCTTTCCTGTCTCTCTTTCTCTCCCTGTCTGTCTCTTTAATTCTCTTCCTATCTCTCGTTGTAGCACTTATTTCACCTTCCTCTTTTTCCCACCTCCCTTGGAACACTTCTTTCTTATGATGGCATGTAAACATGATGTTAATATATCGAACTTCGGACAACTTTTCGAATTTTACCCCGCCCCCCTCAATTCAACCCTTGGATTTTTTTGTTGGCGTCCATGCTCCCTGTACTTCGTTCGAATCCTCTTTCCCCGACTCTGACCCTCGACAATGAGTCTCTGGCGTGACAATGTAATGGTCAGCAGCCACCCTTCCCACTCCAAACTCACCGATAGGCCTTAACATGGTTTTAATTGCCTCAGAAGACCTTTCAAGACCTGCCTTCTGGTCTTGGAGGCGAGCAGAATGGTCCACCAGCCGGTGTCCAACAATGACGAAGACGAAAGAAAGGCCTCTATTGGCCACAGTCGGTCTCGCAGTCACTCCGTGTACCATTGTTGATTACAAAAGAAACCCATCGCCTCGCACCTTCTCCCGGCATGCTGTGCGAGAGATCAGGAGTCAAAAGACAGACTTTTCCCCTCTGCGGGACGACTATTGATAGCAATTATACGGTTGGATTCGAAGCGTCTTGGTGTCGGAACCGCAGGTATTATTCAAACACAATTCGTAAGCAGTCGTTGGTCGTCGCCGGTAACAATGATCAGTGGCGTTGCCACGGAATTTCGTTTGGGGGGGGGGGCAATTTTGAGATGGGCTCAGTTTCGGTGGCCATAGTCTTATGTCTTTGTCTCGCTCTTGCTTTCTCCCTTTTACAAACTTATTCCTCTGTTTCTCTATTTCTTCTCTTTCTATCTATCATTCTTTCATTCTATTCCATTACTCTATTTGTCTGTTACCTTCTCTCTTTATTTCTGTCTCACTGAACTATACTTTGTCCCCTTTATCTGTGGAGCAAGCGAACGAGAACAAGCCTCTGTGCATGTAGTGACGCGAGACGGTTCCACCAATGATCACGTGAGAGGGAGCGATTCGCTCTGCCCACTCGATTCCTCCCCTTCTCTGTCGCTATGACCGGCCTTGCTCAAGAGATAGCCGATACAGAGTATAGAGTGGGGTGGCAGAGGGGTGCAGGCGAAATATTTTCTGGGGGTGGTCACACTAATGCACCACTAAATACAGTATAAAGTGCATATTTGAGCTCTAAGAGGATACTTACTTAGTTGTACTTTTTTGGCGGGAGGACACAAAGGGGATCGACCGGGGACGGTTCCCCTCACCCCCTCCTCTGGCGCCATCACTGCCCTTTCTTCTGTTTGTATATTTTTATCCCCGCGTGTGTGTGAATTGTGTTCTACTATAAATTAGTTTGAAAATGTCTCTTCAAGTTTACTTGAGTAAGTAGCAATATGCACTCACCTTGTTCTCAATTATTTTTTTTCGTTCATAGATTCGATCCCCTCCCTTAGGCACGCCATCGCTTTGAGGCACAACATGACTTTCTGGTTCTGTCTCTATGACGAGATACATAAAGTTTATAGCTTCTTACAGTGGCGTGCCCAGGATTTTCGAAAGGGGCGCAAGAGGATGTTATTACTTCTGTCATCTTTACAGAATCTGACCTTTTTTAGGGTGTTATGCTCCCCACCACCTCTCCTTGGGCACGCCACTGGTTTGTGGTAGGACAGAGGATTGACAAACATACCTAATGAACTTACATGGAGAAATTATATCACTGAAGACACACCTGATCATTTAACGCGTCCAAACCAAAGACGAGGTCATCATTACTTAGCGAGAACTTCCTACACCGATGTAACTCCGCCCTCCTTCGCGGAAAGGAAAGAAACAACCATAATTAGTCCGCGGTATGATATCGACGCTGCGGTTTTTATTTTAAACATAACAATTTGCAATAGCTAATCGCTGGAAAATGACCCTAAGTATCTTCTCTGCGAAGCGACAGTTTTCTACGAATTGGTACTGGCTACGCCACAAGGACATCGATGTTTCAACAATTAAGGACCTGGCTGTAATTGCAGAGTAAGGTCTTCATCGTGTCTAAAGAACTCAACTAAAGTCTGTGACGGAACAGCCTCTTGAAGGGTAAAACCCACCAAACAATTTTGTACTACTATTCCTTTCCTTCTAGTTTTTGGACTTTTAACCACTGTTATTTTTTAACAGTAGTTAAAAGTCCAAAAACTAAAATGAATAAATCACCACTGATTAGCTACAAAGAAGAATATTCCTTTCCTATATGTTAGTCCCTGATGGCGCAGTGGTAGCGTCGTCGACTGTTAATCAAGGGGTCCCGGGTTCGATACCCGGTGGAGGCGCATAGTGGTTCTGATCCCACTTTAAAAGAAACTGTAGGTCCAGTCTCGATTAGCCTTACAGTGCATAAAGTGGACGTTAAACACCAACTCAATCAACTATGTGTTAGTTTTGGTCAGTTCTCGAAGTGAGGGAAGGATGCGGGGGGGGGGGAGGATGATGGCATCCCCCAGCTAATAGAATGTTGGCAAAACATCCACCCAGCTGTTTAATTGTCACCATGTTAAATTAAACCATAGGAAGCATCCCCAAGCCAATATTTTCCATTTCAGGCACCGGTTTTGATGTAATTTTGCCCATGAATACTGTTACCTTATAATTTACCCTACTCAACCGTTAATATTTAACACTCTACCTGTTAAATTTACAAAAAACGGGGCGCAACCGTCAGATGCACCACTAAAATTGCACCAATCAGGGTAACTACTGTGTCATGACTAGGGACCGGATTTTTATGCACTAAAAAACGTGAAAATATGCATGCAACTATGCAGAAAAAACTTGCAAAATATGCATTACAATATGCACACAAAATTTTCATTGAGGGTGTAAAAACTGATTCCACACAACTTTTAAACTAACAAATAAAATGTTCAAATTACATTACGTACATGTAATTTTAATTAAAAGACTGAAAAAATGGACTATACAGCAGAGGAACGCTTGGCAATAAAGAATTTTGCCATCACTAATTAACATTTCTCTCTTGAACTCATCCTGATACTGTTGCAGCGTAGATTTTTCACTAAACTTCACTTTCGGCAACAGAGAACTGTTAACACTACAAAAAAACAGATCACGACCACCTCTAGAATGACAAAAGAACAGTACGAGCACAATTGCATGAATCCGCCATACTCGAGAACCTGGTGAAGACTTGGGAAATGAATTGATGAAATGTGCACTGTTACGGGTCTCTAAATATCGACTGTTTCCGACCTACCCCTTCACAGCCACATTTTGCACACGGCAAAACTTCGGGCTCAATTTGCTATCTCTACGACTCAACGTAACCTTCCAGACTGCGTTATCGGATCGCGGTCACTTCCAGAAGGGGGAAATGTCGCGTTGGCGCCTAATTTTATGAGGAAAATATGCAGTATAAAAGGAAGTCTCCCAAAATATTATGCCCGTTAACAAAACAACTAAAATATGCATTTATATGCACCATAAACTCATGTCTAAAAGGTGGGGAATGACTTTATTCGAACATTTAACGAAGTGTGCATAATTTTTGGTTGCAATAAAAAAATATGCATTTGCATGAAAATCCGGTCCCTACTAATGACCGCTAATGCTTTAAAAAACGGTTATGCTCGTAATCAAGGGGTCCCTGGTTCGATACCCGGTGAAGGCACCAGTTAGGATCCTACTTTAAAATGTAGGTCCAGTTGCGATTAGCCTATCTGTGCATAAAGCGAACTTAAAAACAAAAACCTGAACAAATAAAATCGGTCATGGCCAATTTTATGGTAGTTGGTTGGCAGCTGGTATTGACCACCTTGGACCGTTGTTAAAAATTTGGTCTTATGATCCACAGTAATCAAGGTTTGTGTTGTTGCATTACTTTTCTTCCTCTCCAGGTCAAGTCCGTGTGCTCATTCTGTGGTGCTGAAAATAGCTATATTTAAGTCGCAAAGACCTCCATTCTCCTACGAAACTATCATTGATTTTTTTTTTTGGAGTCTCTGAACACAGATTCAACTTTAGTAACTTCCTTGGTTTGTGGTCATTCTACCCGTCTTGTTTTCTCCTTTCCAAAGTCTTTCAGATTGGAATGATTTTTCTTTTAGTAAAAGGAGAAACGGTGTACGTCAAAGACAAATCTCTGACCTTGACATTTTGCCGCCCTCCTTCCCATCCTCTGCAGGTCTTTAGAAATTAACACCGCAGTCAATAATTGGATTCTGTGGAATGCGGTGTAATATTTCACGACTTTTCTTATCTAATATTTGTTTTCCCTCTGTGTTCATTTTCGTTTTGTTCTCGTCTGGGTTCACAGAGAGAGAGAGAGAGAGAGAGAGAAAGCTCATCTGCCTCTCAATTAAGAAAAAGGTCTAATAGGTGCACCAGCTGGTTTCTACATTTCAGATATTTCATCCCGCCGAAAAGAAAATCGGGGGATGCGATATCCAGGTCATTTTCGGTGGCTTCCCAAATGCCACGGCACCCCCCTTTCCCGGTGAACTCCGGCTACTATTTCCTTCTCTCCAGTTTCTTTTAAGGGGTCTTGGGTGAGGAAAAACAAGGGGTCGTGGGAACAATAGCAAACCGTTTGGCCATCCTTGTTTTGGGGCTGGAGAAACGCATCTTTCTGGTGTCCATGGCGCAATTCTTTCTCACGATCTATTGTTCGACATTTCTGCTTTCATCTAAAACAATCTTCTCTTTGTTTCCGCTCGGTGCCTTCACAAAAGGATGAACAATAAATGGGTGATGAGACAGAAATAATAATAGGAACTTGTATTAGTTTTGTGGTTCTTCTTGAAAGATAAACTCTCAACTGCCACCGGTTCGTATAAATCTACCATTTAATACAGTACCAAAAAAAACAAAAGCGGGGGGACAATGACGGGGGTAGTCTTTGAAATTCAAATATACGATTCATTTCAAATTATGCCACGGGTTCTGTTATGATTAATTGTTCCAGAACAGGTCGCGGTGAAGGTCTGGAAGGCCTTGCTGGAATTGAAAGGTGGGTGGCAATATGTGGAGAGCAGTTTTTTTCGTCTCCTTCCCTCCCCCCTTTACTCCAAAGAGGGGGGACATAACAAATGCCGACTTTAGGAGCGAGGGTGGGGAGGGGCCTGGTTAGATCATATACCAAGTCAAGATTCCTTTACTAATACATTTTCAACGAGAGAGGATTCATATATGTTTCTTTTTTTCCCTGACAAGTTACTATCTAGAATTTCGGATGAGTCACTTCGAAGTAATTCAGCATGTCTTTTGTTGGGGGAAATGAGATGAGGATGTGTTTGTGTTTGGCGGAAGGAGAGTGTAAAAAGAGGAGGGGAAGATGGGGAGCGGGAGGATAATGTGGACAGATGAACTTTAATTCATTTCTCCTCCTCTTCACTGAGTCTCCGTGAATTGGTATTCAAAACTTCTACGTACCAGTTTACTTGGAAGTGTTAGTTTAGTTACCTAATGGCAATCCTAAGCCAGGGTTCAGGACTTTTTGTTATATACTGACAGTCGTAAGCCAGAGTTCAGGCTTTTTACTTATCTATAGACAGTTCTCAGACATTATCAATTGACAGTCCTGAGCCAGAGTTGAGGGCTTTCACTTATCTATTGACAGTCCAATGACAGAGGTCAGGGTTTATACTTATCTATTGGCAGTCCTAAGCCAGAGTTGAGGGCTTTCACTTATCTATTGACAGTCCTAAGCTAGAGATCAGGGCTTTTATCTATCGACAGTCCTAAACCAGAGTTCAGGGCTTTTACTTATTTATTGACAGTCCTAAGCCAGGGCTCAGGGCTTTTACTTATCAATTGACAGTCCTAAGCTAGAGTTCAGGGCTTTTAGTTACTTATTGACAGTCCTAAGCCAGTTTTCAGGGCTTTTACTTATTTTTTGACAGTCCTAAGCCAGGGCTCAGGGCTTTTACTTATCAATTGACAGTCCTAAGCTAGAGTTCAGGGCTTTTAGTTACTTATTGACAGTCCTAAGCCAGTTTTCAGGGCTTTTACTTATTTTTTGACAGTCCTAAGCCAGGGCTCAGGGCTTTTACTTATCAATTGACAGTCCTAAGCTAGAGTTCAGGGCTTTTAGTTACTTATTGACAGTCCTAAGCCAGTTTTCAGGGCTTTTACTTATTTTTTGACAGTCTTAAGCCAGGGCTCAGGGCTTTTACTTATCAATTGACAGTCCTAAGCTAGAGTTCAGGGCTTTTAGTTACTTATTGACAGTCCTAAGCCAGTTTTCAGGGCTTTTACTTATTTTTTGACAGTCCTAAGCCAGGGCTCAGGGCTTTTACTTATCAATTGACAGTCCTAAGCTAGAGTTCAGGGCTTTTAGTTACTTATTGACAGTCCTAAGCCAGTTTTCAGGGCTTTAACTTATCTATTGACAGTCCTAAGCCATTTTCAATGTTATTACATATATTGACAGTCCAAATCCAGTGTTCAGGGCTTTTAGTTACTTATTCACAGTTCTAATCCAGGGTTCAGGGCTTTTACTTAAATATTGACAGTCGTAAGTCAGAGTTCACGGCTTTTACTTATCTATTGACAGACCTAAACCAGCGTTCAGGGTTTTTATTTACTTATCGACAGTCCTAATGCAGGGTTAAGGGCTTTTACTTATCTATTGACAATCCTAAAACAGGTTCTTATCCTTGTTTGTTTTTGAAAATAGGTTTATCAGGTCCAAGTGTTCGCAATTAGGACATGGAATTGTTTCTCACTTTTGTGTGTTCGGAATTAGAATTGTTCTCAATTTGAAACTCTGGACCGGTTCATGCAGACGCTGTACCGACTAGAACACTACAAATCCACTTGCAGTTATCAGTGTAGAAATTTTCCAAATACTTATTACAGTTTTCTCAGGGGGGGCACGCTGTATGTAACCGAAGTAGCAAAGGGCTTATATATCAGATGCACCACAATGTGCGCTTTCGATAAGGGGGAAAAATATTAACAATAATTGAAACGGAAAGTGTCTAATGTGATTACGAAGTAGGGGTCGGAGAAGGACAACATTAGATGGCAACACTGGAGAGTGATTCCTGGAAAGGGGCGAGGGGAGGAAGAAAGTTTTAAGAAGGAAGAAGCGAAAACTTGAGGCGAAATGGTCGAGGAAACGCAAATGAAATTAGTAATGCTAGAGGAGAGAGAGGGAAGGGGGAGGTATCGTGTATCACGAAATGCAGTCACAAAGGAGGGAGAAAGGTTACTAATTAGACACAAGCTTATTAATATCTAATTATGATTGCAAGATTCGGTAATTACTGCGCCTTTTTCCCCCTCTTTTGCTGGAAATTTTTGTAGGAAACCTTATCAAGTTGGCTTACAACCTTCCGGAGAAAGCAAATGTCCTTTTACGTTTCTTCAAGTCGAACAGTTGA
The DNA here is from genome assembly GCF_977018435.1 of Lepisma saccharinum. Classification (NCBI taxonomy): domain Eukaryota; kingdom Metazoa; phylum Arthropoda; class Insecta; order Zygentoma; family Lepismatidae; genus Lepisma; species Lepisma saccharinum. The sequence continues at coordinate 20,629,475 of NC_139235.1, forward strand.
GACTGTGGACCGTTCTTTCTTATAATTCTTTTGAATCATTCTTCTGTGCTGGTTCTATAGTGATATTTATGAAATTAACTTCTTCTGGGAAACCTGTCTAAAGATACGAAAAGTTTCTAGGTATAAGGGGTGACGGTGTGTATATATGTACAGGTATGTATGTTTGTTCCGGCATAAATCTCGAACGCCTGGAGCAATTTCAACCAAACTTGGTACACATATGACTTACGATCTGGAAAGATATACTGTGGGGGTATGACACCCCTGACACCCCTAAGGGTGGGGGTGACATGTAAAAATAATCGAAAACGACCGATATAAGTATGGAATCTATAGTTTTCGGAGTCGCTAAGATGAATAGTGACACTCCGAATGCCGTTCAACTCCAAGTTCAAGGGGGGTGAGAGGGGGTGAAAAATAAAATGTCAAAAATGACCTACATTAGTGTTGAATCCATAGTTTTCGGAGTCGCTAAGCTAATTGGTGACATTCACGATGACATTTGAGAGAGAGAGACTTCACAAGTCACAGGGGCAGTCTCTTAAATATTTTGATATTTGATATTTATTGATATTGGTACGAGCCCTTCGGCTGTGCGTATCTTACAATATTGTTACATAAACACCCCGACCTTAAACATGCATCCCCTTTATCATACATTCAGAAACATTTATAAACAGAAACATTTGGAAAATAATTACATACTATGTACATATATAAATAGCAATGTGGTCCTCTTCTTACATTTGAGATTGTTCATTTTCACAACACTTATTTCACTCACCACTTATGCTTGAGCCCCTGCTGTTCCGTACCCTTCACTTTCACTGACTCCTTGCAGCATTTTCCTGCGCTCCCTCCAAACTGCATGTAAATAGGAGCCCAGGGCTTTGATGTTTGCATTCGTTATACCACTCCTCTCCTCCCTACATATAGCCTGGATGGTCTGCTCAATGCTGTCCCTTGCACTGTCCCCTGCGGATTGGATTTAAGATCGCCATGTTTCTCCCACGGATAACTAACTTTAATAGAATATTTAGATAAATAAATACACGGGCAACGCCGGGTAATCCGCTAGTAGATATGGACGAGTTACAAGTTACAGTGGTGTAAGCCACTTTTTTAAAAAAGAAAAAACAGTCTGACTCACAGCACTTTGCTGATCAACGCAACAGCTGTTTCCTTTATCACGAGACCTTAAACTGTCATCTGTTGACAGTTGAATGAACTCCTGATTTACTTCACGTTTTCTGTTAACAGATTGACTTATATAGATCTGGTGTCTGTTTCTAAGTCTTTTTTTTTTTTTAAAAAAAAGTGACTTACGCCACTGTAACTTTAACCCATCCATATATAAAATAGAACACATACACATTGCGCATTCCATTGTCATGGGTGGGACAAGAGGACTACATTTTATATTAAATTAACTATTCTACTGATAGTTAAGCAAGATTTCAGTTTCTGTGCAATGAAATATGAAACTTAACACTGTTGATTAAACATAATTACCCTTACAATACTTTCCCAGATTTGTAGCTACAAGTGAAGAATTTTGTTCCATTTATATTAATTTCTGTGAAATTTCAAATGAAAAATACATTATTTGAGGCAATGAGTGAATGTAATTGACCTTTAAATATTCTAGTGGAGTTGAGGGAGAAATGTAACAGTTGAAGGAAAAATTAATTGTTTTTTGGTGTCACGGGTGGAACACGATAGAAGGCACAAGTAAATCAAAAAGTTAAAATAAACAAACAAGGTGTAAAAATACCTTTTACTTTCTAACTTAAGTATGTATAATACTTGAATTGTTATGCAAATGACGATTTAAATTGTCCACTTTCAAGATCGGATAATGTTACAGCATTGCATTCAATTTCAGTAGCACTTTCACGTGGAATGCCCTCTATCTATAAACACATGAACAAATAATCAAAAGTCATGAGCCTAAAACCGCCAGTCTAATTAAAAGTATTTAATAAACATAAAAACTATTACCTCTTATCATTACATATCTGTAATAGATTAAGAGAAATATCCACATAGATGTGCCGTTTCTCGAGGATTCGTAGCGTCGAAACGAGGTTCATGCACGCTGTGGCACACTTTGTTCTATGTAGTCATGCGGCGATGATTCAAGGTTGCCACTGTCCGTTATTTTTCTGTCATTACGTGATATTTCAATTGGATATACCTAGTCCAATAGAATTTTAAACTTTTGTCCGGACATTGGATAATTTTCTATCCTTCTTTCAGATATCGGATAATCCAGATATCCGAATATAGTATATTCGGATTATCTGAATGGTTTTCGAGCATCAGCTCTGTCCGTAAATGCAAGGGAGACAGTTCGGTTCATTGAAATTTATTATCCAAAGTATCCGCATAATCTGCATATGCTAATTATCCGCTGTATAAGAAAGCAGCCTAATTTTGTGACCATCCCAATTACCTAGACTGGAAGTGAACAATACCACTTCGTGAGGGTTTGTAAAAGTCAGTAAAAAGATGATTTGCATCCAGCTGTTGTTTCAATACTTGGACAAATATTGGACAGTTCCCATACATTCGCTCTAAGCTACTGGATGTATTTAAAGGGGGGTAGGGTTCAACTCCCTCTCAAACTTCTGGCATGTTGAAATAACGCAAGTTCTGAAAACAAAATCGGTAACTTATTACCCAATATTCAATGCTGAGAGAAGCCTTCCTTGAGACAATGGAGCCACAAATTTCAAACATTTAGAATTCCTGAAACTTACATAATGCAGGATTTTATTCTTGGAATCACAACCCACTCGAGACCATCCCCCCTTGCAATTTCAGGCTGTTCTTTTCCCTGTTTTGTTCCTGGTTCAGACTGAAAATTCCCTTCTCTAGCTTTAAATTCCCTGTATTGTTGGATAACTTATTTTAATCCACCTTGACAAGAGTTCGAACGTGGAACTTCTGACTTCACACCCACTCTTTCCCACAGCTGTCGGCGTAGTATATAAATAGGTAGATTTAGCCAATATTCTGTTCCATAAATACATGCTTCAATAGGGCATATTGACTGCATACCAGGTGGCCACAATTAAATTACCCCTTCTCAGAGCCCTCTGGAGCCCGTTCGAAGAAACGGATTGCACTTAAAATCTGTACAGAGGCTATGGAGACCATGGGGAAACGAATGCTGAAGGAAAAAAAATAGTTCAAATTTTCACCACCAGGTGGAAATGTGGCGTTCAGAATTAAAATTAAAAAGAACAGTGCCTTTTAGAGCCCGTTCGAACCAACGGATTACGCTGAAACTTGGTTCACCGGCAACGGAGACCATGGAGAAGCGAATGCTGACGAAAGACGACCACCAGATGCAAATGTGGCGCTGAAATCTGGTGCACTGTGAACGTAATCTCAGGAAACGCTTCGTGTCACCATTGATCACACTGTCTTGCGCTTCCAAACGGTCATTCACGTTGTCAGGGCGCATATTGAACACTGCTGTACCGCATAAACTCAAATTACTAGTTTTTGTTACTTGAACGCCATATTTCAACCTGGTGGTGGGAATTTGAACTATATTTTTCATCCGCATTCGCTTTCACATGGTCTCCATAGCCTCTGTACCAAGTTTCAATCAATCCGTTGCTCCGAATGGGCTCCAGAGGGGTCAGAGTAGGGCAACTTTAATTGTGGGTTCCCTGTATAATGCTGTTAAGTATAGGATCAGTTATGGGACCCCCCGAGTATATTTTACCATGGCTGTAAAGATACTACAGGTCTAATAGCTAGAGTGGAGTGAATCTTTCTTGTCAGTGTACCCCCTGTTGCCGCGTTTACTTACTAAGAAACTTGCCGTCAAACACCTGATTAGGCCTACCGCTGCCCGCCTGTCTGGGCAACAGCGGCGAGCTATGAATGGGCGCCGGGAGTTCATCATGGCTTGGGTATACACACTCTTCCGGGAATGTCTGGAGCTAGCGAGCGAAAGCAAGTCCTCTGCTCAAGTATTGACTGGAGAGGTCTCGACCAATGAACTCGTGAGACGGAAAGCGATTGCGTGGCGGGGAAACGCGGCTGCAGCTACCAGACGTTTGCAGACGTTCGCTCCGGACACTCGCTTTCTCCTCTTCTCCACTGTTATGCGCTGCCTTGCTGCACAGACCCCACAGACAAACTCTACTACAATTTAGATTGGTCGAGAGGGATAGAAAATGGAAATACGGTCCTACATAATGTTCCATTGCTCCTTAATTACTAATTTTGTCTCAAATGTTTGTTGTTACAGTAATGGAGCAGGGTTGCAAGCTCTTGTTGTGGCGATGATGAAACCTTTTGTTTCATTAGAAAGAAATGCTGCCATTATCCATAAGCAGAGATGAAATCTGCGCCCTTCCAAGATCATTGAGCGTGCAAGCAGATGCTGAAGTCATTGTTTCTCGTCTTTGAGACGTTTCCATTTCTTCCCCGGTGCCTCCCGTCCCCCTTCTCCCGCCAACCTCTTCTTTAATAGCCTTATCTCCCGCTGCTGACGGAGTCAATTAGGCAATTCAAGTGCAATTGTCATGCAAAATGCTGGCTAAAAACATTTTCTCCGCCGTCTTATTTGGGAGTCCATAAATTTGTTTCTGCACATCTTCCCACACCCGCGCTGCCTCATGGTTGCTGAACGGCAGTGTTGCCAACCGAAAAGACAAGTTGCTGTATCTGGTATATACGTTTCTCTTCACGGCAATTCATCTTTTTAAAAAAAGTCGAAAATATGGGCTAAGGGAAGTAATTGTTTGTTGGTCGTCATCTCTTTACTCTATATGTCTCTGTGTGTGTTGATCCGTATGTGTACGTGTGTGTGTTTCTGGGCCACTGACTCTCTTATTTCTTCTACGAAATTACTGAAAGTCGGTTACTATTTAAACGAAGCAGCTGAAACCGTGTTACTTTTTTCAACAAAGCAACTGAAACCGTGTTACTTTTTTCAACAAAGCAACTGAAACCGTGTTACTTTTTTCAACAAAGCAACTGAAACCTTGTTACTTTTTTCAACAAAGCAACTGAAACCGTGTTACTTTTTCAACAAAGCAACTGAAAGCGTGTTACTTTTTCAACAAACCAAATGAAACCGTGTTACTTTTTCAACAAAGCAACTGAAACCGTGTTACTTTTTCAACAAACCAAATGAAACCGTGTTACTTTTTCAACAAAGCATTTGAATCCGTGTTACTTTTTCAACAAACCAAATGAAACCGTGTTACTTTTTCAACAATGTAACTGAAACCGTGTTACTTTTTTCAACAAAGCAACTGAAACTGTGTAACTCTTTTTTTAAAAAGCAATTGAAATGTTCTTATTTCTTCCAACCGAGAAACTGAAGTTCGGTTGACAATCAACTTTCGAAATTCTGTAGAATATGAGGAGCTACTAAACTTCTGTCTGTGAAGTCAGCAACGTACGGCGATGGGAGTCGATGCGCTGACCACGGGCGGAATATCTTTCAGGAAGGAAAACCCTCGTAAGGGGTCTGAAATAATGAAGTACGGGTGTATGACCTGTTACGAGGGAAAAGCAGGAATAACTCTGCCACAAGCTGCTGAATTATTTAATTTTAAATTTCAAATTTTGGTGGGGGGGTAGAGATGGAGGAAAAGCAATATAAATGCGTACCGTCTACTGAAGCGAGAACATATTCCAATCCAGCCTGTTGCTGTTTGCATTTATAACGTTTTCTTTGTCCGAGAAAAATTGGGGGGGGGGGTAAAGGGGAAGAAAAAAAATAGAAAATCGAAATTCTACGAAGCGTTATGATTTTTCAATTCTTTCCATTTCAAAAATAAAGCCGCCGTCCATGCCTTGTGGCAATATTTTGTGCATCGCATCTGAATTTGTTATTGATAAAAAGAAATTGGGGAGGTGGGGGTTCGCATTCGCCAAGATCACAGCTGGACCAAAGCAAATCTTATTTTGCAAACGTCCAATCCCCCTCCTTCTGTCGATCCTTCTTGATCATCCTGTCACCCATTGTTTTTTCACTTGGTTAACCCCGTAGTGGGATGCTTCGATAGTTCCCACGTCACTTTGGCTACGTCGCGTTTGTCTTGACGATTCGCGCATGCGCCGGTGTGGTTTCCTGATGTAGAGACGTTGGGGGGGGCGCTTCTTTTGCATGTAACAGTGCATGCGGCTTTGGTAAGTTGAGGGAATTTCCATCTCAAAGGGGAAATTTCATTTCCCTTATCGGGATTTTTTTCTGTACGTGGAGCAAGTTCCGCATGCACGAAGGGAAATTGAAAGGGAATTTACTAGACGCGGCGAAAATGTGTTGTTTTTTTTTTTAAAAAAAAAGGGTTCTGTTATTTTGCGTCGCTTCTTCTGCATCTTTTAGCTAATAGCGGCGATGAGGATGAGTGATGATATGATGACATTGATGAAGGGACACTCACAAATGACATCCATGCCCAGGTCGGGATTCGAATCCAGGTCCCCGTGCGCCTTGTCGCGCTGTGCTAACCACTTCGTCATGGAGATTGGCAAGAAGGTAATTGTCCGAATTTATATTGAAGTGGAAGGAAAACTGGGAGATGTGAGATTTGATTGAGGAAAAGGGGAGGTCTTGAAGAGGATTTTTAAAAATAGACATACAGCAAACCCTCGTTAACCCGGACTAATGTGGGGGATAAGTTGACCGGTTTAACGAATATCCGGAATAACTTAAATAACCTAAAAGTACAGTAGAAAGTGCGTTAAAACTCCGTTTATAGTAACAAAACACTTTTTTTTAGGTATATATAAAGGGTATAAGCCTGTACATAGTCTGCGGGAAACAGAATTTCATCAGTTCTCTTGTTGACTTCTAGCTACATTTAAAATCTTGCATTCTGCTTCCCCCCCCCTGTCGGGATTTAGCGAAGTCCGGCTTATCGGGATCCGGATTAACGAGGTTTTACTGTATTTTTGGAAGTGATTAGGGAAATTACATGGGAAACTATGATTTTTATGCAGAGAAAAAATCAGGGGAAACTTTTGAAGAAAAATGAGGGGGGAATCCTTGTATAACCGTGACTGGTATTTAGCGATTTTACGTGAGGAAAATATAGGGTTGGGAACGTTATAACGAATACACGATTCTTGTCTGATTTACACGCGGGAGACCCTGGTTTGATTCCCGGGATGGGTGATCTAGGGTCGGAATTTCTCCGGCCTTGTCTCTCCATGAAGCGGCCCCCAGTCTCAAATTAATGAGAACCTGGGGACACCCCTGGGGGAAGGGGGTAAAGGTGGCCGGGTCGTGGTGCTGATCACATCACCCCCAAAATGGCCGAGATCGAGAATGTGTGGGGTCCTATCCCCACATCTCCTAAGAACTTTACCTTTAACTTACCTCATCCACGAAGATGAATATTGTGAAGAGGGAATTTACAGATTTGTTGTAAAGAATGGGAAATTATGGGAAAAACGATAAAAAATTTGCGTTGGAAGTATTTGAGAAATATTTGTTTAAGGTAAAGCAATGAAATTTTTGCAGTAAGGAGGGAATTTTAATATCCCCCTGAGGGAAATTTTGTTACCTAACCTACCGTTTACCAGGTACATCATTTCAAAGAAACCTCACAGGAGGCGCGTCTCCTTTGAAGACCAGGGCGAAGACAAACGTAGCTTAAAAGCTGCAAACCAGCCAAAGACCCTTGTAATACGATCGAGGGCAGTCAGCTAATTATCGTCAACGCTCTGACGGAACCGCGGGTGGTACAGACGGCGATGCATGAGGGAAGAGCCTCCTCATTGTTGCCGTAAACTTGATAGATGGTTCTCTTAGGTCCAAAGGTGAGGAGCGGGAGGAAGTCTGTTCCCACAAGGGACCGTCAGATTTCCCGAAGCTGCCAAGAGATGGATCTTGTGGATCGATCTAGAAGGAGCCGCGGTGACCAAAGATTGAAGTACTTGCAATCTGAAATGCTTGTTTCATTCCTTTATGTTTACTTTATGCACAGAAAGGCCAATCGGGAATGAATCTACAGTTTAAAGTAGGATCCGATGTGCCTCCACCGGGTATCGAACCCGGGATCCCTTGATTACAAGGCGGCGACGTTACCACTACGCTATCGGGAGGTCCTTCAGTGTAATATATTTGATATTTATTGATATTGGTACGAGCCCTTCGGCTGTGCGTATCTTACAATATTGTTACGTAAACACCCCGACCTTAAACATGCATCCCCTTTATCATACATTCAGAAACATTTATAAACAGAAACATTTGAAAAATAATTACATACTATGTACATATATAAATAGCAATGTGGTCCTCTTCTTACATTTGAGATTGTTCATTTTCACAACACTGCACTACACGCTCCACCTATGCCTGAGCCACTGCTGTTCCGTACCCTTCACTTTCACTGACTCCTTGCAGCATTTTCCTGCGCTCCCTCCAAACTGCATGTAAATAGGAGCCCAGGGCTTTGATATTTACATTCGTTATACCACTCCTCTCCTCCCTACATATAGCCTGGATCGTCTGCTCAATGCTGTCCCTTGCACTGTCCCCCCATTTGCGTTGTCTGAGGGGTGCCGACCAAACACACTCGTGTAGGATGTGAGCCCTCGTCTCCTCTTCGCCGCATAACGTGCAGATGGCACGACCGTCCGGCCCCTTGAGTTTGTGTTGCCTCCACCCCCCTAGTAGGAACCAGGCGAATCCACGTCTTTGCTGGTACGTACACGTATCAATGTACCCTTTGCTCCCCCATTCCACCCACACCCCTGGCGGTTGTGCGGCGGCGAGCGTTACCTTCTCCATACATTCTGCCATGATGTCTTGCCATCTCTGTTAACAGATTAACTTATCTTGATCTGGTTTCTATGTCTAAGTGTTTTTTTTTTTTTAAAAAAAAAAAAAAGTGACTTACACCACTGTAACTTTAACCCTTCCATATTATATACTGTTATACACCTTCAAGTCAAGGGGGTAGCATGTTCGATACCATAGGCGTAGACTTTAGGCGAGCAAGGCACTTTCTGACCCCCCTTCCCAGAATTCAAGAAGTATGTACACCCAACGGCGAAAAAAACAGTAGGCGAATTGTCCACAACCATTTTAATTCGGTCTGTATTACACATTGTGATGACAATGAATTGAAATAATGACGTCAATTAGCAGAGAACAATGGCTGCTTCGAACCAACATAGTCTCATTCCTTAAAACAACACAGGAAGTAGAATAAAAAGGTAATTAAAATAGCGGTGGACAATTTGCCTACCATTATCTTTGCCGTTGACTGTACATAAAATTGTTGCCCATCTTGCCCCCAATATTTATATGAAATTGTCATCTATATTCGATACCCGGTGGAGGCACATAGTGGTTCGGATCCCAATTTAAACGCTAGGTCCAGTCTGGGTTAGCCTTACTGTGCATAAAGTGGACTGAAAAACAGACCCACACAAGCAAACTCCATACCATTAGAAGCAGGACTAGGAAGTGTGTGTGGAGATATTTTCACTTCAGTTACAACCAGAAAACAATTTATTTGCATTTCAAACTCTTATTTTGGTAATTGGTTATTTTTCAGCATTATTGTACCGTAAGATTTTAGAGTATTTTTATAATTTTTCAATGTTTTCAAACGCCTTTTTCTTCATGGCTATTTACGCTGTTAGGGTAAGATAAACACTTTTCTACGGTTAATAACAGTGTGCCTGTTAATTTACAAAAACAGAACACAACCGTTATTTTCTTGGGCGCAGGAGAATTTATGACGTCACTTCTCTGTTCTGTGGCTGGAGTATGCAGTGAGCGATAGGAATATTGAACACACGCTCTTCCATGTTATACGTTAAAATATTAATTTGATACGTCATGTTTCTGTGCTTCTTCTTTACGTTTCAAACTGAAAGACTATATTCACTCGATACAACAATCAAAATTCGAAAACAATTAAAAATGGAGGAATGAAATTCGACCTGGGTAAATATTTGTTTCGAAATTGTTTGATGTGCCAGAAAAAGAAGCTCGTTGGATATTTTCAATGGAATAATCTCTTTCTTTTACCAGCACACATCAATTGCAGAAGCATCTGGTATTTTACACCAGTGAAAACAAACAAGAAGGAATTTTTCGAACGGGAATCTCGCCGAAAAAATACAACACAAAGATCTACTCCTGTTACACGCATTATTATCTTTCAATTATTTCTTGAATGTGCGTGGAATATTTCGAACGCGAAAGTCTTGAACGTTACTCATCTCCCTGTTGCTACTCTTGCTTTTTCTAAACAACTTTCTGAAAACTAGATTTAATTTGTTTGGAAAACGAAATGATGTATTCTTCAATACATAGTTGTTATCTGCAAGAAGATGTATAAAACAGCAATGTTATTTTATTTTTTATTTACTGCCCTAAACAAAGGTAAAACTACCAATTACATAAGGCAGATAAATATACACAAAGCAAAAACATGTTTACATAAGTAAGTAGGTCACAAATGTTTATTAAAAAAAATACTAAGTGAGATACTGACTTGAAAACTGTTTTCATTTTTCGACACAATCTCCATCAACATCAATCATATCCCATTGCTTTATCAGTCCCCCAAAACCTGCTGCATGGAAGACTTGGGCTGCTGTCACAGCCACAGTCGTAACTCACATTCAATATCTTCATCATCCGAGAAACGTTTGCTGCCACCATACACAGATTTTTCGGAAATTCAAACGATCATGCTGTGTAGGCTAAACCATGAGAACACACTATCGTCACTTGTCTGTCAGCTCGAATCATATCCTCCACTCATGCCATCTGCACGTACAGTCCTCGAGTACGGTCCCCATTTTCAAACTGAGCTGCCCATGCGTGCGTCTGCTATCTAGCGACTGCTGACGAAATATCATCAAACTGGATTGTGCTGCCACCTAATGACACCTTGAGAAACTACTCACTACTATTTTCAGCTATCTCACATCAGTTCTTGATCTATTTACTGACTTCCCCTCTCATTTCCATTATTACTTTTCTTGCATGAAGACTGATAAAAGAATTATGGACGTTAGGCGTTCCCCTACACCTAAACATAATTAATGCAATAGAAAATCAGTTCTTGCGACAGATGATTAGTTAAAATTGATGGAAGATTTTAGAGACACATTCTTATTTCAGCTTATTAACCGAGACTACTAGGAAACGTTTTTCAGGTAATGTAAATTTTTTTCTTTCCGCGAAGAAAGTAGAAAAATTGCACCATAGTTTCATTGCGTTTTGCATTGTAGAGAGAATTTTGATAGTTAATTCCTAACAGTTTTGGTCACTGCAAATTTTTATCGCCAATTTTATTTATATTCTGCTATTAATTCAATAGATCTATCCTCATTCGAATACCATGAAAATCGCTACGAATATTGGAAGAAGAAAATGGTTGTGACATCTATTTTGAATACGGGGTTCTACTGCGTAGAGATTTGAACATTGAATAAAAACATTTTAAAAAATTGAAATGATATCGAAACTATGCTAAAATTTTTGTACATGGAATCAAAACGACATTAAGAAATTTTAACATGGAATTTAGACGATAAAAGTTTTTATACTGAATTAAAACAAGTTTAACGAGGTTTAAAAATTTGTACATTGTATCAAAATGACTTTAAAAATTTGTTTGCGGAACCAAAACGACATTAAAATGTGTACGTGGAATCAAAGCGTCGTTAAATATTTAAATATGGAATCAAAACGGCGCTAAAAATTTGTTCATGGAATCAAAACGACGTTGTGAATTTGTATATGGAATCAAAACGACGTTAAAAATTTGTATATGGAATCAAAACGACGTTAAAAATTTGCATATGGAATCAAAACGACGTTAAAAATTTGTATATGATATCAAAACGACGTTAAAAATTTTAATATGGAATCAAAATTGCGTTAGAAATTTTGAGCTTTGAATCAAATCGACGTTTAGAAACAGACTTTTATACACTATCCGTGAAAGGAACCGATGTATAAGGTCTAATGATGGCTTCCAGCTTTTCAGAGTCACGATTTGAAGCAAAGAATTACACGTAGAAAGTATTGAGCAGAATTATCACCGAATCCCAGTCTTTCCATTAAACGATTTAGCCCTGCGCAGGGAGCGGCAATTATCGCCTTTAGAGGTAGACGCCAAACATACAATATGTTAACATCCTTTTCTCCCCCTCCCACTCCAGCATATGGCGACCGTTTGGCCTGTGTGTTCATGCACTTTAGATACCATCGCACTGACGAGATGATAAATAGACATATCGTCGAAAGCGAATATTGACGCCAATCAGAAGCTCTTGTTCGCATCGCAGTAATTGCTTCGACCCAATGGGACATCTGCAGATACGAAAGTGTGATAATTTTTGATTACACGGTGTTACCTTTTAAGCCTTGGCGGCCCCCGTCTTTTCCTCTTTTGTCTGAAATGGGGACGCTAGATGTCGATGCGAAATTCTAGACTTGTGTGGTGGACTAACATATGACGTTACTGTGTCGAATGTGTAGGTCTAGAAATAATGGGTTTCGATAAGCCCACACCACATTTTTGTCAGTGGTGTTAAAATAACAAAGGCGAGTGGTTGTACTCAACACGATTTTAGAGCTACGGCACCAGAGATCCTGGGTTCGAATCCCGGCTTGGGCATGGGTGTTATTTGTGAGTGTATCTTCACCAATTTCATCACTCATCCTCACCTTCGGGATTATCCTAAAGTGGCAGAAATGCGACGTAAAATAAGCCAAACGAATCAAATCAATCAGCTCCATTGTAACACCAACAATGTTAAACGTTGAATAAAATGTGATGTGGAATTTGTGGGTCCACTGCCTGTGTCAGTTTAACACATTTTTTTTTCGTGTGTGTGTTTGTAGTTATCTTAATGGATAGACTTCCTGCCTAGCTTTTGGTACAGGTGGTATGGGGGTTTGATCCTTGGTGGAAGCTGGCTGAAGTTGCATTTATAGTTAAACAGATTGATTGTATTCAGTGGTGGCGACTTCATATTACCTTTAGATATTAGGTTTTTAACCTATTTTTTCCTTTACAGGTATGTAAGAAATAAGTTATGTCAGCGTTTAGTTAAGGAACTCAACAACTGATGAAGTTTTATAGTGCCTGAAAGAACCTATTTTGCTTTTTAGAACTTATTTTAGGTTTATGCGCCTAAATCAAGCCTTCCTTAATGTTTTTATATATTTTTAAAGGTTTTACAAAATGTTTATGTGACTCAGAGGCATTTGTTTGTTTGGTCACGAAAGAATTCAATGACGAACATGTTTGAAACGTACTATCTGTCGATTTCCCTTCCTCCAAGTCCATGGTGATTTTTCAAAGCTCTAAACAGAGCAAAATGTCTTGTGCCACTGTTAAGCCCCTATCACACGGAACTCGATTTCTAGTAGGAATGCCCTAGTTGGCGCTGAACTAACTTTCTACGTAGCAATCATGGCCGCCTGGCTGACTGCTTGACTGGTTTGGAGGAATAGGACATGTTCTAATTGCTACTTGCTTTCCTCGACTGGAACAGCCAATCAGAGCAAAGTTTCGCCATGTGAAGATAATCTGTGAGTGTGCAAAGGAGCGCTTTTGTCTGTGGTTTCCGAGTGTTACTCCAGCAATGTATAACGTATACAGCATGAAAGGCGCGTTGAGTTACACGATCTATGCTGAGTGCACGGTGTTTACATTTGAAACAACTAAAATATTCTTCCACACGTGTACAGTAAACGTTGTAAAGTGTGTATTTAAGCAGCGCCATTGTTTTGTACCTAATAACGTTTTATACGAAATGTTAATCCTCTCGGTTGAATAGTTATCGGCTTTTAAAAATGTGAAGTGATACATTGTTTACATCTCATATTACAACTTCCCTCGTATGGGAACAAAAGTCTATCGACAAGTACGCTGATAAGTATCGTGTGAGGCGAGAACTAGCAAATTGGTAGCCAGTCCAGCGCCAACTAAGGAATACCTACTGGAAATCCAGTTCCTTATGATGCGGGCTTTACCTGTACAATCCAAAGTGGTGTGATCTGTGTGGTCTTGCTTACTCGGTCACTTCGGTGCTTTGTGGCATTCACGCCTTTCAAACTAACATTTCAGCATTGAAGTTTGCACTGATTATGTTCTTGTTGAAAGATTATTTTCAGCATCCTCACAGACAAAATTGCGGAGTTTGACTGTGGATAACATGAAAAGAGATTGTTGCCTATCTATACGGCGAAGAGTGGATTTTAATAGCAAATTCCCAATGGTAAGTTCTGCCATCGCCGTAGGGTTAGGCAACACACATAACGATATGCAAGATAGTGCATATTTCAGGATATAGATGTCCCATTTTCACTATACCTAATCAGCATTTCTCAGGAATTTTGAACTATTTTAAGTTTTTTGAACCTACTTCAGCATTTTTCGAGTCTAACCTAAGATTTTTAGGACCTATTTTAGGATTTTTAGAGCCTATTTTAGGATTTTTAGAATTTATTTTAGGATTTTTGGAACCTATTTTAGGATTTTTAGAGCCTATTTTAGGATTTGTAGAACCTATTTTAGGAACCTGAAAGCACACGTTTTAAACCTAAAAATGCGAAGTCTAGTTATAACATAATATTTGCCGATCTCCGTGACGGAGCGATTAGCACAGCGCGTTACGACACCAAGTGTCCCGGGTTCGAATCTCTGTCTGGGCATGGGTGGTTTGTAAGTGTCCGTCAATTTCATCATATCCTTACTCATTCCGATCTTTGCGATTAGCCAAAAGTGTAAGAAAAGCGACGCTAAATGAGAACAAAATGTCAACCTCCCTTCCACGTCAACTCCGTACCAGCTAACTGTAGACCAGGCGAACGAGAAAAAGTATCTGCGCAAGTAGTGACGCGAGACGGCTCCACCAATAAGCAGTGAGAGAAACGGGATTGTGTAATGGGCGACGGGAGTTACCCGATTTCCTCCTTCGCTATGCAGCGTTGCAAACTTTTGAAAAGGATAATACCGAACGCACATGGCAAACGGACCGTATTTTTGTCTCCAGGTCCGTACGATTGGTTTAAGAATTTATTAGGGAAATATTAGGGATAAAACTGCAAGAGCAAATTTTGACAAGCCGTGCATTTAGCGTACAGACTAAGGTCTGGACCGTACGGATGGCAACACTGCGCTTTCACCACTCGATTTTCCTCTTCCTCTGCCGATATGCGTGGCCCTGCTCTACAGTTAGCTGGGACAGGGTATAGTACACGCTGGCCTGTATTTTGCAGCCAAGGGGGGCTCTGGCTTCTAGACTCACAGCCAGTATAATCCTTACCGGGGCGTGTTCTGTTCTTCATACATGTTTGTGATTGTCCCTTTACCCATCTCATCTTATCGCCATTCTTATCCATCGTCGCGGTTAGGCAAAATCAGAAGAAAAGCGTCGTAAAATATACTAATTCATAATGTAATGAATAAATTTTCAAGAAGAAATTCAAGACTGGCTCGGTTGCTTAGTTTGTGAACAGTAGCATGGTAGAGTAAGATTATTTCCATAACATCCCTGACTGTTGTGCATTTGCAGCTTCGGAGCGAGTCACAACTCCCGAAGCAGCCAATCAACAAGCGAGCTACTGAAGTCATTCCAACCCAGCGCCAATCGCTGACCCTCTTCCTCACGATCCTCGCTGTAGGCTCACTAGCTAGACTCGCGCAGTCAGCCGGAGCTGTTCCGAAAATAATCTGACTGTACTGCACTACCAAGGAGAGTAAGACACCCTTGAAACTCGTAAACTAAAGTGGGCAGTCTTTTGTTTTCTCCTAAGAAACTGGGTATTGTTCCTTGTTTTGCATGCACGTTTAATGAGTATGTGCATTAATTGTAGTACATATTTATTACACACATAATTACATAGAACAGCCTAAATCTGACTCGGTCTCACTCATTATTTATTTACTTTATTGGTTTATTTAACTTCGCTTTTCTGCCACTTTTGGCTGATCGCGAAGATGAGTGATGATAACTATACTATGATGAAATTGTTGAAGGTACACTCACAAAGACTACCCATGTCCATGCCGGGATTCGAACCCGGGACGTCTGGGCTCGTGGCGATGTGTGCTAACCAGGGTTGTTAAAGGTCGAGGAATTTTCAATAAATTCAATTCCGGTCCAGGAGAGAAGCGTAAATGGGTTCTGGACCGTAAAGAACCTTTTTATCTGTAAAGTATTTCAATTCGGTCCAGGAACCTTATTACCAGATCAATTTAAATACGGTCCAGGGACCTTTTTTCAATGTAACAATGCGCGCAACTTGGACCGAATTTAAATTTTGCGAGAAAAAAGTTCCGGTCCCTGGTGCTAACCACTCCGCCACGGAGGTCGGCAACAACAACCCTGTTTCCATCAGGGTTGTTCCACCTGAACGCATTTCACAAACGCCGAAGACATAGGTAACAGATACCCACCGCTCGGACACGAGTCCTTTAATAGTCATTGTCCGCACCTTCCTCCCCCAACCCCACCGCAGTGCAAACAAGCGATCACATGAGAGTATTCTTCGCATCTCCCCCCAACGATTCTTTTTTCTCTCTCCCTCTTCCATACCCACGAACCAGGCTTCTAGCGACAATAACTACCCCTTCCGCTCATCCACCCCCTTGTAACCGAAAGCATCCTCATACCCTTCCCTCCCCCCTCGGAGTGGGTTCATGTTCCACTTTGCGTCGAGGATGTTCATTGAGCATTCTCGTTTGAGGCGTCGCCCCTAGGCGCCCGAAATTCTGCATGAATGCATCGTTCCACCCCCTCAACCCCCCCTCACTTACATTATATTTTCACGTCTGACTTAGCTTCCGGGGACACAGAGCTAGAGAGAGAGAGAGAGAGAGGCAGCCCCCGCAGAAGATAATTAAACGGTAAGTTTGCTGATACTGGTCGTGGATAGCGGAATCATAAAGATATTTCACGTCGGCGCATCTATAATTCACCAGCTTCAATACGCGGTCGGGCTGTGCATTACCAGGAAGACGGTCAGTTTGGTAAAGTATAGCAATTTCGGCCTCGTGCTCGAGCGGGGGACGTTGACGCTTGGTTTGCCTGAAGGGGCGGTGGCTTTGCCCAGGGAGACGGTTCATGAGCTCTGAAGACATCTTCAGTTTTAGAATCGCACGCCTTCTCAAGGGTGGCCAGAACAACCATAAAATGTACTCTATTCTAGTTATACGAGCTTAATCCGTTTCGTGGTCTTTCCTTTTGCGGTTATTTCTTTCGCCCTTAATCCTCTTCGTAGTTATTCCTTTCGTGCTTAATCCGATTCGTAGTAATTCCTTTCGCACTTAATCCATTTTGTAGTTATTCCATTCGTGCTTAATCTGTTTCTCAGTTATTCCTTTCGTGCTTAATCTGTTTCTCAGTTATTCCTTTCGTGCTTAATTCGATTCATAGTTATTCATTTTGTGCTTAATTCAATTCGTAGTTATTCCTTTTGCACTTAATCCGTTATGAGTTATTCTTTTCGTGCATAAACCGTTCCTCAGTTACTGCTTTCGTGCTTAATCTGATTCGTGGTTATTCCTTTCGTGCTTAATCCATTTCGTAGTTATTCCATTCGTGCTTAATCTGTTTCTCAGTTATTCCTTTCGTGCTTAATTCGATTCATAGTTATTCCTTTTGTGCTTAATCCGATTCGTAGTTATTCCTTTCGTGCTTAATCCGTTTCTCAGTTATTCCTTTCGTGCTTAATCAGTTTCTCAGTTATTCCTTTCGTGCTTAATCAGTTTCTCAGTTATTCCTTTCGTGCTTAATCCGATTCGTAGTTATTCCTTTCGTGCTTAATCAGTTTCTCAGTTATTCCTTTCGTGCTTAATCAGTTTCTCAGTTATTCCTTTCGTACTTAATCCGATTCGTAGTTATTCCTTTCGTGCTTAATCCGTTTCTCAGTTATTTCTTTCGTCCTTAATCTGTTTCTCAGTTATTCCTTTCGTGCTTAATTCGATTCATAGTTATTTATTTTGTGCTTAATCCGATTCGTAGTTATTCCTTTCGCACTTAATCCATTTCGTAGTTATTCCATTCGTGCTTAATCTGTTTCTCAGTTATTATATTCGTGCTTAATTCGATTCATAGTTATTCCTTTTGTGTTTAATCCGATTCGTAGATATTCCTTTCGTGCTTAATCCGCTTCTCAGTTATTCCTTTCGTGCTTAATCCGTTTCTCAGTTATTCCTTTCGTGCTTAATCCGTTTTGAGTTATTGTTTTCATCCATAAACCGTTCCTCAGTTACTCCTTTCGTGCTTAATATATTTCTCAGTTATTCCTTTCGTGCTTAATTCGATTCATAGTTATTCCTTTTGTGCTTAATCCGATTCGTAGTTATTCCTTTCAAACTTATGAGTTATTATTTTCGTGCTTAATACGTTTCTCAGTTATTCCTTTCTCACTTAATCTGTTTTGGAGTTATTCCTTTCGTATTTAATCCGTTTCGCTGATATACCTTTCGTGCTTAATCCGTTTCAATATTATTTATTTTGTTGTTAATACATTTCGCTGTTATTCCTTTGACATTTAATTCGTTACTCAGTTATTCCTTTCGCGCTTAATCCGTTTCCTAGTTATTCCTTTCACATCTAATCCTTTTTGCAGTTATTCCTTTCCCACTTAATCGGTTTCGCAGTTATTCCTTTCGTACTTATCCCTTTTCTTAGTTATTTCCTGTCATGGTTAATCTTATGTTTATCTTCTCACCCTCATTTTCACATCTCAAAGTCCTTCTCACACTTGATTTCAATCTCAACGACCTTCTCACAGTTAGTTCCACATATCAAGCTCCTTTCGCCCCCTCATCACATCCCAAAGTAGGTCCCATCTTAATGTCTCTCGCTGTCTTTTGCAACGTCCCACCACACTCTAAACACTTCAATTAGGAGGACGGCAAAAGTCTACCCATAAATGCTAACTTCTTACCAGTCGTTGAACACAGATTCTAGATATCTCAGGGCTTGCTGGGTAAAACGTGAACAACAGCTTAATATATATATATATATATATGTTTATTATAAACTTATCGTAAGAAAGTCTGTTAGCACACTAGTCTTTAACCTTTATCACTTAAGTGCATTTACATTTACCGTACACGTGCATTCACCACTTCTGGATTCAAAAAGGGGGGAAGGTACCATTCAATTTATTCCTCGCAGTGAGGCGCCAGGGGGAGTATAGGGACCTAATTTTATTTAGGGCGCTGTTCTCTGCTGACGTCACGGGCTCCCCTGTAAGAGAAAGTAGTATGTGCGCGGTACCCCCAACCACAGCTAGGAACTGGCCGAAGCCAGCCGGCACCTCCGACAAGCGGGCGCAGGGTAAAGGATTTAAGGATGCCGCGACACCCCCGGCGTTAGCTAGGAATCGGCAAGCCGACCGGTGTCTCCTGTAAAAGGGCGGCAGGTTAGGAAGGAGGTCTAGGTGCTCCTAGACAAGCCAGGCAGGTAGAACCTGGCACCTAGACCGGGTAGTTAGGTTGCTGCTAGGCTCTTCTTCTTCTTTCTTCCTCCTTCCTCCTTCCTTCCTTCTGGGATGGCTGCTAGGCTTCTGGCTGGATGGCCGGTTTTTTCCAGGATGTTTGCCAGTTGACATTCGGGAGCCAACTGAGCTCCGGCCTCGCTGCGCTGGGTTTTATACTCGCGGTGGCGCATGGGTGGTGAAAATTTTAACTGCAAGTACGCGTTGCTAACTCATTTTTTTACATATTGCAAACTTCGTACTGAGAAATATCAAGGTTTTGACATTGAGAAATCACTAGTGGCAAAATCACTAGATGCACGTGACAACATAAACTAAAACTGTGTGCATTCAGATAATACAATTAATAATGAGCCTCGCAGGACTCTGCTATTCTAAACAACAGGTTGAACAATGTAAATGACAATAATTGATAACATTAAAAAGAATATAGCGACCACGCAGGGTCTAATAATGAGTGAAGCTCGTAAACGTAGAGGTGGAACCGTTAACGTTTTCAGAATACATTTAAACTAGAAGCGTACGCCTCGCAGGGACATTCCGCTTAACTCTTTCATCAGATTAAAAAGAATATAGTGACCACGCAAGGTCTAATAATAATTAAATGGCGACCAAACAGGGTCGTTACATATGCCCCTTCCTTGGGCGAAAATTTTGAAGAAATTTAAATCTTACAATTTATGAAAAATTTTCATGAAACATTGATTTCAAATTCAATAGAAAAAATGACAGTAATAAGAGTCTGTTTCTCCTACACATTAGTCACTAGGTCATCTTCTTCCCCTATTACTTCTCTTCTTCGCTCCGATGAACACCTGTAGAGGCGAAGGTTGTCGAAGTTGACTCGGTCGACGGGTTGCCTGGTCCTGGGGTGAACTAACATTGCTGTGTTGTTCCGAAGATCAGTGGCTAAATAAGGTCCAATATACACTTCGAAGAGCTTAGCTATTGTTTTATTCTTCCTCGAACTAAGCTTATGATTTCGAACAAGAACCAAGTCGTCTTCGTGCAGCTCGAGCGCATGGCCTTTAGTCTTAAATTTTCGTTTCATATTTCTAGTGCGCTCTTTGGACTTGGCTAGAAATAGCTTTTGGTTCCAGTTGGAGATTTGCGGGTCTACTTCGTTGATAGGCCAGTTGAAATGATCAAGGACTTCGTTAGGAACGGGTCTGTTGAAGAATAATTCTGAAGGAGCATAGCCGGTGGCTTCAGATACCGAATTATTGAGTAGCCAACAGATTTCAGTTAGAAATTTAGACCAACTTTGATGTTCACGATGGCAGAACAATCTGAGTAACCTTACAATTTCTTGATTCATCCTTTCGATTGTATTACTGCTTGGGTGGTAGGCGGTCGTGAAGATATATCTTATGCCTTTCTGGTCAAGGTAGTCTTTCCATAGTCCTGAAGTAAACTGGGTACCCCTGTCTGACAAGATGGCCTTAACTTTGGGAAAGTGGGAAAAGTATCCTCTCTCCATTATATTTATTATTTCTCTTGCAGTCCCTCGCCGTAAGGGATAAACTGAGACAAACTTTGTACCAACGTCTACCAGGGACAATATGTATTGGTATCCCTGAGATGAAGGTAACTTTCCAATTAAATCTATGGACAGCAGCTGGTGAGGATCCTTCTGATTTATGTGCAGCTTGTCCTTAACGATTCCTAGTTTATCCATCTTAGTCTTAGCACACGTGAGGCAATCTCTGACATGCTTAACTACATCTGCCTTCAATTTTGGCCAAAAATAACGAGTCTTAATTCGGTTTAAGGTTTTGGCTAGGCCGAAATGTCCCTGCTCGTCGTGATTTTCTTTCTTAACTTTCTCCTTGAACTTTTCTGGAACACACAACTTCCACGTTATTTCATCTCCAGAACTCTTCCTGAACAAAAGATTACCATACCTTTGGTACAACTTCTTAACTTTTGTTTCTGCAGGCGAATCTTCCTCTTCCTTTTGTTCTAGGATTTTGATGATAGGCCGGCAAAAGGCATCAGCTTCTTGAGATTCTATCCAACTTTCCACCTCGTCTATTTCATCTCGCTCCTGCCAGATGTAGTTTACATGGAAATCTCTGGTTTCTGGTTCCACATCCTCATCTTCCGCCGGATATCTGCTAAGCACGTCAGGTACTAAGTTTTCTTTTCCTTGGATGTAAATAATCTCGAAAGAGTAGGACTGCAATCTGAGGGACCATCTAGTAAGACGGCAATTCCAGTTCTTAGAGTTTTGTAGCCATACTAATCCACGGTGGTCAGTATAAATCTTGAAATGTCTACCCTTCAAATAAATTTCAAACTTATTCACTCCAAATAAAATGGCCAAACATTCAAGCTCAAGAATTGAATAATGCTTTTCATTGTTCTTTAATTTTCGACTAGCATACTGAACAACAGCTTTATCTTCTCCTTGCTCTTGAAATAGGATGCACCCTAAACCTTTAGTTGAGGCATCGCTCTGAATACAGAACTCTTTATCTAGATCCGGCTGCACTAACACTGGAGTACTTACCAATTCTTCTTTTAACTGAGAAAAAGCTTCTTCTTGAGCTGGACTCCAATTCCATTTGGTAGCTTTGGAAAGCAGCTGCACCAGAGGTTCCGTCTTCACAGAGAAGTTCTTTATGAATTTTCTTCTCCAGTTTGCTAGTCCTAAAAATTTTCTAACGTCCTTTTTACTATTAGGGCGAGGGAACCTTAGAATGGCTTCATTCTTCTTTGGATCTACCTTGATCTGATCACCAGAGATTAAATGTCCGAGATACACTAGTTCTCCTTTCACAAAATTACATTTTCTTAATTTCACCTTAAGACCGACTTCTTCCAGTCTGCGAAGAACTTCTTCTATGTGTGTTAAATGAGTTGGAAAATCCGAATCAAAAATAAGGAGATCATCAATATACACCGTTAAATAACTTTCAGTCTCAGGTCCAAACACACGGTGCATAACAGATACAAAAGTAGAAACTGCATTCGATAAGCCGTAGGGCATTTTTAGGAATTCATATTGACGACCTTTGTAGGAAAAGGCTGTATATTTTCTACACTCTGCTCTTAGGGGAATCTGCAAGTAACCTGAGGCCAGATCCAAACTAGTGAAGTATCGTGATCCTCGGAATCGTTGTAAAGATTCGTCAATTGGTGGAACGGAGCTCTTAGGGACCACCATGATTGCATTGAGTTGACGAAAATCCAGACAAGGCCGTACACTTCCGTCAGGCTTGTCGACCACTAATAATGGGTTCAGATACGGAGACACAGATGGTTGGATGATATTCCAAGCTTTCCAGAGATCTAATTCCTTTTCCAAAGCTTTTCTTTTGGAAAGCGGTACTGGGTATGGGTGGCGGTAAACTGGTTCAGAACTTTTCAGTACGATCTCGCATTCAGCACTTTCCATGGTTCCTGGTTTCTCTGAGAATACCTCTAGATACTGCAGCAGCACTCTGAATAACTCCTGTTTCTGGGAATCGAGCAAAATATTTATCGTATCGACCTTCTCTCTGAGGTCAGTGGGTTTATACATCCAATCCACTTCTTCATCTTGGATTCTTTGGATATACCGCACTATATCAATATTTAAAGGATTCCCCTCTCTCTGCTCAGAAGTTTTTCCGAACGACAGCGTTACCATATTTTCCTGAAGTTGATTTCAGCCTTGTGCTGTTTCAAGAAAGGCATTCCTAACAGAAGATCAGTTCCAAATCCTTTTAAGATGAAAACCTCGGTACTGAAATTTAAACCACCAATTCCTAATTCCACACGCCTGCTTCCACATACACGCTTCTTATGACTTCCAGAGAAATCTACCAATCGCACCTCTGGAACTTTCTGGATCTGTATGCCAGGTATCTTATCCACTAACTTAGTCCAGATTGAATAATTAAGGATCGAGCATTCACTTCCAGTATCAATCACACAGGTTACTGTAAAGTCCATTAATTTAGCTTGCACCACTGGAGATCTGTATCTCATTTTGGATTCCCTTGCAGACTTCAATTCCTTTTGTAAATTGGTCTCTTCAGTTTCTGTTAGCTGGAAATTTACTAGTAACTCTTGGACATCTTTATCTATTAATTTGGGCCGCTCCATCGAAGTCCCTTGCCTAAACAGGAACGAAGCATTTAGACAAGGTCCTAGTTTGTCTGGCTAGACTGGGACCTTTGATTTTGATGAAACTCCCGCGCTGTTTCTACAGCCTCCTCCTGCTCCGATGTAATGTTTTGTCTAGGAGATGGAGGTCCGCGAATCTCATTCTGATCACCCGTAAATCGTCGTCTCGGAGGACTAGGGCTAATTCTACCTTCACGGATCCTTCTTGGGCCAGGAGATCTACGTCTTTGGTTTTGGTAAGGTCGGAAAGAGTTTCTTCTAAAATCACGCCTGCCTCCTCTTTCATTAGTGAAACGTTGAGGGCGCTGATAATTACCTTCTGACCTCGTTTCTATGTTCCGGACTTTATAGTTTCTTGAGGGATTCTGTTCTTTTCCCTTCGGTTCATCTTTGTTCCTCCATGCATCTGGCTCATCGTAGATTTCAAAATCCTTCAGGAAATGTGTTAGGTCATCTACCGTTCTGGGCGCATGTGCTAAACAAAGGTTTCGCATTCTATAAGGAAGTTGTCCGATGATCAAATTAAGTACTTCTCCCTCATTAAAGTTATCACTCAGGTTTCTATAGGCCGCATAAACGCTCCAGGCAAAGCTCTCCATACTTTCGTGGACAAGTCTGGAATATCTCCTGTTTCTCACAGCTGTTAGCTGCCGTTGTCTAGCCTTCTCAGAAGCGAATTCTTCTTTGAACCTGGCGCAAAAGTCAGCATAATTCACGAAACTATCAATATTTCCTGCCAGCCAGTGTTCAGCTTTATCAGTGAAGACTCTAGGAAGCAACTCTAGCCTATAATGTTCGGGTACCTGCATAAGTTCAAAGCTGACGTTGAGCTCCCGAAGATATTTTTCAGCTGACTGAGCTTCAATGTCGCCTTTAAATTTAGGAATGTGGGCGATATCCGCCATTCTAGGCATCTTAAAATCTGGCCTTCTTCTAGGTGGCGATCCATCTGAAGTATCATCGTATCGAGGCCTCTTTCTTCCGTCAGCCTTCATTCTGTTGGCAGCGAATAGAGGTTTCTCAGCTAACCTGGGCGGCTCATAAGGAGTAGCATCCGGATTCAGATCTCTATCCGGAGTAAAAGGGCTGGAATGAACATCTGGAGTGGGTTCTGGCTGAACATTCAATCTTTGGAACTGAACCTGAAGTTCGCTTACCCTCTGAACAAATGTTCCTGTCTGATCTTGCATTTCTCTTCGCAGAGATACTTCAAGCTTCCTTGTCTCTACCCTAAGAGAATTCACCTTCTCTTCAGCTGCCTGCTCTACGTCCTTCCGCAGAGTTGTGGTCATTGACTCCATCACTTCCTTCTGTTCCTGCACGACTTTCTCGATGGATTCGGTCTTCTCTCCCAAATTTTGGACAGCTTTCTCAATGGACTCCACTGTAATCTCTACTTGTCCGCGCCACTGAGATAATGGTTCCAGTTTTTCCTGAAGTACCCCTTTTAATCTTTCCTCAACCTTTACTATATCTTGCTGAGAAGTAATTTGAATACTTTCTACTCCGGCCTTAAGACCTTCTATGTCAGTCCTCTGCTGTGCAAAGAGTGCTTGCAGTTCATTCCTACGCTTCTCTTCTTCTTCCTCTTTTTCTCTTCGTCTTTTGGCTTCTTCTTCCTCTTTTTCTCTTTGTCTTTTGGCTTCTTCTTCCTCTTTTTCTCTTTGTCTTTTGGCTTCTTCTTCCTCTTTTTCTCTTCGTCTTTTGGCTTCTTCCTCCTCTTTCTCTTTCTTTCTTATTTCCTCTAGGCTCTCAATTAAAGCTCGGAGAGTTTCAAAGTCTTTTTCCCTTTTCTCTTCAATTTCTTTTCTCTCTAGCTCTCTCTTCTCTTCAATCTCTCGTTTCTCTAGCTCTCTTTTCTCTTCATGAAACTCTATTAGGGATCTAAGTTCTATCAGTTCCTTTTTCCTCAACTTTTCAGCCTGAACTGCCTCTCTTTTGCGCACTTTCTCTTCTTCCTGTTTCTCTTTCTTCCTGCGCTCTTCATCTTCAAGCCTCTCTTTCTTTCTATCTTCCCTATCTTTCATCAACCATTCCAATAACCCATGGTCTGATGGGGGGTTGGTCAGCGGACTTGGTTCTTGTATTGCGGTCTCCGCTACCTGGGTCTGCGGAGCAGATTCACACGTCTGGCATTTAACTCCTACAGCAGGGAAGGTAGCCACATCCTTTCCATCACAGCTCCAGTGAATTTGGCGCTGGCACTGGCAACATTGGAAATATGCTGCCTCTTCTCCCAGTTCTTCACAGCAACCAAATCCAGACTCTGAATCCATTGTCTTCCTCCCTCTACTTCTCAGGTTCATACCAGTAAATTCTTGGTCCATGTTTAATACAGTCCACACTTTCACTTTCACTGGACAGTCCTTTTAATGCACGGTTCGGTTGGCTTCACTTAATTGCACTGTTATGTCGGGCCCCACGTTGGGCGCCAAATTCTTTTGCAACGTCCCACCACACTCTAAACACTTCAATTAGGAGGACGGCAAAAGTCTACCCATAAATGCTAACTTCTTACCAGTCGTTGAACACAGATTCTAGATATCTCAGGGCTTGCTGGGTAAAACGTGAACAACAGCTTAATATATATATATATATATGTTTATTATAAACTTATCGTAAGAAAGTCTGTTAGCACACTAGTCTTTAACCTTTATCACTTAAGTGCATTTACATTTACCGTACACGTGCATTCACCACTTCTGGATTCAAAAAGGGGGGAAGGTACTATTCAATTTATTCCTCGCAGTGAGGCGCCAGGGGGAGTATAGGGACCTAATTTTATTTAGGGCGCTGTTCTCTGCTGACGTCACGGGCTCCCCTGTAAGAGAAAGTAGTATGTGCGCGGTACCCCCAACCACAGCTAGGAACTGGCCGAAGCCAGCCGGCACCTCCGACAAGCGGGCGCAGGGTAAAGGATTTAAGGATGCCGCGACACCCCCGGCGTTAGCTAGGAATCGGCAAGCCGACCGGTGTCTCCTGTAAAAGGGCGGCAGGTTAGGAAGGAGGTCTAGGTGCTCCTAGACAAGCCAGGCAGGTAGAACCTGGCACCTAGACCGGGTAGTTAGGTTGCTGCTAGGCTCTTCTTCTTCTTTCTTCCTCCTTCCTCCTTCCTTCCTTCTGGGATGGCTGCTAGGCTTCTGGCTGGATGGCCGGTTTTTTCCAGGATGTTTGCCAGTTGACATCCGGGAGCCAACTGAGCTCCGGCCTCGCTGCGCTGGGTTTTATACTCGCGGTGGCGCATGGGTGGTGAAAATTTTAACTGCAAGTACGCGTTGCTAACTCATTTTTTTACATATTGCAAACTTCGTACTGAGAAATATCAAGGTTTTGACATTGAGAAATCACTAGTGGCAAAATCACTAGATGCACGTGACAACATAAACTAAAACTGTGTGCATTCAGATAATACAATTAATAATGAGCCTCGCAGGACTCTGCTATTCTAAACAACAGGTTGAACAATGTAAATGACAATAATTGATAACATTAAAAAGAATATAGCGACCACGCAGGGTCTAATAATGAGTGAAGCTCGTAAACGTAGAGGTGGAACCGTTAACGTTTTCAGAATACATTTAAACTAGAAGCGTACGCCTCGCAGGGACATTCCGCTTAACTCTTTCATCAGATTAAAAAGAATATAGTGACCACGCAAGGTCTAATAATAATTAAATGGCGACCAAACAGGGTCGTTACACATTGTGACGTAAAAAAGAATCAGTGTGAACGTCACATCAGTATTAATAGTGCACGCTAAAGCGTTTGAATAGATTTCTAGCTAATGAACTCTTATCCACTACAGATTCTACATTAACGATTTGTCCCGATTTAATAAAGGGGCAGAAAATGATCCACAAATACTTAGAAACACCCTGTATATGTGACAATTATTTGAACAACTTAGACGAGGACAAATGAACGAATTAAAAATAGATTTAATAACATATATTGCTGCTCATTATAACAGCAGGAACTCATGCGAATAAAAACGAAAGTTTAATTAACTCATCTTTAAAAAAAAACACAGGCGCCACATTTCCTAAAATGATTAATTAGCAACAACTATGAAAAAAATGGCGGAAGAATATTACGAGACGCACTTATGGTGCAAATTACACATCAAATATGCGTAGGAGGAGCGTCTGTAGAGGAAATTACTGAGCTTAATATTTAATTTATCACGTTTTGTATTGAAATGCCGCCGATGCGAGAAATTTGCATTTCGTAGAGTCAGTTCGTAATGATGGTCACTTGTTAGCGGTTGTTAACATATGTTAATCAGATGAATTGGGACTGTGAACGGATTGTTCAGGCAAATAACATTTTTTCAGGATTCGTTACGTGCTCTGTCATAGTTATACCGGGTAATTTGCGTGACTATATTTCAAAACTTTTTTTGTACATTTTTTTTATTTTCTAGGGAGAATCGTTTTTTTTTATGAAAAGCAATGGCGGTTTAACAGTGACGTATAGTGAGTCCAAGATCTGGGCTGTCTTACAATGTCACGTGGTCCTAGGCTATGAATAGAAATAAATTGACCAACTCCTAAGAAATCAGGTTGCCAACTCATAGGAAATTAGGTTGCCAACTCATAGGAAATCAGGTTGCCAACTCATAAGAAATCAGGTTGCCAACTCATAAGAAATCAGGTTGCGAACTCATAGAAAAACAGGTTGCCAACTCATAGGAAAACAGGTTGCCAACTCATAGGAAATCAGGTTGCCAACTCATAAGAAATCAGGTTGCCAACTTCAGAATCGTCATCATCTCACTGATATGAATAATATTATTTACAATTTCCGATCGATTCTTCTCCTGTATTTTATTCTCTAGACTTCAGGCTTCACAGATAGCATAGCTAGCCTAGAATATACGCTCCTGCGGTTTAATTTTGCATCATATCATACAGACACGAAACTATGTCCAAGGTCGCGACGAAGGAATCGAAGCTCTCGAAAAATCGTTCTACACTACATATTCACGGTTCCCATTGGCAGTTTTATTCTGCGGAAAAATTATAAAGTTTTTAGTCCACTACCGACCTATTGTGTAATCAATAAACGCATAGGCTATTCTCTGGATTAGACTAAAGATGTCCTTCTGGTTGAATGACCTGGTTCATTTTACTACTCTTCTCTGTCACATGATGAGGGATGATGTGATGAAGGGACACTGACGTAGGAAAGCCATGCCCAGCCCGAGATTCGAACCCGGGATCCCTGCCGTTGTAGCGTGCTGTGCCAACAACAACACCAATAAGTCCTTCTTTAATGCAAAACATAGAATATGCAACGTAAGCATGGTTATACAGGCCTCCGTTGTGTCTGATGGTATGTTAATGTTTAATTTGAACAGCATGCCTATCAATTTACAATAAAAGGAGAAACAAACATTTATATATAGTTGAAATTTGATTATTTGATCATGCATAAGGGGAGAAAATGATTATACATTACAGTTGTACGCGCCATAAATATCCAGTGATTTTACAACTGTGAGGGTGGAAAGTATGCACTAGTAGAAGCAAAAATGTCTCAGTACACATAGGTCCGCAAATGAACCGTTTACGAGATAATCTGGAATGTATGAATGATTGTTAGGATCCGCTATTGATGTGGTTTATGCACGATGTTGCACGGGCACAGTTTGCTCCAACGGAATCGAAGTCGTAGATACACACAGAAAACTAATGCATCATATCGATTGATGCACCAGAATGCATGGATTGATGCACTAAAGTGTGTTTTTTTGCTTCTTCAAAGAATCAGATTCACATTTGATGCATTTGGGTGCTTTTTTGTATGTCGTGAAAGAAACACCAATGTGCATCATTAGAGGATTTATTTCAGTCGAGATGCACTTCAATGCATCAGTTGATGCGTTTTGATGCACCAGAATGCATATTTCTTGAATGGTGCACTTAAATGTTTGAGCTACAGAGTGTATGTAGCTCAGACGAAACGTTTAAGTGCATCATCCAAAAAGATGCAGGAAGGTGCATCAAGGAACATCAACTGATGCATTGAAGTGCATCTCGACTGAAATAAATCCTCACTTGAATCAAATGATGCACTTTGCTGTTTCTTTCACGATATACAAAAATGCACCCCAAATGCATCATGATTCTTTGAAGAAGCCATACAATACACTTTAGTGCATCAATCCATGCATTCTGGTGCATCAATCGATAGCATGCATTTAGTTTTCTGTGTGTATGGTCGACAATGGATCGGCCGAGGTGGGTCTGTGCGTTGGCCTCCCAGATCACCTGGCTTGAGTCCTTTGGATTGTTGTGTCTGGGGTCATCTGAATGGCGTAGTGTACAGATATTCCGTGGGGACAGTTGCAGCAATGTAGCACCGGATTGAGGTTACCTGTCGCCAATTAGGAAATGAACCAGGTGCATTGGAGATAATTCGGAACTCAATGCTGACAATAGTACAATGTTGTATGGATGACAGTATTTAGAGCAACCTTCTGTAACACCTTTTTCCATCTTGTGCATTTGAAATCGCACGTTTAATAAAAAACTATTCTTAGCATTGTACATTTTTAACAAACACATCAGTGGCGTACGTTTTGTTTTTGATATTTTGTTCTCTACAAATACTTTGGGATAACCAAATATAATAATAAAAAAACAGAACTTCTTACTTAACAGGTATATAATAATATCAGAACAATTTAATCTACATAGTAAACTTTTAGTACCGTGACTAATAAGCTCTCAACTAATAGAACGATTACTATAAAAGTAAATCAAACTTTTTGAGAGAGAGAACTGCTATTATCCCAAAAGTAACAACATTTGAAGGAAATTGCAACTATGTCTATCTTCTCTACACGGTTTTATGTTTGTTTACTTACTGATTCATGTAGTAATAATTACTACTTTTCTGTTTTGATTGGATCGTTTTGTTGAAGAACTTGTAACGAATGCAGTGCCATCTACCTTTCGACAACTGAAGCTAAATGCACAAAGCACCATTCTTTGTTCTTTGTGTATCATTTTTTCATTGTGTTAATACATGCAATGGTATGAGCGGGATATGAGAGACATGTGCGAACCTTCTGTTAAACGAACATACATTCTGGTATGCTTTTAAATTCGCAATATTCGCCCCCTCCCCCTCACACATACATGAACCCAAAACATGCAGCTACGAAGAATAGAGGAGTGTAATGTATGTTTTTTTTTCAGAGGCCTCAAAATTGTCGATTATCATAATCGATTATTGTAAAACGCTCACTTTTTTCCCCCACATATGTGCGGAAAAATAGCAGTCTTTTGTTTTTGGGAGCGCAACGCCCGAAAAAAAAAGCTGAACATCAAACGTTTTTCCATTGTACTCTCGTATGCACAAGGGCTTTACACCGTTTTCCACCCCCTTCAACCTAACCAGATATGTGTCCGCAGAAATTAAAGTGTGGT
The DNA here is from genome assembly GCF_977018435.1 of Lepisma saccharinum. NCBI lineage: Eukaryota > Metazoa > Arthropoda > Insecta > Zygentoma > Lepismatidae > Lepisma > Lepisma saccharinum. The sequence goes on from NC_139235.1 coordinate 20,660,504, forward strand.
AGCTTTTATTTTGCGGATAACCCAATATAGCAAACACTGCCTTTTTTTTCGTACTGCGCTGATGTTCAGGTGAATGTTGTTTGTAAATTTTAATCTATTTGGCGAAAAAGACGGGAATTGCAACAAGTGGCCCTTGCATATTTTTGCACTGCACACACACACACAGGGAAAACAAGGCCAGCCAAAACAGAGAGGGTAAATATATTGGAAAGCTTCCAGGATCATATGTGAATCTCTTCTGTGCTGAACAATGCATGTTTGTTAGCCTTCCTGCTTCTCTATCTATTGAACACAACATACATATGGGATTAAAGTTGGTCATAGAGAGATAGTTGCGATTATGGATCATAGATGGCTCTGGCGCAGCTGTATTTAAAATTATAACTTTATAAATTACAAATATCTTTCGTGTACAGTGAGGTAAGCAAATTTGCACAATTCTTTATAGTTTTAAATATTTATATTGAACTGAGTCCTTTACTGTTATTTGAAAGTACAAAAATTGATTCAATCTGCATCATACACAGAAGATAACTTTACAGAAACATATACAGAAGGTCGTTCGGGATCTCTGAGGACAATGTTGGAAGGGTGATAAGTTCATGAAAACCCATGTCGCCACCAACGATCATGCTCAATTGGAAAACCAGCATTCCCTGCTATAGCCCGACAACGTAATTTCCATTGCAACAGACTTTTCCGAAGAGTTATCACGTCCAACTTTTCCCACTCCTCCTGACAGGCTTTCCAGAGGCCATTGAGAGTGCGTGGACGTCTCTTTCCTAAGGCCCGTTTTAGGAGTCCAAATGCACAGAAGTCCATGGGTGACCCATCTTGCGCCTTGACCGGAATGTCGCTGTAAGGAATTGCGCGGATGCCAGTTTCCACCTCCATTCGCTGTAAGAACAGACGAGTCGAACGGGAGGTATGGCTGGATGCTTTATCTTGGTGCACCCAGACCTGGTTTTTGCCCCCCCCCCCCCCCCATACAGTGCCGGGATATCTGTGTTATAAATGGGTGTTAAAACCTCATCCTGATAGTACGTGGAGTTCACCTTCACATTATTAGCTACACGGCGAATTGCTAGCTTGCCATTATAGCAGTATCCAGCGATGATCATGAAACCTCGTGGAAAACTTTCCTGGCATTCTCGATACAGTGTTTGATAATTGTTTTTGTCGCGAGGGCGGTAGTAAATCGCGCGGGGTTTGTGACAGTCACTAAGGTAGACATATGCTTCGTCTGATGTCACCACATTTTTCCATCTCTCCCCTGCAAGATAGGTCTCATAGAGCTTTCTAGCGTTCGTGCGACGTTCCGCAATGTGACGAGGCAACAGCTTGTGAACTCGCCGCTTATGCCGCATTTCTAGTTGCAGGTCCTTCTTGGTTATGGTGTTCACTGTTGACACAGACATTCCCAACTTACGTGCGATACTCCTTTGGGGGGCAGGGTTACCACCCGACACAAGGGCCCTCACTTTTCTCACTATGTCCGGTGTACGACTCGTAGCTGCTCGTGGATTTGCCCGTTTCTTCCCCTGTGGAAATAGGCCCAGTCGGCCTTTGCCTTTTTTGTTCAATACCGCACCGATCCCGTTCTTCGATATCACAAAACCACGCTTCTTGCACATTCCTTTGATTGCCGAATAGCTATATTTAGCATCGGAAAGGGCTGTTATGTAGCCCTCCCAGTATGGTTCAATTTTCTTCGAGATCGTTGTAGGTAAATGGCACAACACTCTGCACACACGTTCTTAGTACTGACGTGACTCAGCATGCACCGTTTGGACGGACTGACGTTGATAACAGCGCCGCCAGCGGCTTTCAAAATCGTCACCAGAGATCCCGAACAACCTTCCGTACAGCGTGTCCCGCTTATACCTATAATGAAAGAGTCTTTGAAGGTCAGAGATCGGTTAGTTCATTGAACTCTCCAGCCTAATTATTGCCTATTTTTTTGGGAGCAGGAAAAGGTTTATTATCCTATAATAAAAGAAAAAAATACAATTCCTTTTATATATGAATATCTTTTGTCCAAACTTTGTACAAACATGTAACAACTCAGAATTTTTTTTTACAAGTCAAGAGAACTATTCTCTGTAAGGCATAACTTCTTCGGTTTCCCGCGCATCGCTTCCACTAGACTTGAGCGGTGTTGCCAGTGTTAGCGTCGTCTACTGCGAAAAAAGCAGAACAGCTACACACACGTTTTACAATGCAAGTGCAAGTTCCCATTGTTGATTTTTTTAATAATATTTTAATATCTAACCGCATGGAAAGTTATTCAATAAATGCGACCAATTTGTACAAGTAAAGAAAGGAAATAAAGAAAATACGTATTACGGAATCTCAAGCGAGATGGACTCTCATAAAGAAATATCATTTATCCTGATCAACATAAATAACGAAACTGCCTTTGGAACTGAAAGAGGGGGCGTTTGTCACGGAGGTAAGAGGATTTCAACACGTTGTTGGCAAAGATAACGAAAAGAAGAAATACGTCAACACGCGTTTTATCCAAACGCTAGAATTGAACCGTTCGCAAAGGTTCAACACCTTTAACACTTCCTTTACTTAACGATAGAATAGCGTAATTAAGTAACACACATCATCAACACCACTGCTAAGAAGAAAGGGAAACAAACAAAACAGAATCATAAATAACTTAACATCATATTTGATTACTTCACATACCTCACGTTTCATCCAAACGCTGGATTCCTTCCATATCATCTCCACTGCCATCTGAGAAAGTTGATACGTCAGGAGACTCCGGTTCGGACTCACTGTTAGACGATGGGGAAACAACAAAGTTTTCGATGACTTCATCCAGCACAATGTCCTTCTCGCGGTAAAAGTTTTCCTCTCATGTGTATGAGGACAAGCCTTTCTCCAGTTTTCTTCACTTACATTACCCACTGCTTCTCGGAATAAATTTTCGACGTCAGAAATCCGAAAAGTAATATTGGGTTTAGCAACATAACCTTTGACTTGTCCCCAAATAATTTCGATCGGATTGAGCTCGCACATGAAAGAAGGAAGCCTAACCACACTATGACCTGCGTTATTTCGTAGAGCCCTATCAAGTCACAACTTGGGCAGATGACTTATTTTCTTTTCAGTTGCTCCGCAGACTCCTGGGAGAGAGTATATGTTAGCTATGTGGTGGCTTCTTGCTGTCATTCTATCCTGTTAAAAACCGTAAAATGTACAACTTTCTACCGTTAAAATTTAACAGCCTGCTTGTTAATTTATAAAAAACGAGATGCAACCGTTTTTTCCTGAGCGCATGCGCATTCATGTTGTCAGCTCTCAGTGCTGCGGCTAGAATGAGAAGTACAAATGGCGTGAGTAATCGCTTGGAATATTAACACACGCTCATTCTACGTTAAAGCGCATTCATTTGGATATTGTGCCGCTCGAGCGCGTCTCTCTATGGCGGCTGGAACCACGTCGCTTGCCTGCGAAATCGGATATACTCATACCCTCAACTCAAGTGTATTTGGAATCTTTCTAACCTGGGATTTCGTGAAGTTTCTCTTCGGTAAACACACTGCGGAACGCTGCAACAGAGTGCAGATCAACTATGGTGCAGATGTGTGAGGAGGCGAATTATCTCAAAAGATGTAAAATATGTGTGTCAATTCAAGGAAAACATTTCCATCAGCTGTGAAAAAAGTACATGGTTACTTCACTTGTAATAATGAAATATTTCAATTAAAAATAATTAAAATGTATACGCTTGAGTTGAGAGATTACGGATTACGCCGGCAAGCGGCACGATTCTATTTCGCCACACGGACCACGTTCAAGCGGCACAATAACCAATTAAAGGCACTGTACTTGAACTCCTGTCTGGAAGCCAGTTAGTAGCGGCAATGGGACTCGAAGCATTGACCTCGCAGGTCTGTTGCGCCACAGGGCATAGTGACTGTTTTGGGTTTAGAATTTAAACCTCTGCTTAGCACCACATGGCGGCAGGTTTCTCATGCAATACGTCATAATTATGTCCGAAGTTGTTTCAAAGCGATTATCTAATTTGCTGTACGGTAAAATCCTATCTGCGGGCACCTTGTAGCCCCCCTTGTATTCTGATTACGCCAGATATCCGTTCAATCCGTGCTCACTGGGAGGCCGAAAGAACACACATACGGTAGAGCTCGTGATTACATATGTTGATACGAGAGGAGCACGCCTCAGCTATGCAAAATATGCTTTTGTGACGTACGTCGATACATGTCTATTTGTTGTTATCAAAAGCGCTTAGCATAACAAACGGGTTGACTGAGAGATCGGGGGAAGGGGAGGGGTCCTACCCATTCCACTTGTTGCGGTGGAAACGATTTTCCATAACAGGAATCCGTATGCGGTAAAGGTTCGAATAGGGGACGAAGTGTAATGTCGTGTTTCGACGTGTCCGTACAAGCTACGCCGTGGAAACGTTTTGACCCCTATTCCGTTTCGCTCGCAAATCGGTGTTGTGCACTCCTGTTTACATAATGTGACACACTTTCTATACTCTGTCTGGAGAATCTATGGAGCGAGCCAACGAAAACAAGTCTCTGCGTAAGCATACTCTGTCCCAACGATCTCTGGAGCAAGACCGCGCATAGCGGCAGAGAATTCGCTTTCTCCTCCACGCAATCCCGTTCCTTCTCACGTGTTCATTGGTGGAGCCGTCTCGCATCACTACTTGCGCCGAGACTTGCGTTCGTTCGCCTCCTCCGGAGATAGTTGGGACAAAGTATAGTGACGCGAGATGGCCTCACCAGTGAACACGTTCGAGGGAACGGGATTGCGTGGGGGCGACTGCTGTTACCAGCGTTCGCAGCAACGTGCACTGCTTCAGCTCTGCTAATTCGCTTTCTCCCCATTCCTGCCCTTATGCGCGGCCTTACTCAAAAGATTCCTGGGATAGACTATAGGGTTGAGCAGTTGAAAAATGTCCCACTTTATCTGAACAGGAGTGTGCATCGCTTTCTTTCGCTTCTAGGGACGGGCGAATCGGAATCTTTAAAGAATCGGGTTTTGAATCATAACGGGTTCGGGTAACGAATCGGAAATTCGATTGGAGAACTAGGTGACGACTACTTTTGCATAAGGTCTGGATACGAATCACGGACTCGAATGCGGATAACGATTACTCGATATACAGGGTGTATATGAACATGTGTCAGAAACTTTAGGGATTTATTCGTGACATCAAAACATAACAAAAAGTTCATATGAACATAGGTCCGAAAATCCTTCGTTAGGGAGGTATGATAGGAAATAATATTCATGGCACAAAAATGAGACATTGACCAAACACATTTACGTGTATGAAAGGATTTAATATTCATGGCACAAACACATTGCCATTTCCAAAATTTGCTCGAAGTGACCACCTCCTGCTTCCATGCATCCCCTGAGCCTCCGTTCCATACTTTGCCGTATGATGTGGAAAACTCCTGGTGTGTTCCGTATTTGGTCAAATCCATGTTGGATACGCTCCCTCAGAACATCGACTTTGGGGACAGGAGTTGAATACACCAAGGATTTTAAATGTCCCCAAAGGGAAAAAAAATAATTACGTTTAAATCTGGCGATCAGGAAGGCCAGCAGGCCATGCAATGGATCCCCCGCGACCAATCCATCTGTTCGGAAACTGGTTATCGAGATACTGGCTAACGATCTGTGTAAAATGCGGTGGAGCACTATCGTGCATAAACTACATTCGTTGGATGACGTCTTGAGTTACATCATCAAGTAAATGTAGCAACTCATGTCTGTTAAACTGTAGATACGTTTGTCCAGTCAGACGTGGCGGAAAGAAGTAGGGGCCAATGAGATGATCATGAATGATTCCACCCCACACGTTGAGGCTGAACCTCTGTTGATGTTTGTCTTGTCGCACTGCATGAGAGTTTTCATAAGTCCAGATGTGATTGTTATGATAATTGAAGATCCCATCAAGTGAAAAGCCAGCCTCATCAGTGAATAAGGTACATGCTAAGAACTGCAGAAACACAACACACTGCCCTAACATGCGATGACAGAAATTTATTCATGGCTGAAAGTATGCCTCATTTAATCCTTGCACGCGTTGAAGGTGATACGGGTACAGAAGATTTTCATGCAGAATGTTCCAGATCGTCATGTGATTAACGCCTTCCCTTCTCGAAATTCTCCTTGTACAGGTTGATGAAGTTTCATCCACAGTCCGAAGGACCCATTCTTCAAGCTCAGGCGTTCGTACATCGCGTGGTCTCCCACCATCTGCAACTCTCTTCTCAAATGTGCCGTTGGTGTTGGTTCTTGCACAAGGTAACTGCCTCCCAGGGTAACGTTCAGCATAACGTTGACGTGCTTCGACCGAATTCCCATCTGCTAGGTCGTACATGTAGTGCATATCCGTCATTTCAGACACTGAATACATCGTTGTGATGTGGTGTGATGGATGTAAAACAGAACAAACGGCAATCAGACAAAAAAACAAATGCCATGCCCAACCGTACACAAGAAAGTGAGTACAAATGCACATTTGAGGTACATTACACAACCAGGAGTCACTACAGGGAATTCCTTTCATACCTCCCTAACGAAGGATTTGCGGACCCATGTTCATATGAACTTTTTGTTATGTTTTGATGTCACGAATAAATCCCTAAAGTTTCTGACACATGTTTATATACACCCTGTAGAACCTGAGAACCGTGTAACATATTCTAGACTCGATAATCCGGAAACTAATCTCGGACAAGAAAATCGACTAACGATTCCTGGATTCGTGAATCGACAAACCAAGAGTGAACCATGTATGTAATTTAAAAAAAAAAAAAAAATCATATTAGGAGCAACAAGCTCATACCACTGAATGTATGCGGATGGAGGTGAGCATCATTAGGTTTCTAATAGGAAATTCTTATGTCTTCATCCTTACCTCGTGGACATGTCGCTGCAGTGACAATTTCCATATAGAGCTGGCCAAGAAGATGTGGGAATGGTTTCATTTGCCAACTGTGGCACATGCTGTGGTCTAACAGTATGGGGTAAGATTGTGCAAGCCTGGTAAGGAGAATATAAAATAGTCATGCGCGCACACACACAAGCATGCAATGTTAGTTGGACATTATCCATTCTAGTGCTTTAAACCATTATTATTATAACACCATGTGTCGAGAGAGCACTCTTCTCTTGTCTTCAGGTGAAATTTATTTTGCCGCTGGATGAATCGAACGTACGACAGATCTGTGATTTTATTACAAATCCGGTCCTTTAACCAATTACTCCACGATTCCTCCCAGAATTCTATAGTAATTTTTGCTCCATTTATGTTTGTTTAAGTTGCTGTTTTAAGTCCAATTTATGCCCAGTAAGGCTAATTGGAACTGGACCTACAGTTTAAAGTGGGATCCGAACAACTTGTGCCTTGATTACAAGGCAATGACGCTACCACTACGCCATCGGGGAGGCCCTGCTCCATTTATGGTACTAAAGGGTGTTCCGTATAGGACGCCGATTTTGAATCGAGTGCTATTTTGTTTCGAGGTTGGCAGACCTGTTCTTACCAATGAGTAGTATCGGAATACGATAACGTCTGTCGCTATTTAATATTCGCAATTCATTTGCACGTATTTATAACTAATTTGCACGGGTTTTAATTAATTCGCATGTACTTAGAATTCATTTGCATGTACTTAGAGTACTTTACATTTATGTATTTGCATGTTTATAACTTTTATGAATATATATTTATTTATTTTATGAAAAATATGTATATAGAAGGTAATTAGAGGTACTAAATGCTATTCATATGTTTTTATATTCATTACTGCAAAGTATGTAATGTATAAAATGTTAATATTAATGTTTATAATATTGAAAATAAGTTTTCTATGGTTTATGAACCGCTATGAACGGTGGTAATGGGTGTAGGTACAGGTCCAATTACGATTGGGGACGGTCCTGGTATTCGAACCCGCGATATGTAATATTATTAATTAGTACTATGTAATAATGTATGTTATTATGTTATGAAACACGATGATCTCAGACGCTAGACAGAATACTGTCTCAGAATCTGAACTCCGCGCAGGTAGACGAGAAAGGAATTTGGGGGAAGTGCGTTCAAGGTCAAATGACGTCACAACGTCAGATCAAACAAAGAACCCAATTGACCAATCAGAGAATGCGTCGGTAGGTTTTCAGAACCGGTTTTTTCAAGGTTAACCAGTACGCAAGAACAGGGGAAAGCTATGCAATACTGTAGGGCAGGGGAGGGATTGATCCAGACAACAAAGGATGTCTAGAATGCGCTGCAAGGGTCAAATCTCTGAAGCTATGCGTCGCTTGTAGAACCGGTTTCCGCCGCCAATTAATATTCCGCTCAGGGTTGCCCCAAGGCACAGGACGCTTTAGCGCAGGTTTTTTTTATCTGTACTATGAAGAAGGGAGAGCTATCAGGGACGGGGCCTACAGTTTTCACCATTTGCTTTTATCACGGGGTAACGAACCTAGGACCCTTTGATTATTGATTTAGGTAGTAAATGTATGTTACTGTGTCCTATTTAACTTAATTTTGAGTTTATTTTTTTACCAAACTTTGACTTTATGTCAAATTTTTTACAAGTTTTTATGTATTTTTACAAAAATAACACTATTTATACTATTCAGGAAACATTTTTTATTAAATTTTGGACTCACAAAGACATTTTTTTCAACTTTTAATTTATTATTTTACAACTTTATGTTAATTTTTTACCAAAATAACACTATTTATACTATTAAGGCAACATTTTTTATTAAATTTTGGACTCACAAAGATATTTTTTCAACTTTTAACTCATTATTTTACAACTTTATGTTAATTTTTACCAAAATAACACTATTTATACTATTCAGGCAACATTTTTTCATTAAATTTTGGATTCACAAAGACATTTTTTCAATTTTTAATTTATTATTTTACAACTTTATGTTAATTTTTACCAAAATAACACTATTTATACTATTCAGGCAACATTTTTCATTAATTTTGGATTCACAGACTTTTTTTTTTTAACTTTTAACTTATTATTTTACAACTTTATGTTAATTTTTACCAAAATAACACTATTTATACTATTCAGGCAACATTTTTTTATTAAATTTTGGATTCACAAAGACATTTTTTTCAACTTTAAATTAATATTTTACAATTTTATACCTATTTTTACCAAAATAACACTATTTATACTATTCAGGAAAGACTTTTAGATATATTTTCGACACACAAAGTGTGTTTTTTCAACTTCTATCTGTTTATTTCACAAGTTTAGGCTTATTTTTACCAAAATAACACTATTTATACTATTCAGGAAAGACTTTTAGTTATATTTTCGACACACAAAGTGTGTTTTTTCAACTTCTATCTGTTTATTAGGCTTATTATTACCAAAATAACACAATTCAATCTGTTCAGGAAAGACTTGTAGTTACATTTTCGACACACTAAGTGTGTGTTCTCAACTTCTATTTGTTTATTTCACAAGTTTAGCCTAATATTACTCAAATAACACAATTTAATCCAGTCAGGAAGGATTTGTTATTATATTTTGGATGCACACAGAGATGTTTTCAACTTTTTTACTGATTTTTTGCAGGGTATGTATTAATTTTTATTTATTTTGTTTTGTATTATATATACATTTACAAATTTTTAACTTAGAGTTTAGTATTTATTTAAATTTTTTCGAAAACACTAAAGAAAAAGTACTTTTAGCTAAAATGTAAGCCACAGAATATATATATTATTATTATTATTATTATTATTATTATTATTAGTGTTTACTGATTTTTACTATGCTATTTTTGGTTCTGTATTTCTATATGTATTTATTTAGGTCAGGTTACGCCTGCTACGTAGGAAAGTTTGTTTATTTTAGAGTTTGCTGAGTATTTTGTTACTTTTATACTAGGTAAAGTTTTCTAAATATATCAGGTAGAGCTCCATCCATATACTTTTGTTTTTGCTGTTTGGAGATGATGCGATCAGCATCACTCTCCATCTGCTTTTTATTTTATGTACCCAATATTATTTTGAGGCTTAGTGAATTCTAGAGCCTATTTATGCAGAGAGAGGGCTTGAAAATTTTGATCTCAGATAACCCACAACTATTTGTCAGAGTATTTTAAAGGATATTTTATATTTATTATGTGCCACTAGAATATCAAACCTTGCTTAATTTTTATGTCTGTAACGCTGTTATTGTATTTCTAGCTAAGCCTTACTGGATAAAGTACACGAAATGTTTAACATTTCGACTATTTGCCTTTATACGAGGCCAAATTTTTAGTGTAACGAAAATTATTGTGTGTCTATAAAGACTGAAATCCCTTTACCGATGGGTCCATAACTGGACGCTTACCAACTTTGTTCCTTTTTTTAAAAAAATATAACCATTTATCAATATATTGACAATTCACAGGACAAGACGAAGTTCACAGACGACTGACTACATATATGAACCATAGGTCCATTTGCTAAACTTTTTTTCTATGCTAGAAGAATAATTTAGCCTTATAGCCTTTTTCAAAGTATTTTTGAAGTATTACTGGTTTTTTGGGTGCATCAACACTTGGGTTATTTCCATTTGGTTTATTATACGAGGCTACAATCACTATTTGAACACTGAAATCCTCTGATTGAAACTAAACGCTTAGGCTGTAACTAGGGATTTAGTAAGTATATCGACAATTTATAGGACAACACGAACCTTACAAAGGATTATAGGTGACGTAGGACCACACGCCAGAGCTTTGTTAATCTGCAAGAAGGAGTTGCAACTAATGCTATGAGGATATAATGTTAATTTTTCATTGTTTCACAAGGAGGCTATTTTTTACACAACCAATATTTGCTTTTTCAAGTAACTACATGTACCAGAAGCACACATGCCAACACTAACTAGATTTTGATTTATACTATCTCAGGTGCTAAATGTATCAAGAACACTGATTGTACATATGTTTGAGAATCCAACTATATCAGGATTTTTCTATGCAACTATATTTTTATTGACTGGCTTATTTAACAGATCAAACAGGAAGACTGCAAAATTTATTAAATGTATTTCTATAGTATAGGTGGTTTCAGAGATATAAAAAGAACAAATATAAGATTTTGCTGTTTTTGCTTCTGAGGCTAATCGCGACGCTAAGGGTAAATGGCGAGGAAATGTAACGGAGTAGAAACAGTCCCAAAAGTTATGGGCTGCATGTAAGTTAATACCACAGAGATATTACAGTAGGTGTAGTTTCTACCACCAGAATTTTTCTATCATAATAATACTGGTTATGCTGTACTGTTAGCTAAAGATGCTGATATTTGAGAAACTCAAAAGCTTATTTGCAAAATTTTAAGATAAATAATAATCTGTTAGACTGTAAACATATTTTATATCCATTCTGCACAAGATCCGATGACAAAATTTAAAAATTGTAATCGCCCAGACAGGGACTCGAACCCTGGACAGATAGGTTAAAAGCCTAACGCTATACCAACTAAGCTATCTGGGCACAAGGTATTGTTTTCTTGAAAAATTAGTTATGTTAAGAAATATATTGAAACATTTGAGAACACTCTTGGTCTGGTTCGACAGAGAAGGAGACAACATTTCCAAATTTTTACAGACTGGGTGTATTTTTCCACTATAGAGGCCTTCACTATATGTAATTCGAAACGCTAAAGTTCAGCTAGCTTCCAAAACTGAGGTAAAGATTTTGTTTGGCGAGATTAACAAGTTACAATTATATCCAGTTACGGACAAATAAAGCTAAAACTCTCAGATTTACTGTACTAGCCAAGTTTTAGTAACATTTTCTTCACTTTAGTACAAATATCAAAGAAATAGGTATATTTTATTTATAATTTGACAAAATGTACTAGTATTTAATTCACAAAGTTAGGTAAAAAACAGTATTTTTAAAAAATATTGTTACTGCCTTCAAATGTTATGTTATTTAGCCACTAACAACTGGTTTACACTGTTTGGCATCCTTTAAATAGGAAAAGAAGGAATTATTTGTTTAGTATTTTTATATTTATTTAAGAAAACAATTCTACAGTTTAACTTAATTTTAACAAATTGTTACTAATTTATATATCAAAGTTATGTTATTTAGAGTGTATGAAGGCGTATAAAGTTAATATTTGTACTTATCAGTTCAACTTACAATTATATTTTACACACAAAAGATAATGTTTACAGTTAAATTACTTGAATCAGAGAATAATATTTTACAGTAATTGATTCATTCAGCAGTAGTCAGTACTTTTATGCATCAGAAAGTTTTCTTAATTTTCTATTACGCATGCTATTTTGGGCTATTCTTAAAATGTATTTCTAGGGCAAACTGGTTTAATTTTCTGCTTATAATGCAAAGTTGACAGTTTTCGCAAAATGCATTGTACATTTGTTATATTCTCTACTTACAATCCAAATATTATGCTTATTTAATGTATAACTAACTAACTCTCTAGCCTTCTTAAACCCGAATGTTCATGGCTGCAGCAACACATGCCTTTCATCTGTCCCTGTCCTGAGCAAGATCTATATACTCCTTTCCTTCCCTACCAATTTCCTTTAGGTCCATCTCTACATTATCCCTCCATCTTTGTTTTGGTCTTCCTATTGATTTTTTACCATCAGGTTTCCCAACAAGAATCCTGTATACTCTTCTTTCCTCTCCCATTCGTACCACATGATCTACACACCTAAGTCTTCTTGATTTAATCATTCTAATAATATCTGGACATGAATACAAATTATGTACTTCTAAATTATGTAATCTTCTCCACTCATCTGTCTCCTCATCTGTTTTAGGCCCAAATATTTTCCTAAGGATTTTATTTTCAAATACTCTCAATGTATGTTCCTTTTTCAATGTAAGGGACCAGGTTTATTTACTGTATTTAACTTTCATTTTTTGTAATTAACAAAAATTAAAAGCTTATACTGTAGTTATTATATCTTTTTCTATCAGCTTATTTTGAAATTAATATTATTAGTTATAGTCTTTGATTTATAACTATATTGCTTTTTTATCAATTTATCTAAGAGTACACGCAGACAAACACATGTGTACACACGTTTATGTAAATAGATATGCCTTTTTTCAATATTTTAGTATGAAGATTGCACTTTAGCTATTTAAGCAAGGGTAGGAAAGGTAGGATTTCTGAGAATTTGTTGCAGGATTTTGTTGTCCAAGTATAGATGAGAACTGAGCTGGGAGACTGTTTTGAACATTTTCATGATAGTTTGCATGTGAACTGTATGCAAATTGAGCACTATTGACTGTGCATGCTTCTAAGTTTTGCTGTTATTTTACATCAAGTCTGTGAGACTAGTCAGTTTTCCCTTTTCAAGTAGTTTTTATTGATTGTATTTGTATATCCTTTGGGGACTTAGCAGTTTTATGTTATGAGGCACTTGGTTGTAGAATATTTTTACCGGATTGTTTTGAGATATTGAGTGCCTGCTGTTTTACTTGTAATTATTTTCCTTCTTGTGTTGTGTATTTGACTATATTTTGTCCAAGTTCGTAGTATTTAGAATAATTGTTATTGACTTGTAGATGTAGGGAGTAATAATCCTTTGCAAGATGCTCTATACTTTAGTCTGAACATTATTCTTAGTGTTCACTTTTGAAGCCTTAGTATTCTGGTAGTATTACTAATGTAGAGGTAAATTAGGCTGAAATGTAGGCATTTTTCTGATACATTATACTCACTTAGTTGTTTCAGCAGGTAGAAGTTGCATGATGGTTTACTGCTGATGATGTTAATTTGCTCTTCTTATGTACTACGTATGATGTAGCTTACTTGAGTAATTGGAATTTTCTACTGAAAAAAGGATTGCTTGTCTATTTTATTCCTATGTTGTTGAGTTTGTCCATAAGCAAGCCATGTTTTTACTCTATCCTATGCCTTGGAAGAATCTAGATATATTGTGTTTGCAGTTTTATGTTTCTCTAAGGTTTCAGCTATGTAGTTTTTTAAACTGTGCTATGTGTGTGACTATTGATTTCTCTTTCTGGATGCCATGTTGGTTTCTGTGTATTCCTCTTGCTGCTTGAATTTGACTTACATTCAGAAACTTCGTGCAAAACAAGCCACTCCTCCATCCAAAAGGCGTCAAGGAAGGGCTGCACCCAGTACCTCGAAGGATCTCAAGAACAATGAAAATTATTGTGGTGGTTGTGGTGGGTACTACTTCGACGACACTGAAGGAGAGAAATGGGTGGAATGTATGGGGGACTGCGGTAAATGGTTCCATGAAGACTGTGTAGAAGATGGAAGTGAACCTCAGTTCACATGCCAACAATGTGCCTAGTTGAAACGTGGTCTGTGTCGTGTTTACCACGAGACGCGATACATCTTCTGAAACTAGCGACAAGACGAGACACGCCATCTTTAGTCTTTGCCTTCCGAGACGAGACGAGACGACAAGAGACATGTTTTTCAGGCGAGACAAGACACTCATTATAGCATTAGCAATGTGTTTGAGTGAATAACTCTTGATATTTACATCTGTTTTGAAAATGTTTTCTTTACTGTCGAGATCTCCCATAGCTTAGGGAGAAATGGACATTTTGTATACTTTTATTTTTATTGTATTTGTAACTTTTATTACATTCATGTCGTTTCCAAACTTTTCAAATAAGTCAATGGCATGTTCATGTACATGTATACAAAATGTAGTCATTAAATGTGCAAAAATGAGTCAGTTATTCCACGATTTCTCTTAAGGTGTCGAAATGTCCCTGAATGACCCTATCTATTTACATAAACGTGTGTACACATGTGTTTGTCTGCGTGTACTCTTAGATAAATTGATAAAAAAGCAATATAGTTATAAATCAAAGACTATAACTAATAATATTAATTTCAAAATAAGCTGATAGAAAAAGATATAATAACTACAGTATAAGCTTTTAATTTTTGTTAATTACAAAAAATGAAAGTTAAATACAGTAAATAAACCTGGTCCCTTACATTGAAAAAGGAACATACATTGAGAGTATTTGAAAATAAAATCCTTAGGAAAATATTTGGGCCTAAAACAGATGAGGAGACAGATGAGTGGAGAAGATTACATAATTTAGAAGTACATAATTTGTATTCATGTCCAGATATTATTAGAATGATTAAATCAAGAAGACTTAGGTGTGTAGATCATGTGGTACGAATGGGAGAGGAAAGAAGAGTATACAGGATTCTTGTTGGGAAACCTGATGGTAAAAAATCAATAGGAAGACCAAAACAAAGATGGAGGGATAATGTAGAGATGGACCTAAAGGAAATTGGTAGGGAAGGAAAGGAGTATATAGATCTTGCTCAGGACAGGGACAGATGAAAGGCATGTGTTGCTGCAGCCATGAACATTCGGGTTTAAGAAGGCTAGAGAGTTAGTTAGTTATACATTAAATAAGCATAATATTTGGATTGTAAGTAGAGAATATAACAAATGTACAATGCATTTTGCGAAAACTGTCAACTTTGCATTATAAGCAGAAAATTAAACCAGTTTGCCCTAGAAATACATTTTAAGAATAGCCCAAAATAGCATGCGTAATAGAAAATTAAGAAAACTTTCTGATGCATAAAAGTACTGACTACTGCTGAATGAATCAATTACTGTAAAATATTATTCTCTGATTCAAGTAATTTAACTGTAAACATTATCTTTTGTGTGTAAAATATAATTGTAAGTTGAACTGATAAGTACAAATATTAACTTTATACGCCTTCATACACTCTAAATAACATAACTTTGATATATAAATTAGTAACAATTTGTTAAAATTAAGTTAAACTGTAGAATTGTTTTCTTAAATAAATATAAAAATACTAAACAAATAATTCCTTCTTTTCCTATTTAAAGGATGCCAAACAGTGTAAACCAGTTGTTAGTGGCTAAATAACATAACATTTGAAGGCAGTAACAATATTTTTTAAAAATACTGTTTTTTACCTAACTTTGTGAATTAAATACTAGTACATTTTGTCAAATTATAAATAAAATATACCTATTTCTTTGATATTTGTACTAAAGTGAAGAAAATGTTACTAAAACTTGGCTAGTACAGTAAATCTGAGAGTTTTAGCTTTATTTGTCCGTAACTGGATATAATTGTAACTTGTTAATCTCGCCAAACAAAATCTTTACCTCAGTTTTGGAAGCTAGCTGAACTTTAGCGTTTCGAATTACATATAGTGAAGGCCTCTATAGTGGAAAAATACACCCAGTCTGTAAAAATTTGGAAATGTTGTCTCCTTCTCTGTCGAACCAGACCAAGAGTGTTCTCAAATGTTTCAATATATTTCTTAACATAACTAATTTTTCAAGAAAACAATACCTTGTGCCCAGATAGCTTAGTTGGTATAGCGTTAGGCTTTTAACCTATCTGTCCAGGGTTCGAGTCCCTGTCTGGGCGATTACAATTTTTAAATTTTGTCATCGGATCTTGTGCAGAATGGATATAAAATATGTTTACAGTCTAACAGATTATTATTTATCTTAAAATTTTGCAAATAAGCTTTTGAGTTTCTCAAATATCAGCATCTTTAGCTAACAGTACAGCATAACCAGTATTATTATGATAGAAAAATTCTGGTGGTAGAAACTACACCTACTGTAATATCTCTGTGGTATTAACTTACATGCAGCCCATAACTTTTGGGACTGTTTCTCCTCCGTTACATTTCCTCGCCATTTACCCTTAGCGTCGCGATTAGCCTCAGAAGCAAAAACAGCAAAATCTTATATTTGTTCTTTTTATATCTCTGAAACCACCTATACTATAGAACTACATTTAATAAATTTTGCAGTCTTCCTGTTTGATCTGTTAAATAAGCCAGTCAATAAAAATATAGTTGCATAGAAAAATCCTGATATAGTTGGATTCTCAAACATATGTACAATCAGTGTTCTTGATACATTTAGCACCTGAGATAGTATAAATCAAAATCTAGTTAGTGTTGGCATGTGTGCTTCTGGTACATGTAGTTACTTGAAAAAGCAAATATTGGTTGTGTAAAAAATAGCCTCCTTGTGAAACAATGAAAAATTAACATTATATCCTCATAGCATTAGTTGCAACTCCTTCTTGCAGATTAACAAAGCTCTGGCGTGTGGTCCTACGTCACCTATAATCCTTTGTAAGGTTCGTGTTGTCCTATAAATTGTCGATATACATACTAAATCCCTAGTTACAGCCTAAGCGTTTAGTTTCAATCGGAGGATTTCAGTGTTCAAATAGTGATTGTAGCCTCGTATAATAAACCAAATGGAAATAACCCAAGTGTTGATGTACCCAAAAAACCAGTAATACTTCAAAAATACTTTGAAAAAGTCTATAAGGCTAAATTATTCTTCTAGCATAGAAAAAAAGTTTAGCAAATGGACCTATGGTTCATATATGTAGTCAGTCGTCTGTGAACTTCGTCTTGTCCTGTGAATTGTCAATATATTGATAAATGGTTATATTTTTTTAAAAAAAGGAACAATGTTGGTAAGCGTCCAGTTATGGACCCATCGGTAAAGGGATTTCAGTCTTTATAGACACACAATAATTTTCGTTACACTAAAAATTTGGCCTCGTATAAAGGCAAATAGTCGAAATGTTAAACATTTCGTGTACTTTATCCAGTAAGGCTTAGCTAGAAATACAATAACAGCGTTACAGACATAAAAATTAAGCAAGGTTTGATATTCTAGTGGCACATAATAAATATAAAATATCCTTTAAAATACTCTGACAAATAGTTGTGGGTTATCTGAGATCAAAATTTTCAAGCCCTCTCTCTGCATAAATAGGCTCTAGAATTCACTAAGCCTCAAAATAATATTGGGTACATAAAATAAAAAGCAGATGGAGAGTGATGCTGATCGCATCATCTCCAAACAGCAAAAACAAAAGTATATGGATGGAGCTCTACCTGATATATTTAGAAAACTTTACCTAGTATAAAAGTAACAAAATACTCAGCAAACTCTAAAATAAACAAACTTTCCTACGTAGCAGGCGTAACCTGACCTAAATAAATACATATAGAAATACAGAACCAAAAATAGCATAGTAAAAATCAGTAAACACTAATAATAATAATAATAATAATAATAATAATAATAATAATAATATATATTCTGTGGCTTACATTTTAGCTAAAAGTACTTTTTCTTTAGTGTTTTCGAAAAAATTTAAATAAATACTAAACTCTAAGTTAAAAATTTGTAAATGTATATATAATACAAAACAAAATAAATAAAAATTAATACATACCCTGCAAAAAATCAGTAAAAAAGTTGAAAACATCTCTGTGTGCATCCAAAATATAATAACAAATCCTTCCTGACTGGATTAAATTGTGTTATTTGAGTAATATTAGGCTAAACTTGTGAAATAAACAAATAGAAGTTGAGAACACACACTTAGTGTGTCGAAAATGTAACTACAAGTCTTTCCTGAACAGATTGAATTGTGTTATTTTGGTAATAATAAGCCTAGACTTGTGAAATAAACAGATAGCAGTTGAGAACTAAAAGTCTTTCCTGAACAGATTGAATTGTATTATTTTGGTAATAATAAGCCTAATAAACAGATAGAAGTTGAAAAAACACACTTTGTGTGTCGAAAATATATCTAAAAGTCTTTCCTGAATAGTATAAATAGTGTTATTTTGGTAAAAATAGGTATAAAATTGTAAAATATTAATTTAAAGTTGAAAAAAATGTCTTTGTGAATCCAAAATTTAATAAAAAAATGTTGCCTGAATAGTATAAATAGTGTTATTTTGGTAAAAATTAACATAAAGTTGTAAAATAATAAGTTAAAAGTTGAAAAAAAAAGTCTGTGAATCCAAAATTAATGAAAAATGTTGCCTGAATAGTATAAATAGTGTTATTTTGGTAAAAATTAACATAAAGTTGTAAAATAATAAATTAAAAATTGAAAAAATGTCTTTGTGAATCCAAAATTTAATGAAAAAATGTTGCCTGAATAGTATAAATAGTGTTATTTTGGTAAAAATTAACATAAAGTTGTAAAATAATGAGTTAAAAGTTGAAAAAATATCTTTGTGAGTCCAAAATTTAATAAAAAATGTTGCCTTAATAGTATAAATAGTGTTATTTTGGTAAAAAATTAACATAAAGTTGTAAAATAATAAATTAAAAGTTGAAAAAAATGTCTTTGTGAGTCCAAAATTTAATAAAAAATGTTTCCTGAATAGTATAAATAGTGTTATTTTTGTAAAAATACATAAAAACTTGTAAAAAATTTGACATAAAGTCAAAGTTTGGTAAAAAAATAAACTCAAAATTAAGTTAAATAGGACACAGTAACATACATTTACTACCTAAATCAATAATCAAAGGGTCCTAGGTTCGTTACCCCGTGATAAAAGCAAATGGTGAAAACTGTAGGCCCCGTCCCTGATAGCTCTCCCTTCTTCATAGTACAGATAAAAAAAACCTGCGCTAAAGCGTCCTGTGCCTTGGGGCAACCCTGAGCGGAATATTAATTGGCGGCGGAAACCGGTTCTACAAGCGACGCATAGCTTCAGAGATTTGACCCTTGCAGCGCATTCTAGACATCCTTTGTTGTCTGGATCAATCCCTCCCCTGCCCTACAGTATTGCATAGCTTTCCCCTGTTCTTGCGTACTGGTTAACCTTGAAAAAACCGGTTCTGAAAACCTACCGACGCATTCTCTGATTGGTCAATTGGGTTCTTTGTTTGATCTGACGTTGTGACGTCATTTGACCTTGAACGCACTTCCCCCAAATTCCTTTCTCGTCTACCTGCGCGGAGTTCAGATTCTGAGACAGTATTCTGTCTAGCGTCTGAGATCATCGTGTTTCATAACATAATAACATACATTATTACATAGTACTAATTAATAATATTACATATCGCGGGTTCGAATACCAGGACCGTCCCCAATCGTAATTGGACCTGTACCTACACCCATTACCACCGTTCATAGCGGTTCATAAACCATAGAAAACTTATTTTCAATATTATAAACATTAATATTAACATTTTATACATTACATACTTTGCAGTAATGAATATAAAAACATATGAATAGCATTTAGTACCTCTAATTACCTTCTATATACATATTTTTCATAAAATAAATAAATATATATTCATAAAAGTTATAAACATGCAAATACATAAATGTAAAGTACTCTAAGTACATGCAAATGAATTCTAAGTACATGCGAATTAATTAAAACCCGTGCAAATTAGTTATAAATACGTGCAAATGAATTGCGAATATTAAATAGCGACAGACGTTATCGTATTCCGATACTACTCCAATGTTGGTATCTGTTGTCATGCCGATTAATGTAGCCTCAATTGTGTTGACTCGTTTGTTGTGGTCTCCTTCCGAAAATCCTCGAATAATCCAGGAGCGTGAAATCCATCCATCCGCTGAGAACGACTGTGTGGTGTGGGTTTTGGCATGTGGAGTGTAATCTTACACCCTGTGATTTCTTCTTATGGGGGTTTGTGAAATCACAGGTGTACGCCAACAAACCACAAACCCTTTTGGAACTGAAGGCGGGAATCATACGGGTGATTGGAGGCATCGGGACAGACATCTGCGAGAGGGTTATCAATAATTTTGTGGAGCGTATAACTGCATGCAGACTCAGTAGGTGGATATTGTCTTCCATACGTAATGGGAGATGTTACTGCTTACATATATGTGAAATATAGCTATTTCCATGATATTTTCTCTATTTTTATTTAATTTTCTAATTCGGCGTCCTATACGGAACACCCCATATTTCTAAGTTTTGATTGATTGATTGATTGGTGTTTTAAGTCCACTATATGCACAGCAAGGCTAATCAGGACTGGACCTACAGTCTAAAGTTGAATCCAAACCACTATGCGCCTCCACCAGGTATCGAACCCGTCTAATTTTTGAGCAGGGGGAACCATGAGTATTTCAATTCCACATTGCGATGGTTTATAGGGTGTTGGAACATTGCAATGAAGTCTGCTTCTTTGGTCTTCCTCAATTTCCAATTGCATTCTTTGTGTAGGACTGTTAACGTTGTTCCACTGAATTCCATGCGATTCACTCCATGCATGTTCGGTTATCTTTGACCCATCTGTTTTCTCCCTTGCATGTGTGCTGCTCGTGTTATCTATCCTTTTATCCTATGTAAGCTCGCCCCGCACTCACGTGCCATCTACAGTATGTTGTACATGCAGTTTTGGCTAGCATGTATGGGGTTTTGTGGTTTGGCAGTTGGTATTATGCTGCTTAGTGTCTTCTTACTGCTGCATGTTGTCCGAAGTTGTAATTTTGAACTAATTCTATCTATCTTTTCTGATTACCCAGGGAGGTGTAATTTGCAAACTGTTCGTTTTGAGTCGGTCTTTTTATCTTGCTGCGGATATGGATGGTGGATACCCATTGAGTTTCATTGTATCTATGATATGTTCCTGTTCTTGTCCGAGTGTTGCCGGATTTAAGGAGATTTTTTTTACCCTTGAGCTTAGGCAGTAGACTATTTGTAGTGTATCTATCTCGCTGTGTGTGTTGGCTTTCGATGGACAGCCGGGTCTTATCTACTGGGCCATCTAACAATGGCAGACGTTTGTTTTGTTCCTTTTCCATTGTAAACCTAATTGATGGATGTGTGCTATTAAGATGCTAGTGAGTCGTCTCCGGATTTGTAATACAATCACAGATCTGTTGCAGGTTCGAATCCCACTACCGACGAGAAGAGGTACTCTCTTGATTCGCAGTGTTAGAATTAGTATAGTTTAGAGCAATAGACAATGGATTATGTTCAATTAACATTGCATGCATGTGTGTGTGTGGGGGCCCATGTCCATGTTATATTTCAAGCTTTCCCGACCTTACCCAATCCTAACCTAACCAAATGTACAACCATTCTCACTAACATTCCGAAAACTATTTAACACACTCAACGAAGTAATTGTATCTCCATTATTTGCAGAACACGAGCTGAGAAAAAGAAATGTCGACAGTCAAAGTTTGTTGAAGTTTGTTTTGCCTCAACTTCATGCTGTGATAAAATACAGGAGACAAGACTCATAGGTTAAAGTGGAATCGGAACCACTATGCAATGTACAAGGCGACAAATTTACTACTACGTCATCGGGGAGACACTGTAAATGTCGAAAATTGGCAAAACAACTTATGGACACCCTATATATTAATGGCCACGAGTATGAAACGATCTCTTGAAATTTTTACGTGCCCTTTTTACGCACCTATAATGGAAACTCGCCGGCCATTTTACACGACTTAGATTAATTACGGAATATTTACGCCACAATTTTGTCTTTACTTCATTACCCCTGATCTAAAACGGTCCTCCGCCGGAATCGCTCATTCGAGCTCCAGGTGGAAAGCAAGGGTAGGAGGGGGGAGTATCGTTAACACGTTATTTGTTCGGGGCATTCTTCTTTTTTTTTCGCCAATCATTATCGAATACGGCCGCGGGGCGCGTTCGTGGTCATATTGCCCTGGAACGATCCACTTAATCGTGGCGAGGCGACCGCAATGCTTAGCGAGTGTGTGAGCGCATTATGCGACGATCGGGGCTTGTAACAAACACTGATTAGGTCCGTGGATGTGTTCCGAGCTGCCCCCATGCGAGGGGACCATGCGTGGAGGAGGAGGTGGTTGCCTTGATGCTAAGGTGGATGCTCGTTTAGCCAGGAATACTGGGTTCGACTGCTGGATAGGGTGCGAATTCGTTTCTTTCAACTCGTTTCCTCGTCGCCCATTGTCGTCATTGTCTATTTCGTCTTTTTCACGTTTGTGAGTGTCCCTGCATTACTGTGGCGTGGCGTGACTTTTTGAAAAGTGTTACCGGCTATCTGTACGACAATTATGCCTGCTAGACGTTATCAACCCCTACCCTGTAAAGAAAACATGTCTTCGAGCAAGATATTTGTTCATTTCGTTCTTGTTTTGCAATCAGCACAGTGATTTAGCTACAAACACTCCTACAAAGAACTACCACTCATGAGACAGTTACCACGAAAATCCAATGAATAGTGGTATATTCCTTTTCCGGAATGTCTGGAGTAGCGACGCGCAGAGGCGAAAGCTTGTGGGCGGGGCCAGACTAGGTGCGCAAGGGTGCAGAATTTCCTTAGTAGGCTTGCGAGCTGTCATGTTTACTACAGGACTGCTGTACCAGTCGAGTCGCCCCCTCCCGCGCGGTCCCCTCCCCTCCGCGCGTTCATTGGACGAGGCACACAGCCGCAACGTGCGCCCAGGACGCGTTCGCGTTCTCTTACTCCAGACATTCCGGAAAAGGAATATAGACCCTTGTCAATTCTTCATCTGTCTCTGTTTCTTTGCAATGAGGTGCGAAGGGGAAGAAGAAGATCCACACTTTTCTCGGGTCAGTTTGACGTTTGTGTGGTGAGCACTGAGCAGACGACAGAACTCCGCTCCTTCGTGGAAGGGAAACCCAGCTGTACGCAACTACTGTTGTTGCCAACTTAGTATTTTGGAGCAAGGTTGTCCAAATCACACCAAGGAACTATATTTTCGTCTATTACCTAACTGGTCTCAGTTGTAGTTCAATCCCCTTGGCTCTGCAGTCTACCTCTAGTTGCTTCACAGAAATGGTATTCCTATTTTAGGCGGGATTTAGCTCTTTTCTGCCAATCCGATGTGACAACACTGGCTGATCCGGTAGGTCTGAACGGAAACAGGGCCCCTTAACAGGCATATGAATAACACCATAAAGTCCTTCCCCGCTCTTTCCTTGCATTGGCGCCCTCTTCTCCCGTGTTGCCTCTTCAGGGTAGCGGAACGGCCTCCCTCTTCGCTTCTGTCGGCTGCAGAAAAAATGTCCTAGGCAATATCTACTCGACGGCAACGGTGTTCTTTAACGTATTTAACAATGTTGTCATTTTATTGAAACAACTTTCTAATTCTTTACATTTTGCTGTTACCTGCGGTAGCACCGGCTACATGCACGCCACGCCTCTGCTTCATTATGCTTCACTCATCCTCATCTTAGCCAAAAGTGGTAGAACAGCGAAGTAAATTAAACCAAATCAATCAATCATTATCATGCCACGCCACTGACACACACACAAAAGTGGCGTAGCAACATATCGCGAGTCCCCAATCCGTTCTTTAAATTTGAAATATCAATGTGAATCGAAACAAAATCTTTAAGAATACGTCAGCAAAATATTAAATTTAAATAATAATAATAAAAATACTGTGACACGGTCGTGCCAGATTCAACCATAGGACATTAATAGTCATAAGAATATATTTATCTCAATGCAAATTGAAAATGAGCAACATGAGACTGTATATTGGTGTACGCGTGATACCTCCCAGGGTACGGGAAAACATTAAGATTTGCAGTAAATAGAAACAAAAACACAGAATCTATTTATCTTGATTATGCAATTTAAAAAAAAAAAGTTATACATCATAACGAAACTCACAAAAAATCACAGTAATAGCACAATCTTTCTCTCTGCACTTCCATTAATCTCGTAAGTTCCAGCTACAAGATTCATATCTATCAGGCGGAATGGTATACTTCAACAGTCTGTTCATACGTTCGGGAAGGACATGTCAACTGACGCAAATTATATTTAAAAATATGCAACGGAGAAATTTACACTTGGCAGAGCACAATACTGCCATTTCCTTTAAGCAAAGTAATGTAAAGATGTTCTTGAGACACTAAGACATAAATGAAATAGGCTTATTCTTAAATATGCCAAACTTTTTGTTAAAATCAGAAATGCACGTAGAGCAGGGAAAGGGGCGCTAAATCACAACCCTGCCAAAATATCTAGCTACGACACAATCGGTTTCAATATCAACAAATCTTAAATGCCTCACACCTTGCTCCGTGGCAGTTATAGGTGCTTTATTGTTAAAATATTAAATTGGAAGTGCAAGGTTAAGAGAAATAAGAAAATACAAGAAAAAGCGCTTTTTATTCAAGAAAAGACTACATGGATAAAAATGTCCAAGCAAGTTATCGTGATTTTTTGCGTAAATTTTTCACATGAGAAATACGACAATAATTTTACTTTTTTCGGGCCCCCCTTAGATTTAGGGTCCAGCCCGCCTGCATGTTACGGCTCTGATTTGTCGTATTCATTCAAATTATAAAGTTAAACTACAATTTAAAGACATATATAAGAACATAATATTTTAATTTTATTGCCCACAAAAATTAGCCTTTTCCTTGTATTTTTCTCACTACAATTTATTACATTTCTCGTATCAATCCCATGGATCGCGAGGCCGCGGGCTGTCGCCCACTTCGCGCACCCCTTGCTACGCCACTGCACTGTACGAACCTGCACACCCCTAGATCAAAATCTTGGTGTCACCCAAGTCCATAAGGGCCTGTTATTAGGAAATGTAGCTTCCAGTTTAATTGGGACATATAAAATAAATTACACTGCCCTCACGAATGAAAAAAAACTGTTTCCAAGAGGTCGTATCGCCAAAACGAAACCTGGACATGGGTCGGGAGGGGATGAGAGAGTCGTTGCCTTGTAATCAAGGGGTCCCGGGTTCGATACCCGGTGGAGGTACTTGGTGGTTCGGATCCCACTTTAAACTGTAGGTCCAGTCCCAATTAGCCTTACTGTGCATAAACTGGACTTAAAACACCAACTCAATCAATCAATCGAACAGGTCCGTCAATCCCTTCCCCCCAGAATTTGGCATCGTTCATTTAAAATTACAAAAACATAAGTTTGTTATTTTTATTGTTAATAACACAAATAAATTACAATTAGTTGTTCGAACAGAATAATGCATTAAGTCTAAAAAATTAAATTAGTGCAAAATGCAGGGACCAGTTTTCTAGCAGTCAAAGCAAAGAACATATATTTTCACAGGTTTCGAAATTCCAAAACAGAGTTTAGTGTGACAGGTCACGCAACATAGGCTAAAATTTCTCCCTAACTTTTAAAGGTTTTCCTTGAACGAGGTGTGTAAAAGTTAATGACAAAATAGAATAACTATGCATTTCAGTACACTAACTGTATGAAATTTTTAAAAAAATAATAAAAAAATACTTATGCTGGATATTCACTAATCTGTTCCCAAAAGGATATAATAATACTACTAAAAAAGGTAAAGTGCTCCCCTGTGCTTAGCACCACGCCATGAAGGCGTATAGGGGGTGTGGGGATAACGCCCCACACTTTCTTGATCCGGTCGTGAGTGGGGGTGATGTGATCAGCATCACGCCCCTGACCGCCTTTACCCCCCAGGGTACCCAGGTACCCATGTTATTCGACGCTGGGTGGGCGCCGGGGCCGCTTCCAACATTAGAAAATTTCCCGGATTTGAACCGGCCGGGGAAAAAAAAGGAAAGCCCCTATGCGGAAGCTTCCCCCATCACACTTCATTCACTCATATAATTTCATTCATATTTCAATTTCAGGACTTTTCAGGACAGACAATCACAAACATCCATGTCCGATCCGGCATTCGAACCCGGGACCCATTACGTCGTAGCGCGATGTGCTAACCACTCCGCTACAGGGGCCGATTGACTGAGCCACCGCGGCCTCTATAATAATAATACTACTAATAATAATTTTAATGAGTTTATAATAATTATTATTTTGTCACTATAATCACAAGCACGATAATAATAATAATTATTATTTTTACCATGAAGTGTTATCAATAGCTTGACCCCCAAAATATTTCTTGCTGCGCCCATGACCCTGATGAACGAAAGTTGTTCAATTTGATGTCCTCTATGGCAGAAAACCTTACACCTAGTAGAGACAGAAACAACATTGTCATACCAGTCCTCAACACACACACACACACCCTTTCCCCTTCACCCCTCGTCCCCACGTCGGAGGAAGATTATAAACAGTTCCTGACAGGTTTTGGAAAACAAAGCCATGGCTGGGAGAGAAA
Organism: Lepisma saccharinum; assembly: GCF_977018435.1. Lineage (NCBI taxonomy): Eukaryota > Metazoa > Arthropoda > Insecta > Zygentoma > Lepismatidae > Lepisma > Lepisma saccharinum. The sequence goes on from NC_139235.1 coordinate 20,687,477, forward strand.
TAAGAGACGATCCTTAACATTATGTTATTACATAAACATTGCCTGCACGATTGGATACTCGGCAATTTCCACCAAAGTTGATGAACCGCGAGGAAAAGAGAGACAGCGGTTTTTTCTTCTTTTTTTTTTTTTGCTTGCGGGTCGTGGAGGAGGAGGTGACGATGATGTATGCAAAAAGGGTTAAGCTTTGATTTGCAGGAACGGAAAGGAAGGGATGGGATTAAAGCGGAAGAAGATAGAGAAAGAGAGAGAATGGGGGGAAAACGAAACGAGGCGGAAATTGCTCTGAAAACGATGGCATCGGGGCGAATGATTCCGCGGAGGAACTCCGACGTCAAATTGGGGATTATTGTCAGGTTGGGTGTGAGCTGGATTGCGAGGGAGGGCTGGGGAATACCGCACGGTGGGAAAACCCCAGAATGTGCTCCTCGGCACAAACACAGACCGCGATAAGTGTAAATTCTGCCTGAACTCCCCAACTGTGACGAATGCGGATTCTTTTCTCCAAATGAATCGATTTTAACTCGTTCTCTCCCTTTCAGGAGCTAAGGAAGCAAGGACTTAGAGGAACGCTTCCTCTTCTGAAGATCTAAAGGCTGTCCGTATGGACTTAGTTCTAGGCTGTCAGAGTCTTGGATGTGGCATAATTTAAAAGAGCGCTGCTTGCAAGTGGAATGATAGTGTGCGTGTAGTTATGGATTTACGTGAAATGAATACAAAACTGATGGTTCGAAGATTGAGTCACTAGTGTTGGCTTACACGAAGTTTTAGATCAATAAAGGCTTGTCCTCATATTCGGAGAAGGTCTTTATCTCGGCTAATATCAATGTCACCCTATCAGAACAATACAATAACGTTTTTTTTTTTAAAAAAAATAGAAAAAACATGAATAATATGTGTCTCTTTTACACCTTTCTTTGTATTTTGTTATTTAGCGTAGCTTTCTGCAAATTTTTTCTATCACTACAATGAGGATGGCATGATGAAATTGATGAAGTTTTGTTTGATTGATTGAGTTTGTGTCTTGAGTCCACTTTATGTACAGAAAGGATCATCAGGACTGGATCTGCAGTTTAAAGAAGGATCCGAACTACTAATTGCCTCTGCCAGATATCGAACCCAGCACCTCCTGATTACAAGGCGACGACGTTACCACTACGCCATCGGGGAGACCTAAAAAAATGATGAATCAACACTCACAAAGAACACCCATGCAACGACCTTTATTCGAACCCGGGACCACGTCGTAGCGCGCTGTGCTAACTGTTCCACGACGGAGGTTCGTTACGAGGTCTGTTCTTGAATGACTTGTGTGTATGTATCTTCTTTTAACTGATGTAGCCAGTGTTGTCACAATCTATGGTCATAACTTTCTTATGCACGGGACAAAATTTCCCTCTTCATCAATTTTTCCTTCAACTAAAGAAATAAATAATAACTAATAGTAGCATTTTCGTTGGCGATTATTCGTATATAAGAAAATGTTAAATTAATAGCACACATGCTCCTCATTACCAGGTCAGGCTTGAATGTACACTTGTTCTGGTTCATTTCATGAGTTCATCATCCCTATTAACAAAAGATGTAGAAGAGCGACGTCATCACAGAGGTGTGGAGGTGGCTCTGAATGGGATGGAGAAAGATGGTTTGCGACTGGCAGAAACGTTTAGGCCGTTGCATTTTCTCCGAAAGAGATTAATTTGAAAAGGTCCACCAAATTAAAACAAACTTTTCTGTAAAGTCTCAAATCTTAACTAGAAAAGTATCCTACATAAATTGGTAACATGGGAGTCCCTAGGGATGTCAGGCCAGTAATAAAGCTTGATTAGTAGAAGTAGTAACATAAATATTAATTAAACTGTTATTTTACAATCATACTATTGTAAGCTAAAAAAATAAACAAACTTTATTCCAAATTTACTATTATTATTATTATTATATAAATGGGAAGACTGCTACTCGACCCACAGATGAGTGAATATCCAGCAAAACCATTTTCCATTATTTTTCTACATTTCCTGCAGATAAAATACTGAATTTAATTGTTATTGTATTTTCTTATTAACTTTCACACTCCTCGTTCAAGAAATATTACTCATAAAGGTTATGTGACCTCGTTCATAAAACTATATATATATATATATATTTGGTATTTTGGAAATTGTGGAACTATTTATTATTTGGATTAAATAGTAGAATATGAAAATATAACCTAGTTCTTGTATTTTACACTAATTTGTATGGATCTAATGCAATTTTTACTTTGGTTATTCTGTTCGAATACTAACTACATGGAGTTTATTTATGTCACTATCAATAGGAATTACAAGCTTTCTGCTTTTCTTTTTTGCTTGGAATGTAGGATTTCTATTTTCAGGAGAAGGGGGCGATGGACCCGTTCGATCCCTCTTGGCGACTCCCATGAATGGTAACAGTATAAAGAGCATCCTTTCTTTATTTCGAGCAGTTTCAGTGACATCATCACATCGTTCTGTTTGAAGTCTTTCTCGACCAAAGATATTTTCCCAGCACTTTTTCCTGTTCTGGAGTGACCCACCACGATGCTTCGGAGGAACACCCACGCCAGGCGACAAAGCAGCGGGCAGCGATGTGATTACGTGCTGAATTATCAAGCGAGGATGAGTACAATCCTTCCTTTGCAGGCACGGTTTAACCTGTATACTTACGCCTTTACGGTCATTTCTGAATTGCATTTTTTTTTCCTACGAAGGGAACCATGGTTCTGTACCATCCTTTACTTTTCACAGAATAATCGCTAAAACGAAGTCGGAATGCCACCCACTACAGACCGTTCCCCAAGATGGTGTTGTTACCAGGCGTCTTCTTTTCTCCAGGATATGTCCTGTGTTTTAGTGCTGACTTAATTAGCATTAACAAAATACGTCCTTCTGTTAGAAAAACACAGGATTTCATGGAGAAATGAGAAAAAGTGGATCCTTGAAGACGTATGTTTGCCTTGAAATACATGTAGTGAAACGAATTTTGGAATTTGGTATGTATTAATTGTTTTCAAATTCATTATTTTTCTACTCGAAATGTATCAATTTCACATTTAATAGCATCGTATAAAAATGTTTAGGGGTGGACTGCATTTTGCAGACTAAGGAGGCTCTGGCGTCTGCACCTACGGCCAGTATAATCTTCATAGGGCTGTGTGTGTGTTGTCATGTGTTTTGTCTCCTTGTGTGTGCTGAGTGTCCCTTAACAGCCTCAGCTTTTAACCGAAGTCAGAATGTTTTAATACGTATTTTAGTTAACGACATTGCAGTTATTGTAGTTAAGGTTCAATTGTGTTCTTATTTATGTTTTGGATAAGGTAAGGGGCTGGACTCCGTATAACGTGAAGGGTGTAAAATATCCTCTACGTGTTGACGCGTCCAAAAATTCTAATTCAAATTCAATAATGATTTATATTATTTACTGTGAATTACGGGGTGCTACATTTGGGGACATTCTGCTGGCAACCCTGACATTGTTTCTACGAAATCTAGAAAGAATTACACAGGTAAAACCTATGTAAACTCCAATTAGAGAAGTTTAAAGCAGAATAAAACTGTGATGTATAGGGAGCGAAAGTTGATGAAATGTGATCTTTTTGCTGACATCTCGGACACGATGCCCATTAAATATACACTATATTACGCTTCGACTAGAACCCAAAAAAAGGTAATTTTAAAGTACATGTTTTTGCATTTTTTGCCAATTTTCAGGTTTTAGGTCATTTTCCCCGATTTTCGGCATTTTTCCGTCATTTTTCGCAATATTCGGTGTATTGTCTCGTCATATTTTGTCACTTCTTTTTTTTCGGTAATATTCTTTAGTCTTTTCACCAAGGTGATCATAGGCCTATATACATATCTCGCAGGATTGCAATTTACGAACAAAGGAAATGCTGAATTGGTGACAGTCTTTGTTGTATCAGGGGAAACGACTTTTTCATTAAATTGTTTTAAATTATTCGGTTGTTTCCATTGGAAATCCTCGTTGCATATTTTAATTGAATGTGCATGTGGTATCATTTGGTGCCTCTTTTTTTTTAAAGCAAGATTGCATTTTGTTTATTTTCATTTCAATTTTTAACTTGAAACTAATAAATTTAATGGTCACTTTTTGCATTTTTTACGTCTTTTTTCCCCATTTTTTTAGAACATTCTATAGGTCATATACTTATATTTTTAGGTCATCAACTTCCGCTCCCTAGTGATGTAAATAGAAAGGATGTAAACGATTTAACAGTTTAATAGTAAATTAATCTGACGAAACTTTCCCTACGTATGATAATTCTCACCATTCCTCATTTTTCAAACAGTTTCCCCCTTAAATTCATAAATCTGCATTTGCGTTTGATATTTATTTTATAGATTATATTTTTTACTTACGCTGGCCAAGGCCCCTAGTCTCTCGCCACTGGAGGGGCTGTCGAAAAATGATTGTTAGACACACATTTTGGGAGATATACAGTAGAATCTCGATAACCCGATATTTCGAGGTAGAAAATTCCGAGTTTTCTTCTGGTAAGTTTTAAGATAAGTCGGCTTGGGATCGGAAACGATACAACGACCGGAAGTAGAATACACTTGATCATTTCCTTAAATTGTACCTTCAATATTGCTTAACTATTTTTTGCTCTAACATCATTGTTACTACTGTACGGAGCAATGTAAGTATAATATTCATAATCTCATTTTTCATATCGTGCCTCGTATCACCACCACATAGCCTTCCTAGAAATAAGGAAGAGCTGCGAGAAGCAATTATGTCGATTCAAGGTGGATGAAATAGGCGGATGTTTATCCTGAGCAAAAGGAGCGAACAAGCGCCTGCGAATTTACGTAGCGGAATTATAAAATACCCATTTATTCCCACATTTCCAATAACTGGTATAACAGACAGATTCACATTTAGGTGCTAGGTTGGTATAATTTATCTGGGATGAGTGAGGACCTTCTCCTGAATGGACTCTATTCTCATTCAACTGCGCTACCCCCGTTGTTCCTTTTCCACCAAAACTACGTCATTCACCTCTCTACGTCAACGCCCTTACCACCTCGTTCTTCCTTTTCCACCAAAACTAAGATCATTCACCTCTCTACGTCAACGCCCTTATCACCTCGTTGTTCCTTTTCCACCAAAACTACGTCATTCACCTCTCTACGTCAACGCCCTTACCACCTCGTTCTTCCTTTTCCACCAAAACTACGATCATTCACCTCTCTACGTCAACACCCTTACCACCTCGTTCTTCCTTTTCCACCAAAACTAAGATCATTCACCTCTCTACGTCAACACGCTTGCCACCTCGTTCTTCCTTTTCCACCAAAACTACGATCATTCACCTCTCTACGTCAACACCCTTACCACCTCGTTCTTCCTTTTCCACCAAAACTAAGATCATTCACCTCTCTACGTCAACACCCTTACCACCTCGTTGTTCCTTTTCCACCAAAACTACGTCATTCACCTCTCTACGTCAACGCCCTTACCACCTCGTTCTTCCTTTTCCACCAAAACTAAGATCATTCACCTCTCTACGTCAACGCCCTTATCACCTCGTTCTTCCTTTTCCACCAAAACTACGATCATTCAACTCTCTACGTCAACACCCTTACCACCTCGTTCTTCCTTTTCCACCAAAACTACGATCATTCAACTCTCTACGTCAACGCCCTTACCACCTCGTTCTTTCTTTTCCACCAAAACTAAGATCATTCACCTCTCTACGTCAACGCCCTTACCACCTCGTTCTTCCTTTTCCACCAAAACTAAGATCATTCACCTCTCTACGTCAACGCCCTTACCACCTCGTTCTTCCTTTTCCACCAAAACTAAGATCATTCACCTCTCTACGTCAACGCCCTTATCACCTCGTTCTTCCTTTTCCACCAAAACTACGATCATTCACCTCTCTACGTCAACACCCTTACCACCTCGTTCTTCCTTTTCCACCAAAAATACCACATCTTGCACTCGCACCATTCCACATTCTAGCTGACGCTTACACATTCTCGTTCCTCATCCTTTCCAAACATGCCACAATACAGGGTGTCTCATAAGAATAGCGCAAACTGACACAGGTGAATGTACACGATAATAGAAGCAAAAAAGTCTAAGTAAACATTGGTCCTGAAACGATCCGTTTTCGAGATAATTGCGAATGTGTGATTACAAGCCGCCACTGATTTCATTGTTTGTAAACGTCGTCCTAGTTGGTAAAATGCTAAAAATACAGTAAGAAAAGTCATTGGAGATCTCATTGCTAGACGGTGTACTGATTGTACGAGGGTCACTATTTATATTTTGAGCCTTGGCAACACTGATTGAAGTTAGGCGCGATTTGACGTTTGCACGGAATCGTCTGGCATTATTGACCATAACGTACTTCAAATGTTTTGTCAATAGCTTGATTTATGTTGTTTATGTTGCCTTGGAGATTGCGCGACAACAATAAAATGGAATTAATTCGTGAACATTTTCGTGCGATGATTTTTGACGTGGATTATCAAGACAAGAGTGCATCGATCAACTTACTTCCACATTTGGCGATGAAGCCCCATCCTTTGCCACTGTGAAACGCTGGTATAACAAATTTAATCGTGGCCGCCATTCGCTCACCGACGAGATTCGCGAAGGTCGTCCAAAATCAGTTGTTGTTCAAGAAAACATTGATGCTGTGCAAAACCTAATACTGCAAGATCGTCATGTGACATACTGTGAGATTGAGGCAACCATAGGCATTAGTTCCACCAGCATATATAAAATATTACATGATCATTTAGCTGTGAGAAAGGTATGTTCTCGTTGGATCCCACACAATTTGACAAAAACTCAAAAAGACGCTCGCGTCAATTGGTGCAAACAAATGCTCAATCAATACAATCGTGGTGCTTCAAAAGACGTATATAAGATTGTAACAGGTGACGAATCATGGATATATGCATATGAGCCGGAACGTAAACAGCAGTCGATTGTATGGGTGTTTCAAGATGAACCCAATCCAACAATAGTTGTTCGCGCTCGAAGCACATCGAAACAAATGGTCGCCTGTTTTTTCGGGAAAACTGGTCATGTGACAACTGTGCCTTTAGAGGAACGTAGAACGGTCAACTCTGAATGGTACACAACAATTTGTTTGCCAGAGGTCTTCGGTCAAATACGGAAAACAAACAAACGCCGTCGGATCATTCTTCATCAAGACAATGCCAGCTGTCACACATCTCGTCTAACAACCGACTTTATGAACAGTCAAAAAATCGAATTGATGGGTCATCTGCCGTACAGTCCTGATTTGGCACCCAATGACTTCTTCTTGTTCCCGAATGTCAAGAATAAATTGCGTGGACAACGATTTTCGTCGGCGGAAGACGCCGTTGATGCGTTCAAAAACCATATTATGGAGGTGTCTCAAGAAGATTGGAAAAACTGCTTTGACAAATGGTTCGAACCAATGCAAAAGTGTATTGACCATAAAGGAGAATACTACGAAAAACAATAAAGCAGTTTTCAATGCCAAATTCCTGTTTTTTCATTGTTAGGCTCAAAATATAAATAGTGACCCTCGTATCCATCCTGTTTGATTCCAACGCCACCTCTCGGAAATGTTCTGTTTTGTAAACAAAGAGCAAACCTCGGAAAGCGCAAGGAGTAAAGCACTCGGTGTTTAGAAAATGCAATCAATGACGGCTTGTAACCACACATTCGCACACATTATTAGCATTTTACCAACTAGGACGACGTTTACAAACAATGAAGTCAGTGGCGGCTTGTAATCACACAATCGCAATTATCTCGAAAACTGAGACTTTATTGGTTCTATTATCGTTTACATTCACCTGTGGCAGTTTGCACTATTGCTTTTGAGACACCCTGTATACTGTAGTTTTTTTATTATTATTGCTTTTATTTTCGCTTTTGCCTCTTCCGTTATTTCTTGTGCCTTGTTCACAGGATTCTGTGAGAAAAGTCATACATAGCGGTGGAGAAGGGAAGAAAGCGAGTAGGCAGAACGAAGCAGTGAGAGCTGCAACAAACGACTGACAGCTGCAGTCGTGTTGCCCGCTCCATTCCCTATCTTTCCGTCTCACGTGTTGATTGGTCGAGCTCTCTTGAGTCACTATTTGCTCAGAGGACTTGTTTCGTTAACTCTACAGATTTCCGGGACAGAGTATAGGTCATTCCGTATAATCTGAATTTTTTGTAATTTGAGGTAAGTCTCGGTCCGTCCTCTTGGAATTATTGTACTTGACCGTACCTGTTGACGACAATGTTCAAAGGCCTTTGACCATTGATTCGGTGCCAGCACGCCATAAGAACATCCTACTTGTTGAAGCATTCCAGCAAATGGCAGAAGAGGTCAGCTGATGAGAAGAGCTCACGAAAGTTCACCCCATTCCCCTTGCTTCCCAACTGGGGAGGGTGGAGGGTGTGGATGGAGGAGGCTGAAGAGAAATCCTGATAACAGTCATTGCCGGTAGGAAAGAGCTTTCATTTGCAACCATCTATTTCGCCGCGATAAAATGATTATGATTCCGCCGTTCCTCCCCCAGCGCATGCAGAATCCGAAACAGAGGTTTAAAGAGGTGGTGGAAGACCACAGAAATCGTGAATGCACAACCACCTCCCCCCCACAATCCCTTCCTTTGCCGGAGTACCGTTGTTGACAACACCTCCGGAAAATACATAACGACCGTTCGTGGCCCATGATGCACTCCCACACTGATCATAAGTGTTGCCAACCATTTGTTCGTAAAAGTTTCCAAGTTTCCGTCTCAGAATAACTCGATAGCGGGCACAATTCAGGGAATGTGCTCATTTGGTTTTCTCTTGCATCCGCCTGCACTCAGAGAACTAAATGCATCATATCGATTGATGCACTAAAGTCTGTTTTATGGCTTCTTCAAAGAATCAAATTGAATCCATCTTTTTTGATGATGCAGGAAGGTGCATCAAGAAACATTAACTGATGCATTGAAGTGCATCTCGACTGAAAGGAATCCTCACTTGAATCAAATGATGCACTTTGGTGTTCCTTTCATGACATACAAAAATGCACCCAAATGCATCAAATGTGAATCTGATTCTTTGAAGAAGCCATAAAACACACTTTAGTGCATCAATCGATGCATTCTGGTGCATCGGTCGATATGATGCATTTAGTTTTCTGTGTGTGATGTGATATGCAGACAGGGGCCGAGCTTGGATCTGGAATTTAGATAAAAAATGGGCATTTATATTTTTAGTCCCATTCGTAGTCTACAGTCAGCTCATGATATTAAAATTGAAATGTAGTATTATTTTAGGTGTTGTGAACAGATTTAGAACTTTATACAACACCCTGTATTTAACATAATGCTTTGATTGATCGATTTGATTTATTTTACTTCACCACTTTTGGCTAATTACGAATATGGGGATGAGTGATAAATTGATGAATGAACTCACAAATATCCATGCTCAGACCGGGATTTTTTTTTAAGGAAATACCCCCTACACGGAGGTATCCCCCAGCATTCACACTTTTTCTCACTTTTACACATTTCAATTCTTACAGTTTCTCAGTTTCTTGTCATCTGGACAAACACAAATACCCATGCCTTATCCGGGACTCGAACCCGGAATTTTGCAATCAACAGCATTGTTCCATTGCATGTGGTTTCCGAGCTATGTTTGTTTTTTGTAATGGCACCGGGACTTTATGAACACCCTGTATATTTAAGGTTTACAGTAACGTTACACCTTTATACTTGTACATCACGTAACTTTTCGCACACATGAATGTATGTACTACGTAGAAATTCAAGCGAAAATGTTAGCTCGGCCAAGATTCGAACCTGGGTCTCTGGAAAACCTTGACATTGTTCTACGGATTGAACGACCGCGTTGGGAGAAACTGGCATTGTCGACGGCATCAATGTTTCAAAGGTAACAGATCCCGTTACGATAACACTGAAAGACAACACAGGTAAAACAGCGACAGCGAAAAATCACACGGATCCATGGTTGGCTCGGTAGCTAGGATGGTAGAGAAATGGCACAGATGACAAAGACCCAGGTTCGAGTACTAGTCGAACCTCCATTTTTTCCGCTGAAATACTTTCATCATTTTACACGTATTACAGCGAATAGTATACATATAATAGTATTTTCCCATTAAAACATTGAATTAGTTGAATTGTTGTTGAAAGTCCACTTTATGCACAGTAAGACTAATCGGGACTGGATCTACAGTTCAAACAGGGATTCGAACTAGTGTTCTAAAGTCCCGGAATTCCAATTTAAGAAAATGATAAACAATTATAAAATCTTCACATTTCAGTTATTATAACATGAAAATATTTACATGCGACTACAGTTTTTTTCTTACATAAGGATGAACAACAAAGCTTAACATTTAGAGAAGATGTTGAAAATGATTACCATCAACTTCTATGCACAAGTTAACACGACGACACATATTGGAGACCACTTTGTGCAGTGTTGTGACCGGGACGTCGCTCACTGCTCTGATTATATTCTCCTGTAGGTCCTGGATTGTCCTTGGATTGTTTTTGTACACTATATTCTTAAGATAACCCCACAAATAAAAGTCTGGGGGGCTTAAGTCTGGCGAGCGAGGCGGCCACAATTTTTTTCGATATCAATCGATCCCCAAAGAAATGTCTGAGCACCTTCATTGACTCATTTGATGTATGGCTCGCTGCTCCATCCTGTTGGAACCAAGAGTAACGTTCGTCTTCCTCAAGCAAAGCTACAAATTGAGTGATGATGTTACCATAGACTTCTGAATCAACAGTCGTGTTGAAAAAAATTGGACCCACAATTCTTCTCCTTGAAATTGCGCACCATACTCCCACTTTCTCAGAATGACGTGGAACTTCATGTAATGCATGATGACTTTCTGTAGCCCATGATTTAACTTGAAAGTAAGCTTCCAAAACAACCACCCTCTACTCCCGTGTAAGACTCAAGGTGAACTGAATTCGTGCGCGTTTTCAACTGGTCATCTGGCTTTCATTCTTGCTGCCTACTGCGCATGCATCGTTGTTCATTGTCGTCTAGTGTTGATTTGTATGTTCCAACAACACCAACAAACAATCACAAGCAACATTTTCTAAAAGAATTGCATTGTTGCTCAACGATGAAGTTTTAAAGTAGAGTTCGGGGACTTTAGAAACGCACTGTACTATCTTCCTCCACCGAGTATCCAACACGGGACCCCTTGATTACAAGGCGACGACACAACTACTACGCCATCGGGAAGGCCCTCATCTAACATATGCTCATATAGGCCTAATACAAACTCCCATGGCCGTTAGCGCAACATACAGCGGCAAAACACTTTAGTTCAGAGATATGTCCGCATGTTTGGCTACACTGACGATGATAATATTGACGAGGCGGGCAATGAAAGGATGAAGTAATCATTGTTATTACGTACAAATGTACGTGCCGAAATCTTCATGCAAATATCAAATTATCGCTCGGAATATAAGAAAGAAAAACATTACGCTGCAGCAACAATACCTTTGCTGCCCATTGTTGAGCCTCCTTCCTCTGCCATTACGCCCGTTTGTTGTCGAAGCTCCGAAGCCACATATCGTGACGTACGGCGAGAACATACACACTGTGTAATCGCAGAACTGAAACAGAGCCGTGGTGGTCAGTTATTATTGTTGTGTTCTTGCGGAACCATTGTTGGGAACCATTCTTACCCTTTTCTTCCTCATCCCTCTCTTCTTCATCATTTTTTAGACGTGGCATTCCTTCGATGCTAAAAGAAATTGATCCTATAATCACAGTACCTTTGCAGCCTACAATGGTAACCATTTGAAAACCGCCTCCCCCCACCCCCTTTCAAACCCATATTCCTCATCTAGACCCAAAGCCTGTCATTAGGCGAAGCGGTTGCAGATGTAACCAGCCAGTTTTGCCGTTGGAAGACCTCAACAACTGTCTTAGTTTCTCGTGTGTTTCTCCGTCTGTTTTCTTCTTCAAACTTTTTTTGTGGTTGAAATACCACCAAGGTCAAACGTTTTGGCCTCATGACTTCAGGAACTGGGCTGCTGTTCGCTTTGCCAATTACAAACTTCTCTTTCTTCGGAGGATACTTGCTGGGAAAGAACAGGTATTACCTGGAATTGTAGCGGCTGGATTGAGATAGTGGTGCCTTCAAGTTATATGTCAACTCCTCAGATCTGTCCGAAACCTTCTTAATACAAGGTCGATGCAGACACTCCTTGCACACAATGGTCGCAAATATGTGTTGAATGAGCGGAAAACTAAAATACTATGAACCAGGCCCGTACACAGGGGAGGGGCCATGGGGGCCATGCCCCACCCCTCAAACCATGAAAAAGTTAAATATAAACCTGTAAAAAGCTAGGATAATAACCGACGATTTTTCAAATTTGCATCAGAAATGCTTGAGTTTGATTGAATTAGGTTATTTTGCATTGCTTTTCTGCCAAGTTTGTCTAATCACGACGATGATGATGATAGATGATATGATGAAATTGATGAAGGAACACACTCACAAAGACCACCTACGCCCAGGTGTGATGTGACAACAAATGCTATGATAATATTACAGCTAGACCTAAACGTATAATTGTAGAGTTGCTCGAACTGAAACTACCCAATATTGCAGACTGCAGACCTCTGGAGTCTGCCTCTCTACACAACAAACATTTTCATCTATGCAAGGACAAAATTCAAATTTTCTTCTCTTTGTTCCACATTTTCGGATAAATTCACTCCCTTTTAAGAAATCCTGGGTACGGGCTTTTGCATCATATACAAAATAAGGATAAAATACGAATGCAAGACTAATAGCTATAAGTGCGAAATCTTATTGATCATTAACAGAAAGCAAGAATTAGAAAAATCTAACACTTCATAGAAACATTTCAACTATTTTGTAATCTCAAGTAATCTCTTTACATTTACCCCCCACACATTATTCATATATACATATATATATATATACAGGGTGGTGCAAAATTCCGTTTACAACGCGGAGGAGTTGAATCGCAAAGTGAAATGAAGACGAAAATGTAAATGGAATTTTGTCGAATAACGCACCGTGTCAGAGCTAGAGGATGCCGAAATCGTGTGAAAATGGACTTCACACCTCCATATGCCGACAAATAGTACTCATAAAGAAGATGCGGCACGATATCCCCAAAGAAAATACACCTGGGCTAGGGAATGATGCACAAATCGCGTGTGGAAAATGACTGCGGCAGGGATTCCCCACAAGAAGTGAGGGATTCCCGGGAATACGTATGTCCGACATGGAACGCAGGTATCGAATGGGGGTACAAAGGGAAATGACGGAGGTCACAGCACATGAAGAACATTTCGCCAGGAAGTGTCCGAAAAGCAGGCTGCAGAAGGGGACACAGACAACATGTGCAAGAGGTGTACTATGATGACACACACGTACACAAGTAGTATCCAAGGCTGTACGTAGAAATGAAATACGTACGTACACGTGAGAGAACGACCAGCACGTACTGATATCGACTCCAAATACTACGACGGAAGACGTAGTAGTACATAAAGCTCCGCTAGAGGCGCTCAGCGGGATGCTACCGGTCACGGCCCGCTATCGCTGGTATGCGTACGTACAAACAACGCGTCAGTGTACGCGACTAGCGATCTGCCTGTCAGTTACGCGTGTTGTCGCAAGGTGTTCATCCTGAGGCGTGTGGTGAAATTGAGCACTTTGCTAAAGTGACCGTTAGGAAGTACGTAGTGCGTACCATCTGTGTTGTCTGTACGGGGTGGACACCTGCGTGGAGTGTTCAGTGCTGTAGTCGTGAACGGTACATCACAAGTTAGTTTCGTACGTATTCGTGTGCTCCTTTGTGAGCCTGACAATGGCGACATACACCACCAACGAGGTTGCCGATATGCATCTCGTTTACGGTGAGACACACCAAAACAGCCATCAGGCAAGGCGTGTGTATCGCGAACGATTTCCAAATCGGCGCCAACCATCACATGTCCTGTTTCAACAGGTGGATGCTCGTTTACGTGAAACTGGATCTGTACGACGTAGGGTGTGGGATCGTGGCAGACCGCGCAGTGTGCGCAGTGTCCAATTTGAGGAGAAACTGTTGGAGAGGATACGGGAGACGCCAGGCAACAGCACCCGTGCCATTGCCCATGTGCGACACACGCACCATACCAATGTGTTACGCGTGCTGCACGATGAGGGTATGCACCCATACAAAGTGCAGAGGCTGCAACACCTGCAGCCGACGGACTTTCCCCTACGCCTTGATTTATGTCAGTGGTATTTGCCACAAACCCTTGCAAACCCCAATTTTCCAAATGCAGTGTTGTTGACCGACGAGGCACTATTCACCAGAGAAGGCGTCTTCAATACCCATAATAGTCACGTGTGGGATGTGCAAAACCCGCATGCAATCATTGAGCGTCATTTTCAGCGACGGTTCGCAGTGAATGTGTGGTGTGGCATTGTCGGGGACAACCTGATAGGTCCGTACGTGTTGCCCAATATTTTGTCCGGTGGGAACTATTGTGTGTTCCTACGGGAAGTTCTACCTGAACTGTTGGAAAATGCACCCATTGCAATTAGGCAAGATGTATGAAATCAAAACAACGGTGCCCCTGCACATTTTGACCGCCGAGCCAGAGCTGTACTCAACAATACATACGGTGATAGATGGATTGGTAGGCGTGGACCTGTTCTGTGGCTGCTACGCCGATGCCGTCTGTGTGTAGATGTGGCTGGCGGACATTTTCAACAACGTCTGTGATATGTATCGTACGTCATTTCCACAGCCAATAAACAATACTACTTGTGTACGTGTGTGTCATCATACACCTCTTGCACATGTTGTTAGTGTCCCCTCTTCTCTGGGGAATCCCCTTCTGCAGCCTGCTTTTCGGACACTTCCTGGCGAAATGTTCTTCATGTGCTGTGACCTCCGTCATTTCCCTTTGTACCCCATTCGATACCTGCGTTCCATCTCGGACATACTTTATTTGATCAAAAGTATCCGGACACACCGCGAAACGTGTGTTTATCATAGAGGGCGACACAGTACTGCCATCTACCGCGTGGCACATAGTCAGCGAACTCAGTAGTCTACAGACAGGGTGAGACAGCAGTCTGGGATGGTCTGAGGAACTCATGGACTTTCAACGTGGTAAGGTGGTTGGGTATCACTTGTGTAAGAAGTCTGTGCGTGAGATTTCCACCCTCCTAAATATCGCTCTGTCCACTGTTTCCGATGTTATAGTGAAGGGATGTGCACAACCCAAAAGCGTGCAGGCCACCTTCCATGTTGACCTCCAGAGACCATCGAGTGTTAAAGATTGTCGTACAGCATTATCGTCAATCATCCATCGCCACCATCACACAGAAATTCCAAACTGCATCAGGATCTACTCCAAGCACCATTACTGTTTGGCGCAAGGTGCGGCAACTTGGTTTCAATGGCCGAGCAGCTGCCCGTAAGTCAAACATCACACAGACAAATGCCAAACGCCGCCTCGTGTGGTGCAAGGAGCGTCGAAACTGGACCATAGAACAGTGGAAACCCGTTGTGTGGAGTGATGAATCACAGTACACAATGTGGTGATCCGATGGTAGGTGTGGGTGTGGCGAATGCCTGGTGAACGACATCTACCAGCCTGTATAGTGCCGACAGTGAAATTCGGAGGTGGCGGAGTTACAGTGTGGTCATGTTTCTCCTGGAGGGGGCTTGGCCCCCTTGTTGCTTTACATGGCAATGTCACGCCACAAGCTTACGTTGACATTTTAACAGCTTTCATGCTGCCTACCGTTGAAGACAAGTTCGGGGATGACCATTGTGTCTTTCAACACCACCGAGCACCCGTGCATGCTGCAGGGATTGTGGGGGATTGGTTTGAAGACAACAACGTCCCACTAATGGACTGGCCTGCGCAGAGTCCTGATTTGAATCCCATAGAACATCTCTGGGATGTTTTGGAATGCCGACTTCGTGCTAGACCATACCGATCCACATCAATACCTCTTCTCATTGTGGCGCTCTGCGAGGAATGGGCTGCCATTCTTCAGGAAACCTTCCGGAACCTGATTGAAAGTATGCCTGTGAGAGTGAAGGCTGTCATCAAGGCTAAGGGTGGGCCAAAACTGTATTGACTGCCAGTGTTCCCGATTGAGGGTTGCCCAAACTTGTACTTTATTTTCAGGTGGGTGTCCGGATACTTCTGATCACATAGAGTACGTATTCCCGGGAATCCCTCACTTATTGTGGGGAATCCCTGCCGCATTCATTTTCGACACGCGATTTGTGCATCATTCGCTAGCCCAGGTGTGTTTTCTTTGGGGATATTGTGCCGCATCTTCTTTATGAGTAGTACTATTGATCGGCATATGGAGGTGTGAAGTCCATTTTCACACGATTTCGGCATCCTCTACCTCTGACATGGTGCGTCATTCGACAAAATTCCATTTACATTTTCGTCTTCATTTCACTTGGCGATTCACCTCCTCCGCGTTGTAAACGGAATTTTGCACCACCCTGTATACACACACACACACACACGCATAGCCCCTAAAAATATTATATATATATATATATCGCACACACACACACATTTCATTTTCGGATCTGCCCCCCCCTCCAAAAAATCCTGGGTGCGTGCCTGCTATGAACGGATTGTTCCAAGTGAGTGTGGGTTAAGTGTGGTAATTGCAACGTAAGGTTTATTCCGAGTTCATAGGATGCTGGTGCTTCCGATCTAGAAACTAATCTGATTTTTCCTGACATGTTTTGACAGATTTGAAAATATTCAAAATTACTGAAGTCATATTCCAACTAAGAGCTGTATAAAAATCATGTTACAATACTCGTATTTCAATCAGAAATATTTACTATGCAATATAGTTTAATTATGGAATGATATCGTCAAAATTCAGTGAGAAGTAAAAAAAAAGAATTATGATAGAGAATGTTATTGAGTAAGATTAAAAATAACCACTTTGATAGGGAAAATAATAGTTTGATATTGAATACTCTCAGTTTTGTAATTAAATATAATGAACGTGGCACCACTGCAGTGGTGCATAAGAAATGAGAAGGTTTAGAAACTTTTATTATCCTCCAACAAATCTTGGTTTTAACCTTCATAACATTCTGCGGATTCCTCTTTGGTAATAATACAAAATATATAAATTAATTGTTTATTAATTGCAATAATGTTCATATTGTAATCATAGTTCGACTGAGCAAAAATTCATGATTTTTTCAAACTTTTGATAATTTCGTATGTAAACATAAGGTCTGTGCAAAGGCCTTGTCTTATAAGAAGGTAATTGGTCTGTTTCGGCCAGTGATGGTGAAGAGATGGCAACGAGGCCACCAGATTGAAAATCAAGATGAGACAAGACGAAGCAATCACATTATACTCCGTCCCAGCTAACTGTGGAGCAGGCAAACGAAAGCAAGTCTCTGCGCAAGTAGTTACCAGCCTTCCCATCAGCGTCTACTGCTTCGCTCTGGCCAATAGATTTCCCTCGCTTCTCTGACGCTATACGCTGCTTAGCTCCACAGTTAGCTGGGACAGGGTATACATCTCAATGCGAGACGAGGTTGTGCCAAATGTGTTCTCGTTCTTCCTCCCGTGGCGTAGTGATAACTGCATTGCCTTGTAATCAAGGGGCTCCTCGTTCGATATAGTGGCGTATAGTGGTTCGGATCCCACTTTAAACTGTAGGTCCGGTCCCGATTAGCCTTAAGTAAACTTAATACCTCCGTGGTAGAGTGGTTAAGAATAAAACGCAACAAAACCTATCAGAAACCAGGAGTCGTCGATTCGAATACCGGTTTACGTATTTGTTCCTTCGTTTACTTAAAACGCCTCTTACCCTTAACTTTGTCATTACACTAAAGGGGTGGTAAAGTGACGTGAAGTAACCCTAGTGAGATTAACACACTTGGCAATGCTCGTTTGATGCGCTGCAGACATGGAAAAGAGGCTGTCTTCACGTGGGTGGATGATTCTGGTCCAGATCAGGTGGGTGGGAATCTTGCAGACAAGGGGACCAAACAGATGGAAGGGAAAAGATGCTAATAACAACGTAAGCGGTCAATTAGTAAGGACCTTCTTCGCTGGTTAAATGCCAATAAATCAAGAGAATCAATAATGTTCCTGGCGCCACCTACTCGTCAGTATCGGACGGATACCTGCATGCTTTTTATCCGATCAGTTCCGATGCACCAGATCCACTACCTCTTCGGAACCTCGTTGCGCTAGGAAGATGCAATCTTGGGGTCGTGATCCTTCAGAGAGATCTCGACTGTGATTTTTTTTCCCACGACGGAACGGTGAAAACACAGTAACTGTGTTTTTTTGAAGGTTTGGAACAATCGGTGGACATAAACAGTTTTCCAGCAGTTGACAGAAGCACTTGATTCCTGGCAACTGACAAACACATATGTTTCATAATGTGTTACAAAAACTGCTCTTCTCAATCAGTCGTGAAAAGGAATTTTTCCCAGGAATTTACACCGAGAGTTCATCTAGACAAAAGGAGTAACAAAACCAGCTGTTTCCCCACCAGTTAACAAAACCAGTTATTTCCCACCAGTTGACAAATTCATTTGTTTGCCAGCATTTGGCACAAACAGTTGTTACACAGCAGTTGACAAAACTTATTGTTTCCAAGGAGCTAACAAAACCAGCTGCTTCCCACCAGTTGACAAATCCAGTTGTTTCCCAGCAGTTTACAAATCCAGTTGTTTCCCAGCAATTGACGAAATTGTTGTTTCCCAGAAGCTGACACAAACAGTTGTTTCCCAGAAGTTGACACAAATAGTTGTTTCCCAGAAGTTGACACATACAGTTGTTTCCCAGCAGTTGACACAAACAGTTGTTTCCCAACAGTTGACAAAACCAGTTGTTTCCTAGCAGTTTACAAAAGCAGTTGTTCCCCAGCAGTTTGCAAAAGCAGTTGTTCCCCAGCAGTTGACACAAACAGTTGTTTCCAGCAGTTGACAATACCAGTTGGTTCACAGCTGTTGACGTAAACAGTTGTTTAAGAGAAGTTTATAAAACTTGCCATCAGTTGATTCAAAACAGTTGTATAAAAACCATTGACGAAGAGCTGTTTCCGAACAGTTTTTAAGCGGATTTTTCCTATGAGTTTGAAAACTGTTTTCACAATTGACAAAAGTGGTATCCACACACTTAGTTGATTTCAAATAGTAAACCGTAGCCAAAGAAAGTTTTTTTTTTTTTTTTTTTTTTTCAAATTTTGTACGTAAAACTCAAGAAACAGTTGTTGAAACGATGGAGAAGGATGAGAAACAAATATAGCGAAAAAAGAAAAAAATTACATAAAGTTTTGATGGAAGGGTTATGCAGAAACTTACTGGAACCTCGATCACTATCTAAATAGTTGCTTTCATATTACTTGATAGGATGCAATTCATATGTTTTATGTACTGTAACTGCCTAACCTACTGAAGCTCTAATATACGTAATTTAAGTTCTTCCAAATTTCCATTTCAGAAGCTGTGAAACTTCAAAACTGTCGATCCTGAAAGCACTTTTCAAGAATTTTGTGCCGAGTCCGAAGTTGATACTGTCATCTTAGAATAAGCAACGAAGATTTTACCAGTAGCTTGGGAGGAGTCACTCAGCATTTCACAGGAGGATACAAGGTATGTGTTACATTGGATCTAACTTATATTTTAGATACTTTTTTTACTGTATTATAAAACATTTCTTTCATGCATCATATGTAAATTGCAATTCGTTGAAAAACAATCTAACAGATTTTGTTCTACAATTCTATAAGTATTTATTTCGTGTGCAAGAGACATTGGTTTATTTCTGAGGACTTCTTTAGCCATTAAGAAGTTGCCACAAGCGCAGATGTTTTGAATGTAGTTATTTTAATTGCAGCGATGGTTGGGTTGTCAGTACCGCAAATTTGTGACTGATTCCGGTAATTGAATGTCGAAAGGGTTGCCATAAGAATGGAAATTTTTGTTTATCTCGAGGGATGAAATATTTTCCAGTTTTCTTTATAGTTTATTCTTGAAGAATACTTGTGCATTGATGGTATTGTCAGTATCATGATGTCATTCTTGATTACTTTTTGCCTTACGGATACTTCAACGATTTGTTCAAACAGAAAGGTTTGAGTTTCCGCTTTGCAATTTATTTTGTGTCGCATTAAACTATTAAGCTGTCAAATTATCGCAGTTTCAGTACATTTAATATTGACTTTTTCTGGAGCAATTGCAGTACATACATGTTCTCATATCTTAGCTAACCAGTGGCAACGTTGTCGGGTTCAATACCCGCTGGAGGGACACAGTGGATCGATCAGATCCCACTTTATACTGTAGGTTCAGGCATGGCCGTATATATACACAAAGAAATAATAGATGGGGTTCAATTTCTGGCAAACCAAGGATGGTTTAATAGTTTTGATTTGATTATTACTATTAACTTACTATTGATAAACAATTTGACATTTCCTCTCTAGACTAATTGGACATAAATATTAATTTAATATACAATAATTACATTAAAAATTACAATATTGCTTTAGTGGCTTTTTAATTAGGCTTTTATTTTTGAAAACCTACTTGTATGGGGAGGGGGGTGCGCGCGATGTTAATTTAACTCGCAAAACCTTTTCAAAAAATGTAATGTCTTGACCAATTTTCAGATGTTTATTTCATTACGCAATCAAAATGTTTACCAAACCAATGGAAGGGGTTTGGACCCGTTAAAACACACCCTTATATACGCTAAGGGTTAAGGCTTTTAAATGTGGTACCAAACTTTTGAAACACCCTGTACGTCTGACCAATGCTGTGATGATAACTGATCAGGAGACCTTCCTTCATCACCCCGCCCTGTTGCTCCTTGCGGCGTTATCATGTAAACTAAAGAAAAAGTGGAGAGGAAAGAGCTTTTTATCTTGTTTTTTTAACCTCCTCCCCCATCCTTCTTGAAATCTCATCTGGGAAGGCTAAAGATAATTCAACAATTACGGCAGAACAATTTTCATCATGTAACATCATTACAGCTCACTTCCACTGTAAACGAAAACCATTCTTCGTTCGCACAACCCCCTTCTCCACCTCCTTCGCTTTCGTCTTCCTCCCCCAACCCCATGCCTCTCCCACGTCAATGAATTTTTGCTTCGCCGTGTGTTTTGCTGATTATCTAATTAATAATCCATCTACCTCGTGTTAAATTTATTATTCCCTATTAGCATACACTCCATCATATCATGAACGGGAGAAGAAAAAGAGGTATCGACTTACGGGACTTCACTCTTGGGACCATATTCCCTCAATTTTTACCTTTCTCTTAACTACTTTTTCCCTCTCTGATCCGGCGAAGAAGGCAGGGATGTATAAGTATAGCGCGGACCGCGCTGTAGACGCATTAGAGAATCCACCAATGAAAGGTTATCCTGGAAACCGAGACGAGATATGACGTAATTATTGTAATGGGGAAGTTTTCTGCATCATAATTACTTGCTGATAATAAGTCAGGAAGAGCTAAGCTTGAAATATGAAACAGAAGATTCAGTAGAAAAGAAGTTAGATTCAGCTTGTAGAGAGTAATTTCAACCTTTTTCTGCGCTGTAAGTAGTTATTTTGATGATTCGAGGAAATTCCGAACTTTTATGAAATCACGTGCCTGCTTGGATAACTAGTGTGC
The DNA here is from genome assembly GCF_977018435.1 of Lepisma saccharinum. Lineage (NCBI taxonomy): Eukaryota > Metazoa > Arthropoda > Insecta > Zygentoma > Lepismatidae > Lepisma > Lepisma saccharinum. The sequence goes on from NC_139235.1 coordinate 20,709,206, forward strand.
AAAAAATTCTAACGTTCATCGTAATCACATTTGATACAGTTCTTGTAGTTTAAAATTCCGTCCGTAAGATGGCACTGCTGTGCAGATCTTTAAAAATCTGGCTTTGCATGTCACATATGACAATATGGAAGCATGAAAGTAAAGAAAGATTGCGAAACCATTCTTATACAACGTACAGGATTTAGGAAAATGTAAAATTATAGTATATCTTAGGATGTAAGATTGTATTGTAAACTCCAAAACACTGCAGAAAGAACACGTATTAAATAGTTAAATAAGGAGGTGGTGAGCTTCAAATTTGACAAGTAGGGTACTATTTGTCGTACACATTAACCTAAAAGTCGAGTGACGGTTTCGATGTTTAGGTCAAGTTAGAATAGGGGAAAGGGTAGTAAGTTGCTAGGTATCTGGGCTTCCCTATAGTGCTTGTGTGTATTGAGTCTTCTACAATTGATAAAACCCGCGCGAATGCGAACACTGATTCGATCACAACTTATTCACCGATCTACTCCTTTGATGCTCGTTCATTTATTCACCAGCACCTACATGTTGGTTATTCAAAAGCAACATTTATTTCTTACTGTACTAAACGTATCTTTGGGTAAAAACACTGCTGTCACCTTGTATGTATTATTTCCAGCCTGCGAAACAAATCTATGAGCACCCAGGGGAGCAAATTCGTCGTTTTCTTCCACGTGCACGACACTAGTTGGGGAAGAAGAATGATAAAGAGTAAAGGACGATGAATAGCGTTTCTTTTTGTACCTCATCGTGGTTCCTGTGACACGAACGTAATTGCAACATAAATACATTTCCTGTTGTATGTATATGTGCGCATAACTACGAACTTCCAGTATCCGCTTTCTTGTCTCTGTAATGAGAAGTTTCCAAAGATGTTTTTCCTGCCATATATTTCACACGGTGATGCCTTTTTTCACCCCCAAGCATATCCCCGGAAACCTGACACCTATGAGGGTTTGTATCTCTTCCATTCTCTTTCAACTTTGATTTACGAACTCCTCGCATTTCCTGGAGCATTCCACCTCCTCCATTCTTCCAAATTTTGCTTCGAAACCCCACAACGTTTTCTTACCCTGGTTTAATAATTCAGAGCCGGTATTTACGAGGTCAGGGAGGAATTCGCAAGCGTACGTTTACCCCTTTTCTCAGTAACTGTCTGCGCTACTTGAAGGCTTTACCAAGAAATATAGGCCCATGTGGCTTCCTGCAGGAGGATTCGGGTTGAAGTCGGATCTAATAAATGTATGAGCGCACAGAGCGTCAAGGGGTGTCATTTGATCTCCCAGGAAATAGAAGAATTGTTTACTTATTTTGTTCCTACGTTTTATTATTTTTCTATCTTTCTCTAGATTCTTGCTCTCCTTTATTGTCTGAGTATCTTCTTCTTTTTTGATGATTATTTCTTTTACTACCTTTTTCTTCTTAATATCTCTCTCTATCTCGCCCTCTCTAGGGTTCTTTTATTTATTTTTTCTCTCTCTCTTTTCCTTTGTATTTCTCTCCTTTCTGCTTTCTTTGGCTCCCCTCTCTCTCTCTCTTCCCTTTTCTTTGTCTTCTCCCTCTCTCTCTGTTTCCTTTCATTGTCTCCTCTCTTTCATTACTTCCTTCCCTTTTCTTCGTCATCTCTGTACTTCCCCTTTCTTTGTCTCCTCTCTCTCTTTTTCCTTTTCTATGTACCCTCTCTAATTTTCTTTCATCCCTTTATTTTCCCTTTTCTTTGTATCCTCCCTCTTTCATCGTCTCCTCCCCCTCTCTCCGTTCTATTTCATTTGTCTACTCTCTTTCTCTCTTCCCTTTTCTTCGCCATCTCTGTGCTTTTTCTTTTCTTTGTCTCCTGTCTCTCTCTTTATCCGGTGGAAGCAATAGCGATTAGCCTTACTGTGCATAAAGTGGACAATCAATCAACTCTCTCTCTCTCTTCCCTTTCCTGTGGTGAGTTACCCTTTGTGGCGAGTTGGTTTGCATTGTTCGCTGCTGTGAATGCCAGGTGCCGTAAGTTCTAATCCAGGCTAAGGCATTGACGTTTCATTGTGTCCATCATATCATCCCTTTCATCAATTCACCATTCATTCTTATCGTTGTGTAATAACTGGCAGATAGGCGACGTAAGAAATCCTAAGTTAATCTAGTAGGCAAACAGGCATAGCCTGTAGCACGGGTGCTTCAGTGCCATTACATATTATGCACTGTCTACCCTCGCCCCTTGTAAGTCTCTCCGTAGGTACCGCTATTGCCTTGTAATCTGGTTCGATTATCAATGGAGGTTCATTGCACAGTGGTTCGGCTCTCACTTTAAACTGTAGGTCCAGCTTACTTGAGTATAAAGTAGACTTGCACTTAAACCATCTTTGGACTTAAACCATCTGTTCTAACATTTCCTTCGAAGAGAGCATCTCTACTTGTCTACAACTTGTCGCGGGAGTCTGTGGAGCAACGTAGCGCATAACGGCAGGAAGGAGAGAAAGCGAGTGCGCGGAACGAATCAGTAAGCGCTGAACGGCTGGTAGCTGTCTCTTCCACGAATGTCCTGATCTCTCTCACGTGTTCGTTGGTCGAGTAACTGTTTACACAGAGGATTTGTTTTCGTTTGCTCGCTCCGCAGACTCCTGTACAGAGCATATGCGTCACTGGTTTATTATTTGTTCTGACGATGGGAATCTAATCTACAACTCATTCATGACCCAATTCTTCAACCATTCAAACAGCCTCATTCGGCAGTCCCCTTAGCTGGATTCGAAAGCACGACCGCTGGCATTTACACGGGCGGCTTGTCGTCCAACATCTCATTTCCAAACAACCAGTTCCCACGTGAAAAATTCATTCTTGGGTGAAAATACAGAAAGATTCGCTGAAATTTTCCCTTTCTGGGAGGAGCGATAGGAAAAAAATGTATGGTGCGGGTCAAAACGATGAAGAAAAAACAGATCAAAGCGATATTATGCGAGCCCCCCTCCGCCCACCGTGGCGATGAGAAGATAAGTCACAGCGTGTACTGCCCTCAGGAATTCCTATTTGTTGAAATTGCGGCCTGCAAATTAATATGTGGTCATTGCGCACTCTAGCCATGACCGAGCTTTAAACCATGTAATTTTCCCTGCCATTTTATAGAGTGCTGCACGCTCCTCAACCCCCTCCTTCCCCCTCTCGATGAAGCAAAACGTCTTAAACCCCTGTGGTTTGAATTCCATATGGATTCGCCATACAATTCTAGCCCGTAGCATCATTTTTTTACCCGCATGCATATCGTTTTTTTTAAACAATTCAAATCCTCACAGATATAATTCGTACCTGGAAGATGTGGAAACGTGTTTTTAGAAAGTCGGGTCCGGGGAACAAAAAAAATAATCCACTGGGTGTGTGTGGCTAGATGTCCGTTTAGATATTAGTACCATTCTGAAGGGACCAGTCCCCTCGGGAGATGTGTCTTAAGTATTGATGCAGCTTCCCAATATCACCATTAAGGAGACTCGTGGTATTTCATTTCTTGATCTACCTCCCCGCCGTTTGCAGGACGTAATTGGCACAGTGTGGTCACCTCGGGGGTTTTGAGAGTAGCGCACTGCATTGTTGAAGATGAGAGTCGCTTGAAATTGGTGGGTGGAGGAGTGCAGAACAATGGCTTGTTGCTGTTGTTGAATAATCCGGTGTGTCCAGCTCTCTCTTTTGTTGGACAGTTTTGGTTGGGGTGTACCTGTTAGTCTCAGAAACAAAACTACCACAAATTTTTGTTTACTGAGAGAGCTGTTAAATTACAGCTCAACTGAATACGAGGGCTGGGGAATAAGTAATGGCCACAATATGATCATGTGCGCCAAGAAAACATGGCACTCGTAGTATGTGGACACGTCACCATATATCAGCATGATGAACTGTCATTGTATAGAGGGTAGTATGACCAGCTCCTTGCATATGGTTATAGTAGTGGTAATTCATTGTTGAGTCAACCGCGGTTCCAAGGGCTGAACAGCGTGCGTGTACCAAAATAGCCGTTCTTGGGGAAAGAAATGTCAGTGTAAGCTGGTGGAAACTGTGAAGAATACAGTCCGGCCAAGGGAAACGAAACTAGGTGGGAAGTACGATTCCAAACGCAAGAGGGGAAGCAGGTAGAACACTCACCAAACTACCCTGTGGCTTTTGCTTGCTAGGGTTCGCTTGTTGTGTTTATTACTGTTTGCTGTGTTGTGTTTGCCATGTCCCTTACAATTCGTAACAAACCGTTTCGAAGTGGAACAAAGAAAACTATGTCGTTTTGGTCCCTGCTGCACATTCTGCAAAACAACCTCAATATAATACACAATGCCACAAACAATACAGTTAATACATTTTCTGTATTTATAATACTATTATTAGGGAATACTATCCTGAATTCTGCTGTGTATATTTGTGCTAATTATAATATTTACTAAAGAGATCAATTTAATTGAATGATCTGAAGTAAATTTACTGGTTTACAAACAAGTTTATCTACTATACTAATGTGACGGGATGAATACTTTCCTGATATGTTCTGCTTCCTTATATAGGCCTAGTATATGGATGACTATTGTTCATACATTCCACAATACATTCCCGTGCATTCCAGTACAGCAAGACCAGCAGTGCAGGCCCACAGTATTTCAGTTGCAAAATACTTTATCTTAACTTACTTTTTCCTATTATTTTCTATTATCTCAAAGGAATTAACTTATAGTCCTCCCAGAGAATTCGTTTTCGAGATAGCAACTTTTACCACCATCTTGTGGCGATTGTAGAAAACATCTGTGTATTTCGCCCAACACTCCGGACCCAGGGGAAGGGAGAAATGAAAACGGTATTCTGTGACCTTGAACCACCCAATAACAGACCAGCTTCTACAGATTTTGTATGCACGTTACCTTTACCCCCAATCAGCAGGGGCTTAAATGCAATCGCAGTACCGTCAGTAAAGTCTGCTGCTGTAGCTACCATAGTGTCGCAAACTGTACGGTTTAATATGTAAATATAGGGATTTTTTGCCACTGTCACAATCAGGCACGTATCCAGAGGGGGGCTTAGGGGGCTCGAGCCCCCCGAAAGTTTTAGGTTTAAACTTGATAAAATTAGGTTTGTGGTTTCTTGTGGTGTGAAATAAAATAATGTGACAATAATTTAAGGAAAGAAATAATTATCGAGGCAAGACGGAGAATCTTCCGTAACCCTGTTATTGATAATAGCACGTATCCAAGATGGGGCACAGGGAGCTCGACCCTCTCCCCAGGAAATTTTTCAGTTTAAGTTAGATAAAATTAGGTTTTTGGCTTCTTGAATAATGTGAAAATAATTTAAGGAGAGAAATAATTATCGACGCTAGATGGAGCATGTTTTATACCCCTGTTATTGTTAATTGCACGTATCGAAGGTGGGGACGAGGTGGCTCGAGCCCCCATCAGGACATTTTTCAATTTACACTATATAAAATTAGATTTTTGGCGTCTTGAATAATGTGATTTATAAATCTGAGAGAAATAATTATCGAGATAAGACGGAGACTGTTCTATAACCCTATTATTGTTAATAGCACGTATCCAAGGTGGGAATCAGGAGGCTCGAGCCCCCCTTCAGGAAATATTTCTGTTTACACTAGATAAAATTAGGATTTTGGTTTCTTGCATAATGTGATGATAATTTGGGAGAAATAATTATCGAGACAAGACGGAGAATGTTCTGTAACCCTGTTATTGTTAATAGCACGTATCCAAGGTGGGGTTGAGGTGGCTCTAGCCACCCCCCAGGATTTTTTAAATTTTTTACTAGATAAAATTAGGCTTTTGGCTTTTTGAATAATGTGACGATGATTTAAGGAGATAGACAATTATCGAGGCAAGACGGAGAATGTTCTATAACCATGTTGTTGATAATATTGCACGAAAACTTTTCTTATGCTTTCGGTGTTGTCGCAGCGCACTTGAGCACTATGTAGAGACTTGTCAGCATTTGAAAGCTGCACAAGAAAGGTAGCGCCACACGTAGGGCGATTCCTTGTAATTTCTAATCTCTGGAAGGCGGGAGAGGGTACGGTCTTGAATGCAACTACTGGCAATATTAACGAATCGTTTTATTTGAGGAACGTTCTAGATTATAATGAGGATATAAATACGCGGATTCAATTTTTCGATTAATGATCAGTCAGCGTCCTCTGATTGCTTTATAAGATATTAGTGATTCTAAAATGAAGACATTGACGACAGCCGAAATTCCGGGGCCTCAGTGTAGTGCTAGTTCGGGTCGAGGGCTGAAGGGATCAAGGCGCCCCCCTCTCTCTCTCTCTCTCTCTCTCTCTCTCTCTCTTGAATATTTCAGCTGTACCGGATATTGGAGTGGTTTATTAAAACAGAAATAAGCTGCATAGATCAACTGAAAATCAAAAGTTTTGAGTGATGATGTAGTTTTGCCAGAACTAAATTTCATATATGCAGTCCGAGAATTTCATGGTATACAAAAATACTTTTCTTTAAGCCTACTGGGTTCAAAATACATCCAAACACTTAACTACCATAAAGAGACAGCCGAAAATTTTATGAATGTCGAGAAGAGAAAGCAAGATGTTGCATAGTAGACCTTTTAGTCGAAAATTGCAGGCTCTACCAGGACCCGAATCAGGGCTCTACCAACTGAGCCACCTAGCCATCCTTGACTTCAACCGATTTTTCGTTAAAATGTCTACATAGTACATGTCCTGTGTATATCAAATCGTAAGGTGTTGCCTGTATAGTGAACAAGCACAGAAAATATAGGAGAGAGAAGAAAACTGAGGAGCATTCCCACCGGTTGAGGAGATTTTTTTTCTTCTGTGGTCAACAACAAGCTACTACTTCGAGGTGACAATGACAGTGGCCTAATACGGGAGATTTCACACCGTGTCGCCTGAGGATTTCACAATTCGAAATTAGGTTTGTGAGGCCTTTTGTGTCGCTACGGTGTGAAACGTTGCTGTTGATTGGCCCATTCCAATGGACATGTATCACCTTTTCCTTCGGTCTGAAACCTTCCTAAGTCTTGAAAATCCAAATCACAAGGATGGAAAATTAGGGCCTTGTTAAGGTTAGGTGTGAAGGCAGGCAGACAGCACCGCAAAGGATCATATCCAAAACTGCAGGAAGAACGCATCTTACTTCAATCTCCAATACGGAATGATAAAAACTTCTGGTGAGTTGATTTTAAAAAATGTGTCCGAGATAAAGAGTGTCGTGCCCAGGATTTTCGGAAGGGAGAGGGGTTACGCATACTATTTTTGGTGGTCAGTCCTGATTTTGCCAATTTTTTCCTGTCTTTGACGTTCTTCTTTTTTTAAAGAAAAGGAATACTGGATCAAATGGGGTTATGACCTCACCAACCCTCCCTTGGGCACGTCACTGCAGGTAAATGAATAAGCATTTGATCATACTGGGAGACGAAACATTAGATGTGTTGGGAACGGAAGGGTTTTCATTGTGCATTAATTGTTTCGTGATCCAGCTGTATTCGAGAAGACTTCCTTTGTTTCGTGCCGATATATGACAAGACAGCGGAAGCTACGACAGGCATTTTTGAACATTTGTGAATGCTAAGGCCTGAATCTGAACAATTTGGTGGGTTTCGGCTTTTATAAGAGCTGCAAACATGGGAAGACAAGACACGTTAGTGGTGTTCAGGCTCGAATCAGATAGAAATATTCGAGAGCTGTCTGCGTCCAGTTGGCAGCCCACAATTTGAATCTCGCATTGTCAAGTGGATTGCCCATCCCATGCATGTGTAACAGCTTCGTAAAAACACTCGAAGACACCATAGATGTTTTTATGCCTGATGAGAAGAAATGGACGAACACATATACTGAGATGGTTCCGGCACACAATGTTAATGCATGGAAACAGAGGAGTCGAGTGGTAAAAAATGTTCCGATTTCACGTTCTGATTAAAAGGACAGCCTTACAGTGGCGACGATTTAAGGGATAGTTGCTCCCCATTTTTTTGCCTCAATATTATGGCCTCTTAATGTTAAGCCTTGTCTACCAAGAGAAAGTAAACTTTCCTTGCACCGCCCCCCCCCCCCGTTTTTGAACCCAATTGCCAACACTGGTCCTAAACATACAATTGTGAGGTTCTTACTATACCCCTTTAAAAAAATGGTTTTGAGCCCCCCCCCCCCGAAATGAATTCCTGGATACGTGCCTGGTCACAATGCCATACTATGCCCCCTTCCATTTGTATATTTCTGATTTTTGTTCTGGTTCTCGCAAAAAAAAAAAAATTTCCATTACTTATGTCCCAACCCTCGTATAACTTCATTGGGACGTCCGTCTAGCTGCGAGAGATCACACTAGACCTGTTGATATTAAAAGAAGTAGTAAACGTGAAAAGTTGAAAATTTTCAGAGGTGGACCCTGAAAATGCTAATTTAAAGCTACATTAATTATATCGATTCTCTAGCCTGTCTATTTGTGACAGTAAATAAAATCGGAACGTGAACAATCTATTTTTACGTTGGGATATTATCGAAACTGTTCAAGTTACAAATGTGTATATTTTTGTGTTATTTTGCTAACCGTAAAATCTGAACTACATCCACAAGTTGTTGAAATGAAGGTACATCATTAACCTGATCGTACTATCGGATTAAAAATTAAGGATGCGCGGGTTTGGACTCCAATTAAAAATTAACTTTGAACTTGAACCGTGGAAACTGCGGGCTGTCACAGCGAGTCATCGCGTGCGGTGTCGCCACTTTCAGCAACATCTTCACTTCGTTGAATAAAAATCTGTATAAAATCGGTTCCGCAATGTGAGTTTACAGTGCTAATGGATTTTTTAAACAAAACAGATGCAAGGAGATTCAGAAGTAGACCAATATTGTATTTGTAGGACAACCCAATGCTAAGAAAAAGTTGTTGCACAAACTTGAAATTAACAGTTTTTTGAATACGGGACAAAATGTACCAGCGACAAAACGTACCTACCACCTGACCGGCTACCTGCGAAGGGTCTTCTAATGAGTCTTAAAATATTTGCGATGCGACAAAACGTACCACTTGATGGGACGACATCAAAAATCGTGTCGTTTGTTATTACAGTTCCACAGTGTTATTCGAAATTCCGCGTTTTGCAACCAACAATTCACAAAGTAATCAAAGAAAAGAGTTAGCTTCGTTGATTCTGGGGCTTGAGAGTGTATTTCCAGCCATCCATCATAAACTTCCTCCGTTTTTAAGAAGGTCGGAGCGGCACACATGCGTATATGCAAACGGATTTCCTCTTTCTCTCGATACTCGACCGAAAGTCCTATATCTTGAACTTTACGCCAAAGACATTTCTTAAAATGGAAGAAGCACCCACTGGTTTCTGTCGAAGGAAACACTTGGCGAATCGCAGATATGGCGATTCCTAACCTAACCTAACCTAACTCAAGGTCAAGTTAGCTGGGTGCTGATTCGGGTGGCAGATAGCGCACCGTGTTGTAATGTCTGACATGTCAAGGGCAAGTTCAAGCGTTTTCCTTGAAGTGGTACGTTTTGTCACGGAGTAAATATTTTGAAGTTGTTAGTGGACCCTTCACAGGTAGCTGTTTATCTGAGTGCTACGTTTCGTCGCGAAAACCCGAGTGGTACGTTTTGTCGGGACACCCCTTTTTAGGTCAATTATTAAATTCTGAAATGGAAGAAATGTGTTTAAAACCTTTCTAATTGCACCGTTTTAAAATTTGATCACAATCGCACCACCTGTTTTTTTTATTATACCGGCTGATCCGTTTGAGATGTCAGAAAAGTAAACCTTTATACACAAGAGGTTAATGTACGTATCTGCAAGCAGCTTGTTGTAATATGAGCAGAAAGGATGTAAGTTTCGAATGCGTGGAGGTTTACAGACTTCAGCTGCGTGGCGGCAGTAGCATACTCGAAAATTTCGCATACCATACGCTGTTGTGCAGTGATCACCACCTTTGTTACCATGCACAGTAGCGCCGTCATGTGGCTGAAGTCTGTAAACCTCCACGCATTCGAAACTTACATTCTTTCTGCTCATATTACAACAAGCTGCTGGGAGATACGTACATTAACCTTTTGTGTATAAAGGTTTACTTTTCTGACATCTCAAACGGATCACCCGGTAGAACTTCAGAGAGAGCGATCGTTTACAAAACTAAAAAAAAGCACTCTTCTTTGTTCTTACGACGATGTAAAATCGCAGGCATATTCAAAAAGAAATTGGTTGTCTTAGCTTAACGCAGAATTCAATAAGCTAAATTTTGATGTAACTCGTTTTTATTTATGTCTATTGGTTACTTGAATGTCCTCTCAAACTTATAAAATGACAATTCTAGATTTTTCAACAAATTCACACACAGCCACCAATGATCTAACATCTGGTAGTAATTAATAGACGCTGATATGATCATTGATAATTCAATAAAGCCGGCCCCTATGGCGGAGTGGTTAGCACATCGCGCTACGACGCTAGGGGTCCCGAGTTCGAATCCTGGCCTGGGCATGGATGTTTCTGAGTGTCCATTCATCAATTTCATTATATCATCACTCATTCCCGTCTTCGCAAATTAGCCAAAAGTGGCACAAAAAGCGAAGTAAAATAAAACAAATCAATCAATAATTCAATAAGAAACACAGTTTTTTTTTTAAAAAAAAAGTTTAGTTTCAAGTTCACTTTATGCGCAGATAGACTAATCGGGTCGGGGCGTGCAGTTTAAAGTGGGATCCGAACCACTGTGTGCCTGGACAGGGTATCGAACTAGGGATCACTTGATTACAAGTTCTTCGCACCACCCACAACTACAAAAGCTCCTGCACACCTGTTGAAAGTTAAACCGTCCACACCCTGAGGGAGCACCGTAGTTAAAAGAGCATTTTCCACTCATACGGCAAATGCCGGATGACTACAGTGTTCAAGACACTCCACGACGCCCACTTCTAACTCCGGCAACCTCAAAGTAGAACGATTCGGCCCCTTCCGCCCCACCCCTTCCAGTCCCGGTAAAAAAAGGCCAGGTCATTTCGAGATCTCTGAATGATATTTGACTAGCGCAAATCACACGGTTCCAAATCTGAAGATTGCAATGGTAACGGGTAACCCCGGCAATTACCGTACCCGGACAGATGGGAAGAAAGGCTCGCACCCTCGGGACGTAAGAGGGATATGGGATAGACAGCTTGGCTCCAGGCCAAAGGTACTGGAGAAAGAAATTCCAGCGTCTTGCTGGACTATTATAATGACGACGGTAAATCGCTTGTCTGCATGCCTTGAGCTTTGAAGCCTGTGAATTACCTTCTTCCACACTTGGAGAAATATTCAGGTCGCATTCATTTTCAGAGAGGGAGGATTTGTAACAATGGATTTCGGAGCGCTTATCAGATTTAGTTTTTATTGGTAACGTTTTTTTGGTATCTTTGTTCTTAAGCACAAAAAATGGTGCGACTGCATGAGTTTATCCTGGAGCATAATCGAATCGTACGTTTGACGACCATAGCAGTCTGAACGAAAAGTATGAACCTTCCGATAACTCTTTGAGGAATGTTATGGTCCCGTAAATTTGACTATGACATACGCTTCCTTTTATATTGTTACTACCATGTTCTTGTAATGTTTACTTTATACACAGAAAGGCTACTCAGGGCTGGACCTACACTTTAAAGTGGGATCCGAACCACTTAATAATTATTTTTCTTTATCCTCACCATAAATTTAAGACCCCCAAAAATCGTATGTTCTATTAATAAAAAGGCAAAAAAACTTTTTGTTTTGGGCTTTTATAGCGCAAATAAGAAACTTGAGAAAAAGGTTGAAATAGAGCAAAAAGAATTCAAATTTATAAAACTTTATCGTACTTGTGGCACCTCAAGACATGCTTCTATTACAATCAAATTTTATTTTTGTCGTTTTCACATAAAAAGGCAACTTTTCCCTACTATTAGAATTTCTTTTTTATTATTTTTTTTCCGTTCCACCCTAGTCTACAGTAAAAGTTGTAAGGTATGTATTTAAGCAGCGCCATTGTTTTGTAGCTAATAACGTTTTATACGAAACGTTATTCCTCTCGGTTGAATAGTTATCGGCTTTTAAAAATTTGAAGTGATACATTGTTTACATCTCACGCGGCCGCCATTACAACTGCACTCGTGACCTAGAGGTTGCTTCTGATTGGTTATGCTACAGAAATAGGACGGGTTCTATCCTTGAGAAATGCCATAAGATTTTTCACTTTACACGGTAGAATTTGGGTCATGGCATAAATGTTAAGGAAATGCTTACGTCTAAAGCTGGCCTTATGCATATGCAGTGGCGTCTCGTGGCCTCAAATTTGGCCGGGGCTTATTTTTTAAAGAATTTAAAATATAATGACAATTCACATTAATTACAAAAAAATAGGTATTTTTTCTTCTAGAATACAAAACTGGACTTACTTTTTTGAAAGAATTTAAAATGTAATGACAAATTACATGAATTACAAAAAAACGGGTATTTATCTTCTAAACTACAAAACTGGACTTATTTTTTGAAAGAATTTAAAATATAATGACAATTCACATGATTACCAAAGAAACAGGTATTGTTGTGAAACATACCTTTCTACGAACGTTGACTCCTGTTCTTCTGCTCAGCAAATTTTGTTATTACTTTTTCGTTGAAGCCCTCTATGTTTGAAATGTATTCTTTGTCTGTTGTAAGCAAGTGCCAAGGCATTTGGTCTGTCTTGTCCCATTGCATTTCTTAAGCAGGTTTTAATACGCTTCAAGGTGCTGAAACATCGTTCAGATTCAGCTGTTGCCACTGGAGTTATTAAAACTATGTTTGTCATTTTTACTGTTTCTGAAAAGGTACCCTCTAAATAATTTTAAATAAAAAATGAATGCAATCTACTGAAAGAGTTTATGTTTTTCAACTCTTCACTACAATAAAGAACACGAAGTTCCCTCTTTAGTTTTCCCTCTTCTATGAAGGGATAATAAATCTGGGAAGATGCCTTTGTTTAAATATTGTTCTCTTTCATTATGTCCTCGTAGAGCAAGTTCATGTCGACCACAGAATTTTAAGCAATCGATAATTCTATTTAATATATGCTTATTTTTCCGGACAAATTCATTGTGTCTTGTAATTGACAGCCTATGTCCTTCATCAATTTGTGTTCGAACATCAACCCTGCCAAACTCACTCAAACATAGCGAATGAAAGCCACCAAAACACTACAGAACAACACGCGAGATCGAACGCGACGCAACGGAAGTAGCCCCGAATCAGCACTCAAATCCATTGCACTCTCCCCTCCTCTCTCTGCTAGCACGTGACCTTCACTGTAGCGTAGGTGGGTGTAGGCCACGCCTTCCTTTGCGACGTGCCCCGGAAAGCGATAATTGACATCAATGCCGCTAGGAGCGCTGTCGTATCCATTGCAACAGACGATGAATTTACGTGAGTAAAAATCGCCTTTTAAAAGACTGTGTGATAATTATGCGTTATGGTGATTGATAATTAAGTGAATACGTCCGTTTTTCTTTAGGGGCTAAGCCCCGGAAGCCCCAAGGGACGAGACGCCACTGTGCACATGTGCGTGTAACCAGAAAGTAATAAGAGGCATCGAAATATGTCCGTTATGAATAGATTCAACTCGAGGCAAATGGACCGACCACCATGTGCCTGAGCTGTTTGTAGTCATCTGATATAACGTTATAGACAATAAACAAAAGTTGAAACACTATAGGCACTTGAATTGAAGAAATGTGAAGTAATTCATCCTCCGAATCATGCCAGATGACCAGGTTTCCTTTCAAAGCTAGCATACAAAGATTTCCCGCGCAGATAAATACTAACCTTGCATTGTTGTGCGCGGATACTGAAAGGAAATTGTCAGAAACCTTACCTTGTCCGAATTTTCATCAGTTTCAAGATGTTTATGCCTAACTAATTCCTTTCCATCACGTAGCGGCGGTTTCTTTGTGAAATTCCGATGCTTTTTTCTGCATCAATTGCTCCGTTTGGGACCCCCTCCCCCTCTTCCCTCCCGCTAGAGTTATGAAATGAGACGCAAGCAATCTTTTTTTCTTTTGTTCTCTTATGTTTCGTTCGCCTGAATCAGCCACAGTTCGGTGAACAGCGAAAAATGGCGAGCTTTCCATTGCCTGTTCTATAATCATCCTCAGTGGACAATACAGGACGCCGAGATCTTTTTTGTAGCATTTTTATACGGGAAAGAAGCGAGGATAAAAAAGTATTGGGTAATTTTTAATGCTTATGAATTATACTTTCGGCATGGTACAGCATGATCCAGTAAGTATTGACAATGGACTTACTTGGTAGTGGGTTTCTCTGAGGAGGTTCCCTGTGGATGTGCTGCAGTGTTGCCAGCTGTTGAAATAAACAACACACTGCTCGTATGAGAAACTGAAGTGAAAAACAAGGGTAGAGAAGATTGTGGCTCAATCTGGAGGGTGGGTGGGGTCTGGAGGCTCCAGGAAGCAGAAGAAGCTCTAACTGGAACGCATCAGGCGGTGACTGAATGGACAAAAAAGTTTTGACAGCTTGCGCTGGTAAAAAAAAGCGTGCAGATGTTTCGGTTTTCAAAAACATGTTTCCCCCCTTCGCCCTGTTTCTTGCGTTTTGATTGGTTCTTGCTGTCGGGAAGAATCGTTTTCGCTGAAGCTTAAAAAATAATATAAAAAAAAGTTCCTTACAAATGTTGCACTTACGCACTTGCGTGTTTAGGTTGACAAAGAACCAATGCAGATCATTCGAAAACAGTTATTTTCTTTCAAATCAGTGATTGACTGATGCAGTGACATTGCTGGGGAATTTTGTTATTTTGGACTGGAAAGAGTGGACGGAATATTTTAAAGTGAGCTCTGCTAAGACTTGTCTCTTACTTTGCCACGCACCTTGAAGTGGGTGGAGCGAAGTGTAGTGCCCGCGTAACCTGTTGAGATATGCGGCAGGATGTTGCAACCATAAATATTTCCAGTAGTCATTTGCATTTGCACTTTCGTTATTCATGGTCGCTTTTCGGCCAGTTTTAGCTAATCGTGACGATGTCCAGGCCGAGATTTGAACCAGAGAACTTTTGTGGCGGCCGCTACCGTACAGAGGTGTTGAATTGAATTGAATTGACTTTATTGCTGGACGAGGTTCAGCTGTTACAGGTCCAACACCTAACCTCAAAAATTACAATTTAAAATAAAAATGAAATACAATTCAAGATTACAAAGAAATTGAACAAGAAAGTACAATAAAATACAATAGGAATAAAATCATATACAATGGAACAATTGTAGCAGTGAATTCAGGCCTGTAGCTAGAATTGATCTCCAGGGGGGGGCTCGGAGGTTATCAGGGGGGGCTTTGTAAACCAAGTCCAATTTTCAAAAGTTTAACAGTATTAAATGAAGGTAAATTATGTGGGAGTGTTATTAAGTTATATGAAATTTAGAAATATCATACAAATACTACATTTTTTTCTATATCTTTTAAAACATCGATTTTTGAAGTGTTGACTGCTACTGAAATAATCCCTTACTGCACACACTATACTACTTTTGATGATATATATATTTATATGACAGAAGAAAAAATGTACAATGTTCAATCATAATGCCTACAGTACATTCCACCCCCGGCGGAAGCAATGAAACTCCCCTTCGTTCCGAAAACTTGGGAGCTCTTGACCTTTTACACAGATGCGGAGGGAATTTGCGTGATGTCATCAAAGTCACAGATTTCTGTCTAAGTGGGAGGTCGCAACAGGGGCAGCGAAGGTACAGATAAAGGAAAGAACCTTCTAGATAGTTGCCGCTACTTATACTTCTTCTTACAAATAAAATGAAGAAATGTGTTAGCTGTTGTTCATGTTCTGTGTATTTATCCTTCGCCAAAGTTGTGAGCAAAATAATATCTGCTGTTTACATTTTCACTCTTCACTGCAAACAAATTACAGAAAATAGTTTTGCCTAATGTCAAGGGAGTAGATAGAAAAAGACAGTTCAACGCCCGAAAATGGAGCTCGCCTTAATGGATTTCTCTCGTAAGGCATGAGCTCCATTTTCTGGCAGTGTTGCCAGCTCCTTACTCGAAAAAATCACCAAGGTTGTTTTTGGGGTTTAACCTAGCCTAAAGCAAGGAGCTGGCAATCTTGCTTGAGGCACGCCTTAATGGATTGTTCTCGTAAGGCACGAGCCTTATTTTCTGGCAGTGTTGCCAGCTCCTTACTCGAAAAAATCACCAAGGTTGTTTTTGGGGTTTAACCTAGCCTGAAGCAAGGAGCTGGCAACGTTGCTTGAGACTTGCGTTACAGTGCATAAAGCAAGGAGCTGGCAACCTTGCTTGAGGCTTGCGTTACAGCGCATAAAGCAAGGTTGCCAACCTACTGGTACTTTTGCCATAGCCTTTTACAAAAAAGAGAGAGAGGAGAGAGAGAGAGAGACCCATTGGCTGGCAACAGTAACGAGCGAATGCGCCATATCATAATTTTCCAACTCCGTATATCGTGACCTTTGTAAACCTCTCTCGGGGGAACGATCTGCCACACGCACGCGCGCGCGCGCGTATGTATTGTAACACAAACAAACAAACAAACAAAATAATAATTGTTGTTTTTAGGAGGCCTGGCCCCTATAACCTCGCCAGGGTGCGTGGTGCCCAACCAAAAATGTAAAAGTTTTCTAATGGCTGCGGTTATAGATTACCGCACCTCTGTAGAGTTTCACGTGTTTTTTTTTTTCCCCCAAACTTCCATGAAACCCTACAGAGGACCTCCGTAATGCATGCAACGTGTACTAACGACTCTAGTGTTATTTTGATGTTGTGATATTTTTGGATATAGAGTTTTATTGTGAGATATAGATAAAAATAATTATGTTTATTATTAATATTTTCTTGATGAAGATGGAGAATGTATGTGTATGTGTTACAAATAAAGTTGCATGCTTTTTTCTAGTGTGTGTGTATGTGTTTTTGATGTTTCGACAGCATCTGAAACGATAAAAAAAAGAAATTTTATTGTTAATTTTCACGTGTAAAAACAACAACAAATTTTTTTGTGCAAATTTTCTGATTGTCTCGTGCTATAGTGCAAAAAAAGATATTGTAACTGATAACTAATGAAATTGATATTTGTAACTGATCTGAACTAGTGAAATTCGTATTGTGCCATTGTAACTGATTGTGCTAGTGCAGAAAATTTCTTATTGTGCAAGAAAAGATGTTAGAAAACTTGTTAAAACTGCTCTGTGACCCTCTCGTTCTTCACGTCGTAGGCGAAGGACTTCTCTGCAATCAGGATGACACTGCATAGGGTATCCTCGGGCAAGGCATCGTGGAACTCGCAGACGACCTTGATGTTGGTTCGATCGTTGACCACAACCTTCTTCCTCTTAGATGTGTTGATGACGAACATCGGTCTGCGGATTTTGAATTCGCTGGGGGTGTAGTACATGTCCACGCTTCCCTCGGTCACGCGTTTGTAAGCCGTGTAAGCTTCGTAAAGTTTGAGGTAATCGTCTTTGGTTATGTCGAGGTTGTAATTCTCGCGCGGGAACACTTCGTTGCGTCCATTCTTCAGATAAACGTTCTTGATCTTGCAGTCGTCGAACTTGCTGGAATCTTTTTCCTGATTGTTATTGCGCCCGGTCTGAAAGAGCACTACCACGAAATCTGGCATGTCGAACTGTATGTTGTTGAACTGCGTCGTCACGTCGAATTCCATGTGACTTCCCGACGCCATCTTCTGCACGCACTGGTAACCGTGAAAGTGAATCGGCACCTGCGGACTTTTCAAGATCTCCGCTTTGTACTTGAGGGCGTAGTTTGTTTCGTATTCCACCACCGGCATTCTCAATTCCATGCTCCGGATGACGCACTTGGCTGCTTCGGGTAAAGTGTTGGCTATCGGCGTGGTGGCGTCCGGACCCAAAGTAGAGTATCGCATCAGTGCGTCGTTGTCGTTGGCCGCTCTTCGAAACGTAACGCGCAGTCCTCCCTTCCACATGATCTCCTTGTAGTCCGAGAAGAAACCAGGCAGCAGACGCATGGGAAAGAGCACCGTGTGACTTTTCGTCGATATTTTGGTCCCGGCTTCGAATCCCCCGGCCTGGTAGTACGCTGCGTCCGTTTTGGATAATTTCAACGTTCCCACCGCCGTCGACGTGATGCCTGGATAATCTATTCTGTCGATGACGGTGTTGTGTTTCCTCACCTCCACCTGCGAGAACAGGTGAGGCACGAAGTTGTCCACGAGTATCAAGTTTGCTGCTGCGGGAAACGCGTCTCCGCTTTCCTTCTTCACCACGTCGAATTGAAGGTAGAGGTCCGCTCTGTGAGGATGAACGAACCCATCCCCTACGTCCACGTCGTATTCGATCTCTCTGTTCGCTTCGTTCAGATTGGCGAACGTGCGACGGTTGGGAGGGAAAGATTGCAATTCGTAACTTTCGATTTGCTCCATGCTCACTATGTATGGTTATTTATTATACGTTGATCTCCACGATGGCCGTCGTAGTGGCACCTGCGAAATCCACCACGTCTCCTTTCTCGTTCGTCACCACCAACTCTATGTCGTCTATGCGGTTGCGACATACTGGAAAATAGATCGGCGAAGAGGGTGTGTAGATGATCGGTTCCATGAACTCGGAACTTGGTTTGAAAGTGGCTATGATTCCCGTCTGCTTGTGACTTCCTAACAATCCGTCCGAAGATTTCGTGATCATACCTTCGGCCACGTTACAGTGTACGTTCAGAGTCTCTATGGCCAAGAATTTAGGAATGTTGGTTGCTACGTGCTTGATGCCAGCTTCGAGTTTGGTGTCGTTCTCGAAACCTAAAAGTTCTCCCATGGTACCCAGGTCCACGGTCTCCGTCGCGGATAGGATTTCCACTCTGTGCGTGACCGAATTTTGAGAAAGGTATGTGCCTTTGGGTAACTGAGCTTGCAAAGTGGAAAGATTGTATTGTCCTGGCGTGACGACGATGTGTTCGCTTCCGACGCTAATTTTGTTGTTGTGATGCGTAACATTGGGTATGAGGTACATGCTGTAGAATGCACGCAGAGCCACGGATTTAGGATAGACGATGTCGTCGTGCAGCGTGAGTTTCAAGATTGAAGATTCGCTCGTGAGATGGAACACGCCCATCCTAGTGATGCTGTTTGAGGTTCCACAATGCTTTCTGGAAATCTTCGACCGTAGGGTTATTTATTTTAGAGAGAAACGCGAGCACGGAGAGGCAGAGATGACCGCAGTTCACGTCTCCGAAATCTTGAATGCGTTCGTCGTTGTAGTATATGGAGGTTTTGTTCGTTTTCAGATAATGAACTAAATTTGTAGGTGGAACACCTCCGAAAGAATCGAAAACGAATGCTTTATCATTGTCGTTTTTGTGGTAACATATCCAATGCGTGCCTGGATTTTCTTGACCGTCCAAGTTGACTACTCCGCATTCTCTTCTTTTGACGCTTGAAGGTAACGAGTCGGACATGAAAACTCCTCTGAAGTGTTTGATTTGTAACGGTCCGATCAGAGATTCAATGTCTCGGTTGGTGAGTGCTTCTGTTTCTTTTTTTTAAATTTTTTCATCACGCCCTTCCCCTTCTTCTCCATGGCCAGGTTGTGACGTTTCTGTTCTTCCAATTCCGCCTTGTTCTTCTTCGAGTCGATGACGGTTTTCGCGATGGCGGCACTTCCGCCGGCCAAACTTCCAACGGCCCCCAATGCTGCCAGGATGGCCGGGATGCTGAATATGAAACCTCCGATCTTTTGCTGTTTCCGCGAACGCTGCAATCTTTTCAATTGAGGTGTGCTGAGCAGCAATTTCATTCCATGTCCTTTCGACAAGCAAGAACGTTTCTTCTCGCGTTGTTTCTTGGTGAGTAACCCATCGAGAGCACCTAGATTTTTTAGATTCGAATATGGTATCTGGTACACGACACCCTTGGGCTTCATGTTGATGCTCTATGTGTTATTTTCACGGTATGTTATTTATATATATATTCTGAGATTTTTTCTTGTGTAGTTTTTTACGGTATGTTATTTATATATTTTCAAGGCCTCGCAGTCGTTACACAAATTCTATTACGTGCTTTGTTTTCTTGCCAAGAAGTTCCTTTGTCCCCTTGTACACAATTCGAGTTTTGTTCTCGATTAAAATAGATAGCTTCTCGTCGGATAACATGTTAGCGTATCGATCTGGTAAAAAATAGACTGTATTGTGCGTTGAGCAACAGGCGTACCTTGGGACCATACTGGGTAGAAACGATTGAACCGGAAGTTATCGTGTAAGGTTTGTCGACTTCCAATTCCTGAATTTTTACATACTCGACTGACAAATTTAGCATTTGTTTTAATGCTTGGAGATCACTCATTTTTTCAATCGTCATATCAAAAAAATTTCAAAGTGTTAGAGAGAAATTTAATTGTTTTTCACGATGTGTGTTATTTATATATACCCAATATTATTTTTTTTCACGATGTGTGTTATTTATATATCAAGTTTTTTTGACACGTATATATATTATTATTTTTTAACAGAGGAAGAAAGTCCGTGCTTCGGAAAACGCGATGATGTGCGTAATGATATCTTCCGTCTCCTGCATAGACATGTACCAATCATCTGTGTACCGTCTTCTTCCCTGCCTTGCCTCGTGCAATTCATCGAACCTCTCGTTTAATTTCTCCCCTGCGGCCGAAAGCAGAATGTTGAGATCACCGCACCTCAGGCCGCTGATCCCCCGAAGATGGTTCTTGAGAACTATTTCACACGGAATTCGAAATGCCGGCGTCGTTCTTGCTATGAGCACAAGTTTATTAACATCTCCGTTAACTGCCTTTTTGAATATTTTAGATAGTAGCTCGTGCGGCAAATCAGTTATGCAAGCCATGTTGTTTTTTTACGGTATGTTATTTATATACCCCACCCCAATTTTTGTTTCGTGTTCATGGCGATGGTGGTACCCAGTGCGGCGACCCGTTCACCCAGCGATGCGTCTCTGCTCACAAACCTTTCGAAAGCTGCGTGCTCTAACTTTCTGTCTGCTTCGTGACGTGCATCCAGATCCGTCTGCGTGGTGTTGTAGGCGATGTCGTGATCTTTGCATGCCGCGTCCAACGGATTCACACCCTTGTCTCCTCTCTCCAATCTTTTCTCGAGTTTGGTACCCGGTCCGCAGTACTGGTAGCCAGGTAGATGCATCTCGAAAGGTAACTTGTTGATGATGTCGTTCACGAGTCCCTTTCCTTCGGCCACGTTCCAAAATTTCGGAGGCAGCGTGTTGATGATTTTGATCAGGTAACCTATGCCCTTGTCGTCGTTCACGATGAAGTTGGAAAGTTTCGTGCTGATCATGTCCACGATGCCAACCTTCTCGTTGTAGAAATTACGGTTGCCTGCATTCTCTTCGCCGGCTATCACCAACAATCGGTCCACGAGTTTCCTCACGTCGTCCACCCAAACGAATTCTTTGGGTAACGTGTTGTAGCGTTTGACGCCGCTGCCTGTTTTGACCTGGTTCCAAATCGGTTTGATGAGATTCCTGTACTTCTCGCCGCTGCT
The DNA here is from genome assembly GCF_977018435.1 of Lepisma saccharinum. Lineage (NCBI taxonomy): Eukaryota > Metazoa > Arthropoda > Insecta > Zygentoma > Lepismatidae > Lepisma > Lepisma saccharinum. Next base: position 20,730,752 of record NC_139235.1, read on the forward strand.
CGATTTCACCCTATTCTGCGAGGCGTCGTTGTTCTGGTACAAGGCATCCGTCATGATCAGAATTTCCTTGTAACTCTGGTAATCTTCGTCGGTGTAATCTTTCGGCTGCTTTTTGGCGACGAGTTCCCACAGTCCCACCGTACCCGGATACTTGGTCCAACTATCCTTTTCGCCTAAATTGACTTTAATGTCGTTGCCTTCGAAGGTCACCTTCGATTTCCCAATCTTCCACACCACACCGCCGCCTTCGCTGGTTTCCATGCTAGGATACAATCCGAACACTTCATCCTTGTCGAATTTCCCCGTGCTCAGGTAGTCTCGTGCCAAAGGTCCCAACTCGATCTTATCCGAAGACGACGTGCTGCCTATGGCTCGACGTCGTGCCGGTGCATCCTTCAGTTCGAACGGCGTCGAAGGAATGCTTGAAATGGGCGTGGGTACGGCGTAACTTTTAGCTGCGAGCGGTACGAGTTCATTAATCAAATTTTTATTTTGTTCCGTGACACTTTTAATTTCTTTACCTAGACTGCTGATGGCATCGATCACAGGTTGATCCTGACGTTTCTTCTCTTCGTAGAATCCGCGATTCTCGGATTTCCAACCTTTGAAGCGTTTCGCGAGGTAATCGCGAAGCTTGAGATTTTCGTCTTCGATTTTTCGTTTCGTCATGACGTTATTTATATACGTCGTTTCTCACAACGTTGCAACGTTTAGAAAGTCGTTGATTTTGTTTCTGTATTTTCCGTCGTTGGGTTTCCTCGTCATGTCGATCGTCGCGAATCCGAAATCGTCACCGTTCCAGCAAGAAGAGCAGCAGCGTTCCGAAAATTGATTGTAGTTCATGTCTCCGCCTACGTAGTCATCGTACGCATGCTTGAGGTTGGTGTGATCTTGACGAAACAAACATATGAAATTAGCGTTGTCGCGTACTAACTGTTTTGGAATTTTGGAAAACGTTTGAGCTAGGTAAAAACAATCCATTCCTTTGTGACGACCTTGCGTGAAAAAGTTGCGAATTTCATTTTGATTTTCCAGGATGGCGTCGTCGAACACAACGACTGAATTTTCACGACAATCGTCGAGTGGTTTTATTTCCGAAGCGAACGTTGCAATGTCCAGACCATCGTACAGTTTCATCAGTTGCTGGTATTTGGATTGCTCCAAACTTTTCGAGAACACGTACAGGTGCCTGTTCTTCCAATCTAACCAATTCGGTGCGAGGAGAAAATTGTCCACGAGCAGTGTCGTTTTCCCACACCCCGAAGGACCTACGATCAGACAGCGGATGCTGTCGGGAAGCAACTCACCGTTCTTTTTCTTCGTTTGACTTTCCGGATCCGGTAGACGCTTCACCACGTTCCACGTACTCACAAGATCACTTCGTCCGCGTCGATCCAACTCTTTTCCGGAAGTCCCAGCCATTTGACAAACAGTTTGTCACCTTTTCTACGCAATACTTTCTCGATGAGGTACGTGTCGGGGTGTTTCGTTTTAGAGAGTTCCTCTTCGTAAAATCTTCCTTTCAAAATCTCGCCGCTACTATCTTTTATTATATACGCGTGTCGGTTTCCGGGTAGAACTCGAACCACGGTAAAGAGTTCCGTGCTCCAATTTTTTGTGAATCCCTTCTCGAAGGTGCGTTTGAATTTGCTGATCCTCACCTGGTCTCCAAATTTGTATTTAGCTTTTTTTGTCGTGGGTGTGTACTTTGGACAGTAAACGGTAGAAATTAAACGCTGCTCGTCAGACTTGGTAACGTCGGCTGGCTTCATGCCTATCGTTCTGTGTACCGTGTGATTATAGGTGTCGACGAGTTCCGGCAGGATGTCGACCCATTTGTAATTTCCCCGAAGCGTGAATCGTTTCCACATGTGTGTTTTCAAGGTTCGATTGAATCTTTCCACGATGCTGGCTTTGATGTGACTGAAGCTCGAATAATGTCGAATGCCATGTTTTTGAATAAATTTTTGGAATACGGTGTTGTAAAATTCTTTACCGTTGTCCGTTTGCAGAAACCGTGGTCGTCTGCCACCGCTTTCGCGAAAAATTAATTTGAATGCTTCCGTGACGCATGTCCCCGTTTTCGCCTTCAAAGGTAGAGCCCATGCGAATTTCGAAAACGTGTCTATGACGGTGAGAAGGTACTTGTTGCCCTTGTTCAATTTATGCACGTTTTTCAAATTGCCGCTGCTCATCTCCACGAGGTCACTTTGCCAGAGGTCGTCGATGCCCTTGGTTACCACAGCCAAACGTTCGTAGTTGCGGCGTGCAGGTTTATGCAATTCTTCGACGATGGCTTGCCTAGACATTTTTTTTTAGAGATTACGTTTCAAGAGAAGCACAAGCGTGATGGGATTCAAAGAGGGTGGCACCTCGCTCGTGTTTTGAATGATCAGCTTATCGCCGGCACTCACGTCGAAAACGGTGAGATCTTCGTCTTCGTGTATTTCATATATGTTGCGCGTTTCGTTCCAACGTGCCAGAGGAATGTTTCCTGCTTTCTGGACACCACGATTCGATATCAAAGTCATGGTGGGAACGCTAGCTTTTCTACCGTGAGACCAGTACGAAAATTCGTTTATCTGAATCGTGCCATCGAGGAGAAACTTGTAGTACGGATGATAAGGATGCAACATGTACAGTTTGTTACCTTCGACGAAGGTGGAGATTCTCTGTTGATTGGGTACGCTGTTGATTTCGATGGCTTGCAGAGAATGCAGTTTAGCGAATTTAGTGTCGACGCCGAGCAGATTACTGTGAACTTGTCCGAGTTTATTTTCGATGGGCAGCAAATGCTCGATTATGGTATCCGTTACGGCAGAAAACGACGGTTTGATTTTCACTTCCACGTTCAACTGCTTGTAGTTTTCGTTGAGTTCTTGCAACTTGGCGCCGAAAGAAGCCAGCGTCGATTCCTGCGTGGATTCCAGCACTCCGACTTGATCTCTGATGTTGACGACGATGTTCTGAAGGTTCTCGACTTGATTCAATTTCGAGCTCTTCTCGGTAAGATCGTTCACGATGCTTCGCATCTCTGTAAACTGCGTGTGAAGGTCGGCGACGTTCTGCGAAGTGGGCAGCGTCGACACCAGCGAACTAATTTCGTCTCGAATCTGTTCCACGTTCGCCGTTTCCGTTTCTAGTCGTTTTAGCATTCGAGATATGTTTCTTTTCAAAGCGTGCAATTCTTTGGAGGTGGGGAGATTGGCCACTTTACTCTCGAGATCGCTCAATGAACTTTTGATGTCGCTCGAATCGGATAGTGCCGTCACCGCCGTTTTCAATTTTTCCAAATCTTCGCTGGAAGGCACGCTCGTCCGTAACGATTCCAAGTCACCCTGTATGTTGTCGAGTACGTGATGAAAATGAGCGAGATTCGTTTCGACGTTCAAATTTTCTAAATATTCGATCTTCTGCTGAACCGTGCTCAACGTGTCTTGAATGCTCGTCAACGCTCTCGCTTCAGCGTGAATATTTTTAATTTCTTCGTTGATCAATTCCAAGGACGCCTGAAGCGTAGCGATGGTGGTTTGAATGTGTTCGAAATCTTGATAGGCCTCCAATTGAATTTTTATGTTCGCGACGCTTTTACCGATGACCTGCAGTTCGTCCGACGATGGTAGGTTCGTCATTGTATCTTCCAAAGTCTGCAACTTGGATTTAATTTCTTCCAACGTGCTGGTGAATTCTTCTTGTAATTTGGAAACGACGACATGCAAGCGTTCTGCGTCTATATCGTTCACCACGGTTTGAAGTTCAGAGAAATTATTTTCTATTGCGGAAGTTCGTTCTTCGATTTCGAGTTTCAATTTTTCCAAATCTTCATTTTTCGATTGAAATTGCTGTAATTTGGCCAAATCATTTTGAAGCGAATCCACGCTCAACTGTATATTTTGAACGCTGTCGTAAGAAGGTACGTCGACATAATTTTTTATCAGCGTTTTCAGTTCGGAATCGATTTTCAGAATGGGGTCGAGACATTGCGTTTGGAGCGTAGCGATTTCCGACTCTAAACTTTTGTTTAAGGTTTCCTGCAAAGCGATCAAATCGGTCCTCAACTTCTTAACTCGAATGTCCAACATGAGAATCTCTTCTGCGTGGTCTACACGCTTGGTGTTGCCGAAAATGTCGTTAGGCATTTTTGGTTAACGGTTATTTATAATAGGATAGACGATTCGTAATTCTACGAAGAGAGGAATAAGTTTGTCGTAATCTCCGAGGAGTTCCACGTAAAGATAAACTCCTGCAGACACATCGTACGTAATGTTAGAAAGCATCTTGTCGTGCTTGATTCGAAAAATGTTCTTGCCGGTAGAAATTTTGATTTCGCCTGCATTTTCCGGATTCACGGTGATTTGAAGTTTCCCGTCGATCGGAATTTCGTAGAAATGTAAATTGTTATTAAAAACATAAAACATCTTGCCCACATCGTCATTCAGTTTCGTCCAAATGCTGTTGAGGTGAATGATCAACAGACCGTTAAGTTTAGGTAACACGGAAGGTAAGACTTCATGATCTGGTATGGTTTCCATAATGATCTGTTTTTTGAAACCGAACAAATTCATAGGCATGCTGGTTATTTAAGAATACGGTCAAAGTTTTTTGTAATGACAGTCAATGTTTTTTTTGTAATAACTAACAACATGATTTTTTTTGTTTTGTTTTGTTTTTATGAATCTTCTGTTGAAGATGGGCATATGTTGCAGGTTTTGCTTTCTGCTAAGCGATAGTGTCCCCACGGCAATGTGTGAATACCACACTCGAGGACGCACCTCTTGTCGTCGTTGGGATCCAGCGCAATTTTTCTAACTTTGTTTGTGGTCAACACATGGTCGACGCTCTGGATGCGCTGTTCTTCTCTTAGTACCGACGACCTGGTCTTGAGGCAATCGACAAAGTCCTCGAATGCGAGATGCTCCCGAACCACCTGTCTGCCGACACCCTTGGCCTTCTTGGTAACGCTGCCCTCGGCTTTGATGGCATAGGCCTTGGCGCGAAGACCTGCAAACTCGAGAATTACATCACCGTCCTTCTCGTCTTTGAGTTTGCCAGGTACTTTTTTGTTTCGGGGCAGGATGCCGTACTGGTTCGGCTGGGATAGCCCGAGGTGTCGAAGAGGTTAACCAAAGCTGGTGCCGTGATTATATCCCTGTATGCATCGGCTGAGTGGACGTGGTACACCAAGCTGTCCGTGTCCGTGTAGAGAAGTGAGATGTTGTGGTCGTAGTGTGGACGTAATATGTCGTAGTACGTCTCGAACATGTGGAGCTTGCTCAGATCCAGAACAGTGGCTCCAACGTAGATGGGCTTGTCGAGTTTCACCACACCTTGCTTCATGTGAATCAGAGCCAGCTGCTCATTATAAATGGTCCTCGATTTGAATAATGGGTTTGCTACGAGCCTGCGACATTGTGCTTTGTTTGATATTAGCCTCACATCTACACGAGTCCGTGCATTCTCCATGGTTTTCCCGAACACCGCATTGTTCATAAGTTTGAAGAAATCCTTATCAAGCTCGGACGTGGCTGCGGTGCGGTGTTTCGTGTTGACTTCAATATATGGACGCAACCATGGAGAATGCTCGAACTTGAGGATGTGGTGAACTGCGTGGACGGTAACCCCTCGCTGCATCAACCACCGGAGATTCTGGTAGTGCAGGACGTAACGCTCTTTGGACTCGAAATCCATGACGAGCTTCTTCTGGTTGGAATCCGGTGGACACTTGAACTCGGGTGCAGGGGGAAGATCGCTGAACAAATCCTGCAGCTTCTCGGAGAACTCAAGGTCCACCTCGGCGAACAACCCATGTTCCGAATCGTCGAAGCTTTCGATGTCGAAGTTGGAAGGGTCAGCCCACTCGAAGTTTTTAAAGGGGAGTGGCTGCATCATGGAGTGTCCGTAGAGGTTATTGACGTCCGTGTACATGATGTAGCTGGACGGTCGTGAGGGGTCGCAGCCGGTGGCCATGTGGTGATTGTTGGCGCGCGAGTGTCGCTGCGACACCTGGACCATTCCACCCCGCACGGCACGTTCCACAAACAGCATCATGTCCACGTCCGAAAGAAGCTCCAGCTCGATCTTCGTCACCAGAAAGATGGCCGACCACGCCAGTCCGGGGAGACTGTAGAAGTAGGCGGGGTCCAGCTTGTAGATCTTCATGGCGGTCGCACGGAACGTCTGGAACACGTCGGCGAGGAGCGTCACATCAAGTCTGAGGTAGGCGTCGTGGTAGTCCCCGAGAGTTCGACAGCCCAGCTCGCGCCACATGGACTGGGCGTGGTGATATTCTTCGTCGGTGATGTTCGAGCCTCGCAGCTTGCTGTAGAAGTTTACTCGAGGAGGTAGCGACGTCTCTGCGAACTTGGAAGGGTCTGTGATGTATTCGTAGGGATAGACCCCCTTACGCCTGAAGAGACCTGCGTCCAAGTTCGGAAAGTTTCCGGAGGTAATGAGCATTTGCTCGTCGCTAAGCTTCCCTGCGAGAGCATCGAGGCTGGCCGGGAGGAACCTCAGGGAGTCGAGGAAGCGAAGCTCGGCGGTAGAGTGTGATCCTGAGATTCGCACCCACTTGCTCACACTGATGTAACGCTCCTCGTTCTGGGCGAGAACGTTGATTCCCTCGTTGTCGTACCCAAGATGCTTGATCAGGTGGTGGAAGTCGTATCCCGAGCCATTGTGAAAAAACACAGGGATAAATCGCGGGTCCCGGGCCATGAGGTTGCATCCGTTGCACCAAGGACCAACATACCTACCGTTAAAGTGATCGTGGTGTTGGACTTTACGGTTGTTGGCGGTGTACTCCTTGACGCAGACAGGGCAAGCGATGGCCTCGTCGTGTCTACGCTGATCGTCGGGAGACAGTGGGAGCATAGACTTGGGGGCCAACAGTACCTTCCCTATCTCGTTGGCCTCGTCAACCATCCTCTCGAGGAAGTGTTTGGCGGCGTCGGGACCACGGTACACGTAGGGCTCGGGGGCGATATGCTGGTCACGTCGCACCACAACGTATGCGAAACTGGATGCCTCGTGGAGTTGGTAAGGGGTGGTGGAGGAAACTTCGGGATCGGGATCGCAAGTGGACAGGGGTTTGAGGAAGGCTTCGAAATCCGCGATGATGATAGCGGGGTGCTCCACCATAGCACCGTGCATGCGGAAACGCTCCACGGTGCCAGGTTTGGGCAAGACTGCCACACCAGGCTCGTTGTTACTACAGTAGAACTTGTGGCGAGCGAGCTTCTCTGCAGCGATGTTGGGACCTCTGATGTGCTGATAATCCTGCTGTTTTTGATTGTCAAAAGTTGACAGGCACCTGCGACAAACTTCTATGCTACCATCATGCTTGCTTTTTTGGCTCGACACCAACCGGGAGAGGGAACGGATGAGGGTGTAGTGGTGATGGGTCTCGGTCTTGATGAGCAGAAGGTGAATTTCTCGAGCATCATTGTTGTTTACGTCCCTCACCCGGATGGGATACACCGCATTTTCGTCAGTGAGACCGTAAACGTTGATGGCCAACCGCGCACGAACCTCAAACTTTCGAATGTCCGAAAGCGCCACCGGGTAGTCGATCCCAGCCATCGCAACTTCCAGCTCTGACTCGTAGGGTAGGTAGTGGTTAACTCGGTGTGGATGGTTTTTCCAGTGGACAGGGTGTAATGCTGCAAGCACCGACCATACGAAGCACTTGTTATCTTTATTTTGGATGTTCAGGGCGGCCTTTTTTTTCGCGATGGTAGGTGGTAAGCGGACGTAGCTGGAGGCGGAGAGAGGCACGAACTTACAAAGTTTGACGCACAGTTCGTGAGGCTCGCCACACAGCGAACCCCCCGAGCCTTTAGCTTGATGTTCTTCTTGTTTTGCCACCAGCTCATCGGCAAACTGGTTGTAGATGACCTCGAGGTTGTCGATATCCGCCAGATGCAGCGTCTTCGCCTTGGTGTTGTGGCAGAAGCTGTAAATTTTGTTAGACGGGTTCTTGTATTGGCAACGTAGCGATGCGTAGAATTTGGTGGAGTGCGTAGCCAGTGCATCGCCGAGGATGGAAATGATTTTGGCTTGCACGTTCTCCAAAAAGCTACGCACGTCGCATGAGCCCTCCGAAGTGAGGACAAAGTCCTCTAACAACCGCTCGAAAGCAGAGTGGTTCGCTTTCGCTACAGGTTTGACGCGTTTGGCGGGTGGTGGCGAGTCGGCTTCGGCTTTCCTCTTGGTCGAGCTGGTCGACGGTTGAGCACCAGATGTATTTTTGCTTAGACAAATAAGCTTATGCTTCTTGGCATACACAATTGTGATGTGTTTATTGCATCCGGAACATAGTTCAGTGGCAGCCAAATGCTTGCCTGGCACGCAGGTACGACAATGTCTTGCAAAATGTTTGCTTGATATAGTTCTCTTGCACACAGGGCAACTTTTCATGGAGCGCATTTTTTTGGGGGGGTATGTTTATTTATATGTGATCTGTTGGTGGTAGAGTGTTTACAAAAAAATGCCTTACGAGAAAAATTTTGTAGGCTAATTCTAATTAGTGTTAGTTTGAGGGGTTTATTTATATATGGGTGGCGTTGTTTTCCTCAAATATGTGCTTTAATAAACCCTGTAAAAAATTTAAAACGTTGAAATTATCCAAAACGGACGCAGCGTACTACCAGGCCGGGGGATTCGAAGCCGGGACCAAAATATCGACGAAAAGTCACACGGTGCTCTTTCCCATGCGTCTGCTGCCTGGTTTCTTCTCGGACTACAAGGAGATCATGTGGAAGGGAGGACTGCGCGTTACGTTTCGAAGAGCGGCCAACGACAACGACGCACTGATGCGATACTCTACTTTGGGTCCGGACGCCACCACGCCGATAGCCAACACTCTACCCGAAGCAGCCAAGTGCGTCATCCGGAGCATGGAATTGAGAATGCCGGTGGTGGAATACGAAACGAACTACGCCCTCAAGTACAAAGCGGAGATCTTGAAAAGTCCGCAGGTGCCGATTCACTTTCACGGTTACCAGTGCGTGCAGAAAATAGCGTCGGGAAGTCACATGGAATTCGACGTGACGACGCAGTTCAACAACATACAGTTCGACATGCCAGATTTCGTCGTAGTGCTCTTTCAGACCGGGAGGGACAAGAATCAGGAAAAAGATTCCAGCAAGTTCGACGACTGCAAGATCAAGAACGTTTATCTGAAGAATGGACGCAACGAAGTGTTCCCGCGCGAGAATTACAACCTCGACGTGACCAAAAACGATTACCTCAAACTTTACGAAGCTTACACGGCTTACAAACGCGTGACCGAGGGAAGTGTGGACATGTACTACACCCCCAGCGAATTCAAAATCCGCAGGCCGATGTTCGTCATCAACACATCTAAGAGGAAGAAGGTAGTGGTCAACGATCGAACCAACATCAAGGTCGTCTGCGAGTTCCACGATGCCTTGCCCGAGGATACCCTATGCAGTGTCATCCTGATTGCAGAGAAGTCCTTCGCCTACGACGTGAAGAGCGAGAGGGTCACAGAGCAGTTTTAACAAGTTTTTTAACATCTTTTCTTGCACAATAAGAAATTTTCTGCACTAGCACAATCAGTTACAATGGCACAATACGAATTTCACTAGTTCAGATCAGTTACAAATATCAATTTCATTAGTTATCAGTTACAATATCTTTTTTTGCACTATAGCACGAGACAATCAGAAAATTTGCACAAAAAAATTTGTTGTTGTTTTTACACGTGAAAATTAACAATAAAATTTCTTTTTTTTATCGTTTCAGATGCTGTCGAAACATCAAAAACACATACACACACACTAGAAAAAAGCATGCAACTTTATTTGTAACACATACACATACATTCTCCATCTTCATCAAGAAAATATTAATAATAAACATAATTATTTTTATCTATATCTCACAATAAAACTCTATATCCAAAAATATCACAACATCAAAATAACACTAGAGTCGTTAGTACACGTTGCATGCATTACGGAGGTCCTCTGTAGGGTTTCATGGAAGTTTGGGAAAAAAAAAAAACACGTGAAACTCTACAGAGGTGCGGTAATCTATAACCGCAGCCATTAGAAAACTTTTACATTTTTGGTTGGGCACCACGCACCCTGGCGAGGTTATAGGGGCCAGGCCTCCTAAAAACAACAATTATTATTTTGTTTGTTTGTTTGTTTGTGTTACAATACATACGCGCGCGCGCGCGTGCGTGTGGCAGATCGTTCCCCCGAGAGAGGTTTACAAAGGTCACGATATACGGAGTTGGAAAATTACGATATGGCGCATTCGCTCGTTACTGTTGCCAGCCAATGGGTCTCTCTCTCTCTCTCCTCTCTCTCTCTCCTCTCTCTCTTTTTTGTAAAAGGCTATGGCAAAAGTACCAGTAGGTTGGCAACCTTGCTTTATGCGCTGTAACGCAAGCCTCAAGCAAGGTTGCCAGCTCCTTGCTTTATGCACTGTAACGCAAGTCTCAAGCAACGTTGCCAGCTCCTTGCTTTAGGCTAGGTTAAACCCCAAAAACAACCTTGGTGATTTTTTCGAGTAAGGAGCTGGCAACACTGCCAGAAAATAAGGCTCGTGCCTTACGAGAACAATCCATTAAGGCGTGCCTCAAGCAAGATTGCCAGCTCCTTGCTTTAGGCTAGGTTAAACCCCAAAAACAACCTTGGTGATTTTTTCGAGTAAGGAGCTGGCAACACTGCCAGAAAATGGAGCTCATGCCTTACGAGAGAAATCCATTAAGGCGAGCTCCATTTTCGGGCGTTGAACTGTCTTTTTCTATCTACTCAAGGGGGCTGAAGGAAGCGCCAGGGCAGCTGGCGGCAGTTCCAGGGGGGCTCAGCCCCTCCCCTGGCCCCTGCCTGGCTACGGGTCTGAGTGGATTAGGGCCGAGTCTGCTGCCACGCGCGTGTCAGGAGTGAGAATAAGCGTCAAATTTGCTCCTGCCACGTAATTCGTCTGGATCTTAGAAATCTTAAGAACAGATGCAAGTTTATTATTAGTGGGAATGAATGTACAGGTAATTTAGAACCTTTTTCTTTAGAAAGCATTTAGCGATATTATTTTAATGCTAACGGAACCTAACCTAACTACGAGAGCATTTAGGTTTATTATTAGAAGAATGCTGAGGGACCTAATCTTAAATCATTTATGTGAAAGTAATCGCTACAGCTTTACAGTATGTTTTACAGACGTAATTGTATACATAGCATGATGAAATCACGATAAAACAAAGACCGACTCTATTGCCACGCGCATCTTTCTTGAGGTTCCAGCAGAAAAATAACGTGGCAGCAGACACTACCGTGAATTAGATAATAAGGTAATTGAAGTCGAGAAAGTTGATAGTAATAAAAGAAATTCTGGCAACTCACAGTATTTTTCATAATTCATATGTTGATTTACCCTGCTTCTGATCGTTTATCAGGGATTCACGGAGCATATCGCGAAAACGTTTGTAATTTTGATTTTTGGTTAGATTTGGTAGTGCATTCCAGGCCTTGGGTGCTGCGTAACTGCCGTTAGTGCTGTTAATGATTCCCTGGCATATATGTTACCAAGAGTAATGGGTATCGTGTTACCCAGCGGATAAATCTGTAGGGTCTGTTCAGGCTCGGCTGGACTTTTGCCAGTCGCCATCATAATTTCCTCTCCTTTTGAAAAACCGCTATGATATTCCATAATCTGAAATTTCTTACATAGCGTTCAGGTGAATCTTTGTTGGGTTTTCTTTGTAGATGAGGATGAGTGATGATGTAATTAATTTGATGCAGAGACTCTTCACTTGTCTACGTATACCAAAACGAAACTGAAGTCCATGGTGCAACAGCCCTTTAAGGGCCAGGACCTTAGGCTGTACGCACTACATAGTTTTCATGTTTCTACAATATTTTGTTACATTTAGTTTTCTTTAAAGCTGTCTCTTACTTTGTCCCCTATATACACATTCTTCCCCTCCCTCGGCAGTTCTTCTTCCAGTCTTTCTTCCTTCTTCCTCGCCCCGCTTCTCTTTGCCTGCACTCTCACCAAAAAAACGCATACATTTTACTTTACACACACTTACACTATATAGATGGCTCGTCTGGAGCATGATCACTCATTTCGCTGCCTTCTCTAATAGCTTTCCCCCCGCCGTTCTCTTACTTCTCCCAGGTATTTCCCCACTTGCTGCCCCGCTTCCTTTATCTTGTCGTCTACCACTTCTATCACCTCCCGCCCTGTTAGGTTGTCATCCATTTGTCCCCTAGGTCACGTGTAGAAGGGCAGTTCAGTAGGATATGCTCGCCCGTCTCCTCCCCATCGCACAAAGGACATATCGTTTCCCCTGCTTCGTTTCTCTTTCTTAGTTGTTTCCATCCCCCTAATCTGAACCATACCAGCGCGCATCTTTCATTTTTTCCCACAACCTGGATATATTTCGCTTTCCCCCATTCTCTTATTCTTAGCTGTTCCCTGATTGAGCTCTTTGATTGACAGTCTGCTATATTTCTTGTATGTCTATTTTATTAAGTGACGTGTCGTCAGCACATCTAGTCCCATTGCTGCTGTTTTCTTGCTTTCGAGACCGGAGCCCGTTTCTTGTTGTTTTCAAGCTGCTCCGTAATTGTCCTCACGGCGCTGAGTCAATGCCGAGGGCTCGCATCGGGAATCGAACCAGGGATCGCTCGGATCAAAGGTTATGCAGGAGTCTGTCTAGATAATTACAATTGGTTGACTTAACGTAGCCAAGAAACTAAAGCGAATATCTAGACAATAGCGCAAGCAAACCACATGAAGATTAGCGTCAATGCTCCAGAAGAAATTCCAAGCATATGTAATCTTTCAAATTGTGGAACATCATAACGGTTTCTCGAAACGAGAGTTCCAAAAGGGCTTCTCTGGCGTGGGCCAAAATCCAGCCTTAAGTCCCCACGTAGAGATAATTTCACTTTTGCAGAGGGTTTACCAGTAAGATGTTGTTTCCGACGATCTCTGGTGAAACTAACCCGCAACACCCGATGGCGAACATGAGGGAAAAAGCCCCACCCCCTTCCCCTCCCCAGTGAACGGGGCTTCTCGTTTCGCGGTGGCGCCCCCTTTCGGTAAACATCACCGGAAGATGGTTGCTTCGAAATGGAGAAGTTGTGCTCCGATTATACATTCGGCGGCCGCGGCCACTGCGTCGAGAAAAATCTCCACCTCAGGAGACCAAGGAGCCTGCTAACATCCGAACTTACCCCCTTCGACCGCAGCTTCCAAATCTTTCGGTCGGTTCCTTCCTGCTGCCGGCAACTTCGAGGAGGTGGAAACCGCAGCTACGGCTTCTGGAGAGGCTTCTGTTTCTTGCGCCCTGGCGTCCAGGTCATATTGGGTCCAGAGAGAGAGAGAGAGATGATCATAACATGAAAAATTCCCCCATACTAGGGATGGACTATATCGGAAATTTGATATCGCGATATATCGTTAAGAAAATACGTCACAGATGATACGATACGATATTTCTTCCGTATTGTCTCCACGATATATATATCGCCAAATATCGCGACGACATATCACTGATACGATCGCTAAAATATCGTGAAGATATTTCGCCAACACGATATATAGCTGAAACGATATCTAGCTACCTCTAAAATATAATGACGATATATCACTGACAACATATATCGCTAAAATATAGTGAAGATATATTGCCAAATATCATGACAATATATCACCGACACGATATATATCGCTAAAATATCGTGATGATATATCGCCAACACGATATATAGCCTATACCTGACACGATATTTAGCTACCTCTAAAATATCATGACGATATATCACTGACAACATATATCGCTAAAATATCGTGAAGATATATCGCCAAATATCATGACAATATATCACTGACACGATATATATCGCTAAAATATCGTGAAGATATTTCGCCAACACGATATATAGCCTATAGCTGACACGATATTTAGCTACCTCTAAAATATCATGACGATATATCACTGACAACATATATCGCTAAAATGTCGTGAAGATATATCGGCAAATATCGTGACTATATCGCTAAAATATCGTGAAGATATATCGCCAAATATCGTGACGATATAACGCTAAAATATCGTGAAGATATATCGCCAACACGATATATAGCTACCTCTAAAATATCGTCTGGACGATTTTTTTTTTTCAATATCGCGATATATCGTCTGGACGATACATCGCCCAACACTACCCCATACTAGTTAGGGTTGACAAGATACCGCTTTGAAGCGATAACGATACCTATACTCCAGTGGCGTATTCTGAAAATTTTACTTGGTTTACCGCAACACCTCTTATTTATTGTATTGACTTATTATATACATTAATTAGATGCAAAAGAAATAAAATACCAATCCAATAAATGCAAGTCAAACATAAACTGAAGTCGACCAACCTAAAAATTTATATAAAATCCCCCTTTTTACATACAATTGGACCTTTCCCTGAATGAAGTTAAATTTCCCTTTGTGTAGCAACACTGCCTCTGCCGAGCGCGGCACGGGTAGTAGGAAGAAGCAAGCAGTTATATCCCGCCAACGCTGTTTGCAGCGGTTGAACTGATCCCAGAGGCCGCGTGTTTTTAAGTAGCCACTTGCTTCGTCTTCCTCCTACACCTCAAAATTTCTGCGGGTCTTATGGCCAGAGGCTGGATTACTAGCATCGTCGCCTTTTGACGTAATCGCGGACGCTTTCATCTTTAGGCCCGTACCCAGGATTTTTTTTGATGGAGGGGCCATATATACAGCGTGTAACAAAAGTCCGGGAACACTTTAAAGAAATTGTTGTAGCCAAACGAGTAGCATTACAAAGTAACAAAGTACATCATTTCAAAGAGTAAAGTTGTAAGTTTTTATTCAACAACACTCACTTTACAAACACACTATGTGGGAACCATGTGTGACCCGACAAATGTCGACGCAATAATCAAACTCTTCCCACACACGGCCCAACATGTCTTCCGAGACTGTGGCTGTTACTTGTTCAATTCTCCTTTTGAGTTCCACAACATCACGTGGAAGAGGAGGGACACATACATGGTCCTTTACATAACCTCATAAAAAAAATCATCCGTTGCACTCTTTGTTTTGTCAAATTCTAGCACGCAGAAAGCCTTCTCAGCTCCAGAAAGCGCCATCTTAATTATGACACCCCCTAGCGACGATATATGGAACTACACGTAACACCTGCAATGAGAAAAAAACTTACAACTTTACTCTTTGAAATTATGTACTTTGTTATTTTGTAATGCACCTCGTTTGGCTACAATATTTTTTTTAAAGTGTTCCCGGACTTTTGTTACACGCTGTATATATGAGGGAAAATGTATTTATGCAAGAACAAAATTGAATTTTTCACAAATTTGCAAAATCGTCTTAACTATTTTCGTTGCTTTTATAGATTCATATTTAAAAATTTAATGGTTCGAAGGTGTAGGGACATGGCCCCCATCGCCCCTCCCCTGTGCCGGCCTGACTTGCAGTGTATTAATGCTAAGATAACTAAACCTAGCAATGAAGGCATTCCACACTGACGTCAGAAGCGATGTTGCTAGATGCTTTCGCGATCTACGGGTGTAGCCTATTGGCCGGATCCAGGACTATCTGTGTTTGTCTGGCTTTTCTAGAGGAGATCTTTGTGGGTTTGCCGAGACGAGACCGAGGGCAACAAGAGATTGCAAACGAGAGCGTGCTTGCCCATTGCATTCATAACTGGAAGCTCCCCTTTTTTCCTTGCTGGAGATTTTCTCCAGCAAAACTGAGAGAGAGAGAGAGAGAGAGAGAGAGAGAGAGAGAGAGAGACCAGCCTCTGTCTCATTTCCTCTCAGGCCCCGTCCGCATCGTTATGTCTCAGAAACCTGCAGCCTTTCCCATCTGCCGAATTTCAAATCGTAAACTGCCTCCGAGGGAACCCGGGCCATCCTAACGCGAAATGGAGAAATGATACGCCGCCTCATGAAAAATTCATGCGCGCCTCCTACAGCGGGTGGAGGGGGGGGGGGAGGTTCGAAGAGCGCTCGTAGAAAACGCACTACCGCCGTTTTTTCTACCGTAGCGTCGGAGCTTAGCCGCTACGGACCTTCCTTTTTTTTTGGGCCCCCACCACCCTCTACAAAATACAGCCCCCACCCCCGTAGCCCCCACTCCGGATGCGCTCTCTTGGAGAACTTGGGCCTCGGTGGTTTGCAGACGACACCGCACCCGGTAACCAATGGGATTTCTCGTTTTCTCTGCGTCTGTCTGGGAGAGAAATTCTGGAGGATTGAAAATGCTGACTGGAAGAAGTTGACGGGCCGGGTGGGGTGACGAAATCGATTTTGTGTTACGTAACGGGGCAAAAATAAACATGAAAAGGGATCTATTTTCCAAACCAATGTTTAGGAAAGCAGAATCTGTACTATTTTACGCACCTCTCCATGCTAGGTGGGGGTGACTGTAGTCTAAGCCATCACACATTAATATAAATGTTTTATAATTATTTTGTTATCTTAATATAATTTTAAGGCGAGGAGGGACAATTTCCCCTAGGTCTTTCTCGCTGAGGCAGCTGCTGATCACTGTTGCCAACTTCGCTCTTTTGGAGCCAGATCTGGCTCTTTCGTGCACTCGTTTGACTGTGAACTGTGGCACCCGCCCTCTGCCCCACTATGATGCCACCACTGGCTCCGGCCCATAAATACCAACTTTTGCCATGAGTGTACATTGCACGTGACGTGATATTCGTATAGCTATAGGCTGCGTCACTCACCTCTTCTTTCCTCCCCATGTATTTTTATATATAGCGCTGTGACTAAGATGAGGATGACAATTTTGTTATCCGGGAACCCCTTATTTTCGATTTTATATTAACATCCTTGGATAATTGAGATGGGTGATGCCGCCAAATCTAGGCGGTGAAAACTAAGAATAAATTGCCATCACTTTAAAGCTAACGGTAATAGCAGCACCTCTGACAACTAAAATTACCCTAGTAGGCACTTATGCAGCCTTCGTTAATCTAGCTCCTTGAAAGTCCTCTTTAGCTATATGAATGGTGAAATTTAGCTCTATTATGACAATCAGGTTTGGCAACACTGCCAGGATGGCCGTAGGAGGCAAGGAGAAATGCATTAGGCTTATGGGACCATTATTTTATTCGTCCTCTCGGGAATATCAAACATCCGATGACGTAGAAAAGTACATGGACGGAAAAAGGACACGTTGAACTATGTCATAGTAGTAGGAAAAGTCGAAACTCCCATTTGATGAGCCGTAACTTGTAGTTGAAGTTGATGTCCCATAAGGAATACATGGGATTCGGTAAATACTAATTCATCATATTTTTCAAAAATCGTATAAGGCTTAATAATCAACTTAGGAACCCGCTTCCACTTGCCACATGGGGAGAAATTCATACTCTTCATTTCTGGCGGAGATCTTTTTAGTAGCATTGCTCATTCCGGCGATATTGGAATAAATGCATGCCTGGTGCGTAATTGTCCCTCTTCGCCTTAAATGTCCTATTTATATATTTCGTAGATATGAAAATAGATGGATAATATACACATACAACTCAAGATGTATTGAACTCGGTAATAGTGAACATTCAGCTGCAGTGAACCTCTACAGTGAAATGAAATGTGTATGAGAAGTTATCATTGCTTACATCATGCGTTCAATATTTCAAATGAAGCCTTCTTACATTTACTTGAAGACCTTAAGGTGAAGGTGATGTGATCAGCACCATGCTCCAGCCTCCTTTGCTGTCCAACGTCGACTTCAGGTACCCATTGCTTAGAGGGTGAATCCCCAGAGGTACCCCCCCCCCTCAT
Organism: Lepisma saccharinum; assembly: GCF_977018435.1. Taxonomy (NCBI): domain Eukaryota; kingdom Metazoa; phylum Arthropoda; class Insecta; order Zygentoma; family Lepismatidae; genus Lepisma; species Lepisma saccharinum. Next base: position 20,748,578 of record NC_139235.1, read on the forward strand.
ACAGGGACACTTGAAATCATCTGCCGCGGGAATCAAACTGTCCCCGGTGTGAGCAGTTTGTTGCAATAATTATTTTAAATAATAAGGAACGGACAAATATCATTTCAAATAAGACTGAATTAGCAATTAAAGAGCATCAACATTCATTAAAGTTGTATGACAGAATTTTCTTAGTTCTTTATGGATTGTATAAAAGAGAAAATAACACTACAGTAAAACCTCGTCAATCCGGACTAAGGTGGGATAAGTTGACCGGTTTAACGAAAGTCCGGATTAACCGAAATAACACAAAGGAACAGTAGAAAGTGCATTAAAACTCCGTTTATAGCAACAAAACACGTTTATTATGGTGTATTTAGTGGCATAGGCCGATATACACTATACAGTACAGTACAAAGTCTGCGGGAAACAGAATTTCATCAGTGGTTGACTGCCTTTTCTTTGGGAAGTTCTCTTGTTGACTTCTAGCCACATTTAAAACCTTGCATTCTTCTTTTTTTGCGTTTTACTGTATCATGGGGTGGTGCTATGCACAGGGGAACACTTTACCTTTTATGATTTCAAAATCTCTTTCATTTAAAGGACTGTTGCAACAATTGTAACGTCATTATTAGTTTTATTACTTCGAGTGGGGGTTGAGCCCCCAACCGACACCCTTCCAACCCATCACGCTCTGTGGCCGAAGCTCTTATTCCCAGAAGGTCCCGATTCAACTCCATTCAACAGGATCCAGATGGTTACTGCTTCGATCCCCCCCCCCCCCCGAGGACAAGCAATTCATCTCATCGCCTCATCTGAAGCTCTCCGGCAGACAGCCCGCGTCCTACCGCGCATGCGCAAGACGGAACTACCATACCGGGTGCTAACAGTCTCAAGGGAAAAAGAAAAGACGAGAAAGACGAACAGAATAATGGACCAGTTAATAGAGTGGCAATGGATGAAGCCAGTGAGAGAGAGGAGAAAAGAAAAAGTAATATGAATTTGCATTCTTTTATTCCTCATCCCCCCCTTCCCCACCCGTTTTTGTACCCACGTGGTTCTATAATAGCCATCCGACATGAAAAATACAATAATAGTCCCAGGCTGGACCCTGAAATTACGGACGAGATATACAACCAACTTACTATGTGATTACTGGAAGATTTCGCCCATACCATTGTAAGATTAATACAAGAGAACCATTGACAATCATAGTAAAAGCCTCCAGGTCTTCGGCAACATTTAATGCCTGGTGTAAGAACGCCTAATCATAGGGTGCGTTGCCAAGAATTGGCCTCTACCCCTCCCTCCCCCCTTTTCCCCTTCTTATAGCGCAATATAACCTAACCTGCCTTAGCCGTATTGTAAGTCTCTTCTCCGTATCAGTGTTGCCACTATTCGCTCGCATTCGTATCTGTCTTTGAAAGGGTAACGAGTTACCTACAAGTGGCGGTTTTTCTTGATTGGTTGTTTTTTTTAAAAAAAATTAAGAACCCTTTCTGGAACAACTAGTAATGAAGTTAAGAGTTACTTCTAAAGTTACTTTTACAAGGGCGTTCAATAAGTTTTGCACAGATGGTTGTAATATTTTTAATAGTTGCAATATGATGATGAAATTTTAGGTGAACATACTTCGATCCTTTGGCTAGAAGACCATGTCACTCCATGTAGCTCCATCTGCTGAGACGCATCTCGTCCAACGTTCTTTCCATGCCTTGAATGCACTTTGGTAAAATTCAGGTGGCTGACTTTTACACTATTGTTTCGCACAAGAAATGAGGTCCTTGGCACTGTCGACTATTTTTCCCCGCAGGTGGGCCTTCAGACGACCAAACAGGAAGAAATCCGAAGGAGCCAAGTCCGGACTATAGGGAGGCTGAGGGACGACTTCCCATCCCATTTTCGTGATTTTTTGCTGTGTCATCATGGCTGTGCGAGGCTTGGCATTGCACAAATTTTTCTGTATCCCAAAGACTGCACCATTGTTACCACACTACCCAACGACACAGCAGTCATTTCAGCAAGCCGTCTTGTGGTTACACATCTGTCCTTTTGGATGGTTTGATGAATGGCTTCCTTGTTCACATCGATCACTACACTTGATGGTTTACCACATCTTGGTTTGTCCAAAAGAGTGAAATCACCATCTTTAAACCTCTGCAACCATCCTTGGTTACTGGCGCGGCCCAATGTTATCCCCATAAACAGGAAGCAGCTTACTTTGAATTGTTGTCGCTGATTCATCACCGGTTTTGAACAGGAATTCCATTACCGGCCGTTGTCGGGTCCTGATGTCTACTTCACTGTCCATTGTGGTTTACCTGTAAACAATAGGAAAAAAAAATATTACAATTTTAAAGCCAAAGGATCAAAGTATGTTCACCTAAAATTTCATCATCATATTGCGACTAATAACAATATTATATCCATCTGTGCAAGACGTATTGAACGCCCTTTGTATTTACGAAGAGTTTCTCTCTGGATATCAACACAAAATATGGTTATCAAAAGAAAGAAGCTTTGAAATATAATTACCATTTTTTAAAAATGCATACATGAAACAGCTTAATTTTAACTTAATGTAGATTAGTGTTCATTTTATATGACTGATCGTCAGTGAAATAAAGGAACAGCCCGCTTGTAATTTACGCATGAAAGATATTACACGAGCTATTTATTATCTAAATTCTCGAATAATGTAATCAGCTGCGGTGATTGGGTACCTGAACTGGGGGGAAAGACAGTTTACTTTCGCTTGGTAGACAATGCTTAGCATTAAGAGGCCATAGTGGTTCTGCCACGCTTTCGCCTCAATGGGTAACCTTGCACTTGCTTACGTGTATCTTCTAAATGGATCCTCTGTCCCAGTGGGTGAGACTACACTTGATTACGCGTGTCCTTTTTCAATGGTTCTTCCGTCCCAGTGGGCGAGACTGTACTTGATTACGCATATCTTTTGTCAATGGTTCTTCCGTCGCAGTGGTCGAAACTGCACTTGATTATGCGTATGTTTTCTCGATGATACTTCCGTCCCAGTAGGCGAGACTACTTTATTATGCGTATCTATTCTCAATGGTTATTCCGTTCAAGTGAGCGAGACTGCAATTGATTACGCGTATCATTTTTTTAATGGTTCTTCCGTTCCAGTGGGCGATCCTGTAGTTGATTATGCGTATCATTTCTCAATGGTTCTTCCGTTCCAGTGGGCGATCCTGTAGTTGATTATGCGTATTATTTCTCAATGGTTCTTCCGTTCCAGTGGGCGATCCTGTAGTTGATTATGCGTATCATTTCTCAATGGTTCTTCCGTTCCAGTGGGCGATCCTGTAGTTGATTATGCGTATCATTTCTCAATGGTTCTTCCGTTCCAGTGGGCGATCCTGTAGTTGATTATGCGTATTATTTCTCAATGGTTATTCCGTTCCAGTGAGCGAGACTGCCCTTAGTTATGCGTATGTTTTATCTATGGTTCTTCCGTCCCAGTAGGCGAGACTGCACTTGGTTATGCGTATGTTTTTTCTATGGTTCTTCCGTCCCAGTATGCGAGACTTTACTTGATTACGCGTATCATTTTCAATGGTTCTTCCGTCCCAGTGGGCGAGCCTGTAGTTGATTATGCGTATGTTTCTTTCAATGACACTTCCGTTGCATCATATGCATCACGTCGCTGCTGCCCCTGTTTCAGAAGTGTTCAACTTCATCATAAAATTTTTTAACCTGACAGGAAAGCTTTTCTTAAAATGTGGCCATGGAATCCCCAAGGTACCATTTTGAGGAACCCTGGATCTAGATGTGCAAAAGGAAGGTATGAAGAAGTGCATTGCACATATGTAAATTGGAAATTAATAAATGCTTCGTCGTTAGGTTAAATTAAACGATAAACGCTATAACCAGTACTGGGGCCTACTATATATGAGTCGACCACTCAACCCCTTTAGTCTTCGAGTGAAGAACTGTTTCCTATGATCGAAATTGCCACCGAATCACATACAGAAGGTGTTTCTTTGTGTGTGTGTTTATGAGTTTGATCCAATTAAGCAAATGTGTCAGAATATTGAGGCAAAATAAGGATAATATTGAAAAGTAGGAAACCAATATTCAGTAATTGTAATTCAATGTTAAAAGGTCAAAATGCGAAGAGATGTCAGTAAATAGGTCACGAACTGATGTGGGATAGCTGAAAATGGTAGTGAGTAGTTTCTAATGACGTCACTAGATGGCAGCACAATCTACGTTGATGATATTCCATTAGAAGTCTCTAGATAGCAGATACACGCATGGGCAGGTCAGTTTAAAAAATGACGACCGTTCTCAAGGAGAGTACGATAGAACAGCAGCGTGCTGTTGTGTGTTCGTTTGTGCGCAAGAGAACTTCCTGCAAAGGACACTCACAAGGACATTTTTCCAGTTTACGATGAAAAATGTTTGTCACGAAAAGCGGTGCACAACTGGGTCTATATATTCTCGAAACTACGGTCAAATGTTGAACTGATGCACTGGCTCCTGTGGCGGAGTCAGGGGGCCCTGGGTTCGAATCCTGGCCTGGGCATGGATGTTTGAGAGTGTCCATTGATCAATTTCATCATATCACTCATCCCCATCTTCGCAAATTAGCCAAAAGTGGCCCAAAAGCGAACTAAAATAAAGTAAATCAACTGAATTGATGAAGATGTTGAACGTGAGGTTCGACTGCGCCTGGGACAGTAGCCCAAAGACACTTATGCAGCAGGTTTTGAGGGTTTATAAAGTGATGAAATACGTGTATCAATGTTGGTGGAGATTATGTTGAAAAATAAAAAAACTGTTTTCAAATCAGTATCTCACTTAGTATTTATTTTTTTAAAAAAAAATAGGCGTTAATGACCTACTAACTGACTTACCTGTGTATATTAATAAAAGTCATTTGCGTAACAAGGAGTTTATTTTGGAAGGAGAAAAGGTTGCTCAATGCCGAATGAGAATTTTCGGGGAGGCTGTTGTCTAGACCTCTGCCTGGGCTCTGCTTGTTACGCCTATGATGAAATATCGGATATCTAAATGTTTCCACCACCAAGGATATCCTCAAGGTCCAAAATTTTGCGTTTTTCTTAGAGGATAGGCATTTGAAAGACAACTTTGCTCACGCTGACCAAAAACTTCAGCACATCCTTAAAATTCTTCACTTGAAAAAAAATTCCAGCGTTGAAGGAATTTTCGTGGACGTGGCAACCCTGCTTCTCTTAACAAAGCAGTCGGGGATAAGCGGAAAAGAAAAAGACGCGACGCGGTGCGGACAATTGCGAAATGAAATGGTCAAGAGATATCATTACGGGTATTAATGTTATTTTCTTAAACGGGACCAGCCCTTCCTGCGATGGGACCTCCCCCCTTTTCCCCCCCTTAGTTTCTAGAGCACGTGACTCCCTTGGAAGTTGTCATTCGCAATGACTGTTATTGTCTCGTGACCCCATCGTTAGGAAAGAGAACGTACCTGTTACGTTACATGTACTACAGTAAAAGCAGTTGTGGTGATTCTGCTTTCAGAAGGGTAGTGTTAAGAAGTAGGGTGATCACTTTTTTTTTTTTCGAGTAACGAGTTACTTTTTAAAATGAGTAACTTGTACTATATTCAGTCACTTTTTTTAAGTATGGATTAACGAAAGTAACAGTTACTTCCCTGCAATATTATATCCATGTCAAAGGGTCTCTGAATGATGTAACTTTTTCTATCTTGTGGGTGAACAATCTAAGATTGTCGTTTAGATAACAATTGAAGAATTTTAATCTATTTTAAATTACATATTGTTGTTTATATTTTAACTATCTGATTTATTTTTGTTTTGTATTGTGTCCCACACGTGACACCAAAAAAACAATTAATTTCTCCTTTAACTCTTACATTTCCCCTTCAATTCAACTTGAATACAGGGTTGTTAAAGGTCGAGGAATTTAAAATAATTTCAATTCCGGTCAAGGAGAGAAAATCAGCAAGCGTAAATGGGTTCTGGACCGAAAATAACCTTTATATCTAGCAAGTATTTCAATTCGGTCCTGGAACTTTTTTTCTGAATGAATTTAAATACGGTCCAGGAACCTTTTTTTCAATGAAACAATACGCAACTAGGACCGAATTTAAATTGTGCGAGAAAAAAGGTCCTCGTCCTGTAGCGGAACCAATTAGAATTTATACGTTCCTCGGCCTTTAACAACCCTATATCCCAAAGTCAAGTACCTTCTCTCTTTGTTTTATTAAATAATTTATTTTTCATAATTTGAAAAGTAGCGTATAGCCATTTTCTCTAATGGCGCTTTTGCTGGCGTTTAATAAATTTGTCTGTAGCGTGGTGCTCATCACATTACCTCCACAAATGGTCTTAGATTGTGAATGCCTGGGGCCCTACCTCCTCCAAACCCCCCCATTTATACGCCTTCGTGGCATGTTATAATGCGCAGGATAGATTTACGAAATTTATATCGTACATATATCGGGGCTCCGATTGTACCATGCAAATCTCCGTAATAATGATAACAAACTAAATTATTTATTTGAGGATGCATATTGTTTGGGGGGTCTGTAATGTGTACCCTTTCAATGTTTTTGAGGGAGGTGTACAAAATTGAATTGATTGATTGAATTGTTGTTTTAAGTCAACTTTATGCACATAAAGGCTAATCGGGACTGGACCTACAGTTTAAAGTGAGATCCGAACCAGTATGTGCCTCCACCGAGTATCGAACATGGGACGCCTTTATTTGTAATCATCGGGGGCGTCTGACTGCCACGCGGGAAACCCGGGTTCGACTCCCGGAGTGGATGATCTAAGGTAGCGATTTTTTTCAGAATTGTCCCCGGATGAAGCTCACTCAACCTCAAATGAATGGGTACCTGGGACAACTCTGGGGGCTAAATGCGGCCGGAGCGTGGTGCTGATCACATCACCTCCAAAATGGCCGAGATCGAGGATTGCGTATGTATCCTGTATGTATGCCTCATGGCATGGTGCAAGGTGAACTGGGAAAGGAGGGGTGGGGGAGAAAATGTTTGTCCTGTCCCGCTAAAGCCATCCCCTGTAATCACTGATAATTAATTCCCACCAATGAAAATACGAGTATTTTACACACAGTTAAAACCCCGCCATGCGCGAGAAAATTGAATTTGTTCCTTTACAGGGACACTCTCGTCCCCAGCCACAAAACCGTCTTCCTTCGGCAACATATTGCAGCGAACCGTGGGCATTGTTTCCAACGATTCATGCCCCGCAACAAAATTCTCGTCTTTTGTTTTCCGAAATTCGTTTCTTTTACTATTCTTTTTTTCTATCGTATCCCCCATTCCAGATCTTCGCATCCTCCCCAAAATGAGAAGATAATAAGGGTATGGGGAGGGGTGCAATAGAAGAACGAGTAAAATATCAGAGAATAGATCTTTGAATCGAGGTGGGGGGGGTTGGAAGAAGAGAACGGCAAGGGGGGGATTTTTGTGGCCAAGACAAGGGAAACTCGGAAGAAACAAAGATTATACTTTTCATTAAAACAGTAGAAAGAGCTATCCTCACAAAAGGTCATATAGTTATGGCTTATAATCCTCTGCTCCCCACAGCGCCATTCAACTTTTTCTTAAGATGTCTTCAGGAATTTTTGGTCTCTGGCTTCTGAGACGGGAGAATGGGTCTCTCTCCTCTCTCTCTCTCTCTCTCTCTCTCTCTCGCTCTCTACCCTGAGGTCCTGTCTCCTTCCTTTCATCCCCTTTTCATCCCCTTTTCGGAAGGAAGATAAAATGGCAAGGGACGGATGCGGTCTCCGCTGGTACAGTTTTGCAAAATGGAATTTATTGAGAATATCATAATCCGAAAGGGAAAGCTTTCTGCTTGGTCGGGCATCTTAGCTTCAAAAGCATAGACAAAGGAACACGGAGAAATTTAACGAAATGCTTGGAGATTTTTTTTTTTTGAAACGGTAGCTTTTTATCTCTTTATTGAACCAATAAAACACAGAAATATTTCGTTTATAAGAGGGTCGAGACAGTGGCGGCGTAAGGGCAGGGCGACTGCCCTGGGCGCCGCACTCGGAGGGGCGCCAAAACCTTAATTTTGATTATATGAACGTGGCTATTTGTTTCGCAGAATTGTTACAAACCAGATATCCTATTCCAATAACGCGAGATGGGACGAAAGCAGTTTTGAAAAATAACAACAGATGGCAGCAGAAGATAGAAGAATGTAAATAAATTGTTGGAGATAAATATATATTTAGTGAAAGTAGAAAAAAATACAAGGAAATGTAGAAAAGATTAGCACAATGTGTAAAAACGTGATAATAGTTGGATATGGAAACAGAAGTAGTATTCATCATTTAATGTGTTAAAGCGTATAGTCAATTGTTTGACACGTACGTACAATATGTACTAAACGAAGTAAAAATTTAGGTGCCTGAGAAATTACTTAATACGTAATGTGCTACCATTCCTGGAAGGGAGAAATTTTTGTTACATAATATACAGTAAAACCTCGTTAATGTAGACTAAGGGGCGATAAGGTGACCGCTTTAACGAAAGTCCGGATTAACTTAATAACCTAAAAGAACAGTAGTGCATTAAAACTCCGTTTATAGCAACAGAACACGTTGATTATGGTGTATTTAAATTTCATCAGCGGTTGACTGCCTTTTCTTTGGGAAGTTCTCTTGTTGACTTCTACCCACATTTAAAACTTTGCATTTTCCTTTTTTTCTTCTTTTGCTTGTCCGGATTAAGCGAAGTCCAGCTAATCGGGGTACGGATTAACGAGGTTTTACTGTAATACATTTATTGCATTGAAAAATCATGTCGCAATTTAAGCTATAAGACTAGCGTTCTTTTAATATCATTATGTAAATATTAACTAAATGCATTAAATTAGACGTACTTCTTAAACAGTAATACTTAAAGTATTTAAAAATAAGACTCATTTTTCAAATTTAAAGCAGTAAATAGGATGGCAGGGTGGAAGGTAGGGGGGCGGCCAAAATCCACCTCGTCAGAGTGAAAATTTTATCTTGAGCCTCCACTGGGTTGAGATATAAATTGTTACGGAAGAAAGTTTCGAGGTAATCACTGTGGGAAAACTAGAATTCTACTTCACTTAAGCATACGTTCAATTCATTCGCGCCCACACACTGTTAAAAGTTGTAAAAATATACAGTTCTCTACCGTTAAAATTAAACAGTCTGCCCGTTAAGTTACAAAAAAGGGAATCAATCGTTTATTATTTATTGATATTTATTTATCCTACAGTGATTAGACAGGAAAGTAATGAATTCTAACTATAGTGTAAAATGTAACTAATTTTAATGTGATCGTGAATGTCATTAGCTTAGCGGCTCCGAAAACTATGGATTCGACACTAATCTAGGTCATTTGTGGCATTTTATTCTTCACCCCCCCTCTCCCCCCCTTCCCCATGCCGATAGGTGATGAACTTGGAGTTGAACCGCATTAGGAGTGTCACGAAAACTGTGGATTCCATTCGCAACACTGCCTGAATGTTACACAACCCGAGAAACACTATCGTTGTGCGGATTGCATAGAGTCACGGATGTCTGTAAGTGCGGAATTTAATATCGGTGGTTCTCGATTATTTTTACATGTCACCCCTTCTCACCCAAGCCCTAGGGGTGCTAGGGGTGTCTTACCCCCACAGTATTTCTTTCCAGCTTGTAAGTCATACGTGTACAAGTTTGGTTGAAATCGCTCCAGCCGTTCGAGAGTTTTGCCGGAACAAACAAATATACACACCCACCCACCCACCCACATTCGTGTACATCCATTTATATATATATATATATATTTGATTCATTGATTTGGTTAATTTTGCTTCGCTCTTCTTCCACACTTTGCACTAATCGCGAAGATGAGGATGAGTGATGAGTAGACCTCGGATTTTAGGTATTTAACCTATTTTTTTCCTTTACAGGTAAGTAAGAAATAATAAGTTATGTCAGCGCTTCGTTAAAAAATGCAACGACTGATGAAGTTTTATAGTGCCTAAAATAACCTATTTTGCTTGTTAGAACCTATTTTAGGTATATGCACCCAAATCAAGCCTTTTATTACGTTTTTTATATTTTTAAAGTTTTTACAGGATTTTTATGTCACACAGAGGTATTTGCTTCGTTTAGTCACGAAAAAATTCAATGACAAACATGTTTGAAATGCTGTCGATTTCCCTTCCTCCAAGTCCATGGTGATTTTTCAAAGCTCTAAATAAAGCAAAATGTCTGGTGGCACTGTTACCTGTACAATCCAAAGTGGTCTGATCTGTGTGGTCTTCCTCACTTTCGCTTCACTTCAGTGCTGTGTGGCATTCACGCCTTGAAAAATAACATTTCAACATTGAAGTTTTCACCACTGACTATGTTTTTGTTGAAAGATTATTTTCAGCATATACGATGATCCTCACAGACAACATTGCGGAGTTTGACTGTGGATAACATGAAAAAAGATTGTTGCCTAACTATACGGCGAAGAGTGGATTTCTATAGCAAATTTCCAATGGTAAGTTCTGCCATCGCGGTAGGGTTAGGCAACACACGTTACGTTATGCAAGAGAATCCGTATTTCAGGATAAAGGTGTCCCATTTTCAGTGCCGGTGACTATACCTACTCAGCATTTTTCAGGAATTTTGAACTATTTTAAATTTTTTGAACTTATTTCAGGATTTTTCGACCATAAGTTCAGATTTTAGGATTTTTAGAACCTATTTTAGGATTTTTAGTCTATTTTAGGTACCTGAAGGCACACTTTTTAGAACCTTAAAGTCAGAGGTCTAGTGATGAAATGACGAAATTTGTGCAGAGGCACTCATAAAGAACACCCGTGCCCATGCCGGGATTCGAATCCAGGGCCACAGGCGTCGGAGAGCGGTGACAACCACTTCGCCATAGAGCTCGGCTGTTGCATCATACGGGTGGTTCACAGTCCATATTCTATATTCTGTTCACCATATTTAATGGTCTATTTTTAAATATATTAATAAGTTCTGTATTCAAATCACGGAAAGCCTCCCCGATGGCGCAGTGGTAGCATCGTCGCCTTGTAATCAAGGGGTCCCGGGTTCGATTCCCGGTGGAGGAACATAGTGGTTCGGTCCCACTTTAAACTGTAGGTAGGTCCTGTCCCGATTAGCCTCACTGTGCATAAAGGGGACTTAATCACCAAATGAATCAATCAAATCAAGAAAACTTTATTTTCACCATCAGGATATACTAATTTAATTTTAAGAATTCAAAATAATTTAATTTTGTTTCAAGAAAACTGTACATTACGGTTTATGAATTTTTGCGGACCGGGCAGCGTATTTCACATGTGCACATTGAAATAGAGATTAGGGACGTGGTTTGTAATGGAGAAGTTTCTGGTTGGCTGGAGTGACAATTTTTTTAACTTTGTTCAGTATTTCTAAGGCGTGCCTTACAATTTGACTATAGTCTTGAACGTGTTGAAAGCTGAAAACCACTTATATTTTTCTTTACCATCTATTATCTACTTTTAATACATTGCTTTCATCTTTTCTACATATTTCTAGTACAGCTTCACTTTCATTAAATCGATACTTATCCTCTAATGATTATTTTACATTCTATCACCTTGTGCTGCCATCTACACTTCTTTATCGAAACTCCTTTCTTTTCATTTTGTGGTTATATCTGGTTTGTAACAACTCTTTTTAAAACAATTAGGCGCGTGCTTATACAGTAAAAATTAAGGTTTTGGCGCTAAACAAGGGTTTGAAAGATTTTTCTAAGTAAGAATTCAAAATGTTTCTTGCTTGCATCTGACGAAAACCGGAAAATGACCAAATATATTTAGTAATTGTATAAGAATTTTCATCAAACGCAACATTTTTAGATTATTTCCTTTAATATTTCAAATAAGAAAGTCCATTCGCTTTCCGAGTATTGATTACTATTCGAGTACGTTGTCTTCCCCGACCAGATGGTTCTGCTTGTGCTGGGGTGTAGTAGTCTGTGGTTTACAAAAAGTGTTAGTCCTAGTCAATGAAAAGAATGCGTTTCCTATCATATAACTTTAAACTTAACGCTTTATATACACCTTTCTACTGAAAGTGTTTACTTTACACGCGCACTATCAACATATCGTTACAAATTTCTACATGTAATGAAATTTCACTACGGTTGGTAACATAAAGTCACAAATAAAAGCTCAACTATATTTGGCAACTATATTCCTTCCATTTGAGCAGCCATTCTTCTTAGCATACAAGCTACGGAGTCGCCACCTACCGCCTGAACAGGCATTGCCTCAGCGTGAACAACTTCATTTGTTTCTGCATGTTTTAAAAACGAATAGCACCCATTGCACTTTCTTAAGGAAACCCGTAGGGGAAAATGGATATATTCTGGACTCCAGAAAGGGGGAGAGAAATGGATGGAACTTCTGATAAAAAAACCAAAGGTCACGTATACATCATTCGCCATCTTTGAGGCCCTCCCCTTCAGTCCAACAGTGGATGTCTCCCCAGGGACCAATGGAATATAACTGAATGACGGGATTAAGGAGAACCGCTCCATTTTTTTAGTTCGGAATTCAATTCTTGTTCCAGACCGCCATGACCACTGATAGATGGCGCTCGAAAAATGAGATACCGAACCGTTTTTCGCAACGATAAAGCACTTCCCTCTCTCGTCCCTAAATAGTGATTCAGAATCATCGTTTTGCGATTTCTGCTTGTCGTTGATAGGATCATAGTTCGCTGAAAGTGTGGATCTTTATGCAGTATTAATGTGCGAAATATGCACATAAATATAGAGCAAGATGTGCCGAAATATGGAGTCGACAATATGATTGTACTGCTACCGAGATTGTCAATTACGGCTTGTAAAAGTTTGTTTCGTGTTTACGTTATATTCGGATAGGCTAATCGGGACTGGACCTACAGTTTAAATTGAGATTCGAACCACTGTTTCAAGCCAGAAGTTACAATATTTTACCGTTGGAATTTAAATGTCTTTTTTAAAATTTAGAGTTAAATGTTTTATGATGCTATGACATAATTTATTTATTTATATATTTGGAACACAATATACACATGTCCAATGCAGTGATCAATGTATAATTACACTATTGCAGACTCCGTGGTCAGCACAGCGTGCTAAGACGGCAGACGTCCCGGGTACGAATCCCGGCCTGGGCATGAGTGTTCTTTGTGACTGTCCCTTCATTTATCATCACTCATCCTCAGCTTCGCGATTTGTCAAAAGTCGCTGAAAAGCGAAGTAAAATAAACTAAATCAATCAATCAATGAATCTTTATTACATAAAGAATTAAATGAATGATATAATTGACAAGAAATATGAGTGATGTGATGTACACTAGGAGTATGACATTATAATCTAGAATTTACATTTGATATCAATTATGTACAAGGAAATTTATTTAAAAGAAGATTATGACGTAGGTAATAATTTCAAAATGGAACTCAAGTGCAGGATGCTAATTGCGTACAAAAATTCAATGAATCGAATTAAACATACAATAATTCAATTAACATGATTAATGTTACAGTCACATCTAAACAGGTCGGTTTGTTTTTAGAAATTGAATTAAATAGCTTGAACACACTCCTCATGGGTTCAACTTAAGTCATTTGGGTTCTTCCGAGGGGCATTTTGAGTTACAGTTTTGCTAAAATTACATAGATTTGACTGTTAATGTAATTTTGTCTTGGACGATCACTTCTCCGGTCAGTGTGCCTATACCGGGAATCGAACCCGGGTCCCTGTGATTACAAGGCCAAAGCGTCACTAAGGAGGCCTCGAGAATAGAGAAAACAATGAAACGAGATCCTTTAAGACGAGACAGAACAAGAGATAAATTTGTAAAATTGACAACCTTACTCTCAGACCCAAGAGTTTGAAGTGAAGTGCGCAAGGTGAAACCCCTTCAGTTGATGTTTTGTTTACATATAGGTTTGTATACCGTACCCATGGGGTGTGCAAGGATAGGGTGAAAAGGAGGGTTACTTATTTCTCTCTTCTTTAATTTATTTGCATCACTTTCTTCTTTCTAGATGTTCGATTCGTTCCTCACTTTTAAAGTACGAGTACATTATACAGGGTGAGCATAAAGTATTTACCTGATTACAAACTTTTATTGGTAAAGAACTATGGTAGATACAGATATGCGGTTTGTTGGAAATGGCAGTTCAACTCATAAAGTTTTTTATCAGTTAACTTCGACATGTGCTTCCTTTGTTGGCCTTAGAACGTCTAGGCAATACTCAATTTCTCTCCATGTCTTTGCCAACATCTCTTCCGTCACCGTCTCTATAGCATCCCGTATTCGTGTCTGAAGAGTTTGCATATCAGGAACTGGTGAACTAAACACTGTGTCCTTAACGTAACCCCATAAAAGAGTCAATAGGGGTTATGTCTGGCGAACGCGGTGGCCATGATATGGGACCGTCTCTACCGATCCATCTGTCTGGAAAGTGTCATGTACTGATAAAGAAACATTATGAGTTAAGCTACCATTTCCAACAAACTGCATATCTGTATCTAGAATAGTTGTTTAGCAATAAAAGTTTGTAATCAGGGAAAGACTTTATGCTCATCCTGTATTATTTCTTGACTACTTCCTTGCTTCTGGATGTTTTTCTTTTGCTGTCGTTTCTATTTTATGTCTAGATTTCTTCCTTTCCCTTTCACCCCCCTTCACTCACTTCTTTATTTCGTTGTTTTCCTCACTTTTTTATCTATCTTCCTTTAACTCTCTCTATTTATTTGCCTTTTCTCTCACACTCTTTTCCTCCTTTTATCTTATTTCTTTGTCTCTATCTTTCTTCCTTATTTCTCTATCTCTAACTGGTTAGGGTTAAAGGTGGCCAGAGCGTGGTGCTGATCGCATCACAATTCAAGAAAATGGATCAGATCTAGAATGTATTGGCTCAACCTTCACACCCCTCTGTGCGCCTTCATGGCACGGTGTAATAAGACCGGGGAACTACGGAATTACAACCATTAACAGTCAAAACAGGTAATTGTAGGCAATGTAGAATTTTCACAGTGATTGTAGTATAGTGGGATTCACAAGTATTGCTAGGCAAGTTGTCCATGCCTATTTTCATAAATTTTTCTCGTGGATCGATTCATGTTTTAAAGGTACGTCCACTGATTGTCTTTTTTTTCATTGGAGATTTGTTTCAATTCTTGAAGCCAACCTCTGTGGCGGAGTGGTTAGCACGGCGTGCTACGACGCCAGGGGTCCCAGGTTCGAACCCCGGACCGGACATTCGAGTATCCCATTATTAATTTCATCTTATCGAATTTCGTCCTCGTCTTTGAGATTAGCCAAAAGCGGCTAACAAACCAAACCATTCAATCGTAGAGCCACGGTGGCCTAGTCGGTAGGGTGCATAAAGCGGCTCTGTGGCTCACCCAGCCTTAAATCAATGGTTCAGGCGGCATTAGCGTGGTGCTGATCACATCACCTCCAAAATGGCCGACATCGATAATGTCTTACCCCCATAGCCCCTAAATTTGCCTTCATGGCACGCAGCTATAAGCACGGGGAACTTTACCCTTTACCTAAAAGAAAGAAAATAGCCACGACTGTGGATAATTAGCTTGGTATAATACCAGGGACACCGACTTGTCAAAATTATTGGGGAGGCTCTGATCACTGAAATAAATGAATGAATGACTCACTCCCTCCCTTATTTAAAAATAAAAATTACATCTTCGTATAGCAGTTTTTAAGCAGCTATTATATTCTCAAGCAAATGACATGTAACATGAGAAACGTGTGTCTGATCATTTGTTTCTTAGATAACAATTAACATTTTTATTTAAAAGTAGGCTACGCATTTACATTAAGAGGCCAACATAACAGTTTTATGCCGGCCTCGGTAGCCGAGCGTGTTGCGTGGTCGGCTCAACTCGCTTTGATCCGGAGGTCTCGGGTTCGAGTCCCGGCGAGGGCATGGGTGTGTTTTAATGTCCGCAACAGACTTGTAAAGAAAGGACATGTGACGGGTGCAAAGAACCTTAGTGTTGACGTGCCCATAAAAATAGCGAATATTTACAATATTTAACAGTTTTATTTAATTATTTACATAAATGCTAACACAAATCGCAGGTAAATAGTTTTACTTTTTTGTTCTTGCTACAATATTTTACTTTATAAATTTAATTTTGCAATAATAAATAAACACATAGCATGCCGTCCTTTAGCAATAATGTCTTTGATCATAGCCGTTCCCGCTTTCGCAATACAGACTTTCCATAAGCTTTCCTTGCGTACTTTACTGCAAGCCAGTGTAAAATAAACTCAAAGACTTTAGAATTATTTTCCCCTTATTCTTTGGACTAGAGGAAGAGATTTCGAGGATAACTAAATATCGTACATATCAATATTGCCTGAAAGTCGTGTTTACGACCTCAAATTGTTCAGGATTCACTAAACAACATACTGGTATAATTGTCATATCACCTCGTTATTTTGAAACTCTTTTTAGAAAAAATGTTATCAATACTCATAATTATATACTTAGTATATAGTAATAAGTCATGTGTTTTGCTGTCTCCGTTCATAGCCCCCACCCCCCCTAAAGTTGATGGTTTAGCGGTCTCAGCCCCCCAAATTTGATTGTCTAGAACATTTCAAATGTGTATTTAAAGTTAAGTTCATGTTGCACAATTCAGAGTAAACTTTACAAGAGAAGCAAAATAATACATTAGATCCTCTTAAGCAAAATTATTTGAGGGGCTCTGCCCCCACATCATTAACATTGGGGGGGCTCGAGTCCCCCCCCCCCAAGCCCCATGGAGTCGGCGCCTATGTATAATACTTGCTTATACGTATAAACAATACTGAAGCACACTTCTGTACTAGAATCTGTCCACAGGAACAAATAAGGCATTTAGATCAAAATCCGAGCTATTGTTCCTATTTTTAAAAAAATGGCTCCTGCGTCCCCTGCCGTATATTTGCAGCCGCTACTGTAGACAATGGACAAATTGATCCCTCCTCGCCGAAGCTCAAGGTGAAAACGTACGATCGCACCAATGAAACCCATCCAAGGAATGTATGGGCAGGATGTAACGGTATCCTTCCCGCTTAATTTATACCTTTTTATTAACCCGAAATTGGATCGGGTTACGGGGGCCGACAGCTGTCCGGCAGAGGACCCCCATTTTATACCCCACTTAACCCTGCTTCCTGTCAGTGCCTCATGTCGCCCTGGCGTCTCCGATTTATTTCCATTTTATCAGCTTCACTTGGCAGGAGCTCGGCCACTTCCTGTTCTTTCGTTGCTGTTGGGGCAACAAAGAAACTATCCCCTTGCTTAGGGGTCTAGGACCCCGTTGTGGGGGTCGCGATTAGTCTGAGACATCAAATCAAATTTATGTTGATCAATATTCATTTTGTGAGGATCTTATCAGCAAAGCAGGTAAGAAGTATTTAGTGTGATACAACTAATGTAATGTGAAATTATTTTCTCAACGTCTTTGGCTGTTTTCAATTAGTAGCTTGGTAGCGAGTCAATACTCCCGAGGCTACCAATCAACGAGCGAGCCGATGACGTCATCTCACCGCGGACCCTATCGCTCTACGTCTTGCGCACGTGCCGCAGGGTTGGTAGGCTCGCTAGCCAGTCAGCTGGAGATGTTCCGAAAGTACTCGGACTGAATAACTTGTTCCTCCCATACAGTGCTGGTGGACTTAAAACAACAAATCAACCATACAGTGCTGGAAGTGTTCTAAATAGGCAGACAAATAGGTGCTATAAATTATATAATAAAATAGGCACCTAAAAAGGTCGAACATGAACATGTTGTTTCCATTTTATATCTCACTTACGCACACGTGGATGTGCATTAATATTACAATTCCGCACTAGGTCATTCTCTATTTTCTTATAATAAATATATTACTCAAAAACGGCTTATCTTACAACTACACACACACACACATATATATATATAGACACACAAACACACACACACAGGATGTCTCAAATGTCACTATCTCTTTTGAAATTTAATTGACGAAGAACATATGCATATATTAATTTCAAAGTATACGCCGCAAAGAATCAATGCTCCACAGGGCGAATATGAGTGTCTTCAGGGCTCAAGACAATAAACCAAATATTCACTTTCGGTGTGTGTCTCTCTTTTCACAAGAAAAAAATTGAAGATTTGTCGTCTGCCCAAATGCGACAATTATGCAGTTAACATTTCCACACGTGTGCAAGTCGTTGCATTAGTGAACAAGATCTTGTTGATTAAATGGTTACTTCTTCCACATCATCAGTGAATCAAACCAAAACATTCACGAATTAAAATTGTATAATACACGATGTTATGCAAGAATAATACTGGTTAAAATGTAAAACATTATTTGTATAATGATATGTTGAATTATGGAAAATTTAACAATTACATAAATTTCGACTCTAAGCAATTAACGTTTTATAAATACAAATTTGCATTAAAGATGCACATCATTATGACAGTATTTTAGCATATCACATTAGTTCAATGTATTGACAGTGGCGGTGATTAGGGATGGGAAGGGGGGCATGGGGAGCAGTCCCCCCTATACACATTTTTTGTCCCCGCACTATGGTCTCTTAATGCTAAGCATTGTCTACCAGTGGATTTGACCCGAAATCATCTGACCGAATTCCATTTTCAATACGCTTCTCTCTAATTGGAGTCAGTAGAAAGTAAGCTATCCTGCCCCCCCCCCCCCTTTCTGATCACTTAAGACACCTAATCGCCGCCAGTGTGTGCATACATTCTTAAACAACAAGAACAACATGTAACAAACGCCTCGTGAACGAAACACTGCATAAAACAATGTATTACGTTCTCATCAATATCAAAATCGCGCTACGACGACAGGGGTCTCCGATTCGAATCCCGGCCTGGGCATGGTTGTTTGTGAGTGTCCATTCATGAATTTCATCATATCGTCGCTCACTCCCATCTTTGCAAATTAGCCAAAAGTTGCACAAAAGTGAAGTGAAGTAAAGCAAATCAAGCAATCAATCAATCAACCAACATCACAGGAAATGGAACACGTAAATTTAGGGAAATACATGACTCTGCATTAAACTACATATCTCCTCAACCCCCGACTCTAAAGGCATGAACCAAATATCAATCTCTATAGGAAATCATAATCTATGAATTTGGTTCAGTGACTTTAGGACGTAAATTACATAGTTTCTTACATATTTGCTGTTTTCTGTGTCAGAAATCAACTTTTACGCTAATTCTAAAAATCGAGGAAAATATTTGAATCTTTATAATTCAATTAAGATTTATGGTAGCTCTATCAAACAAAAACTATAATTTATCAAATTTTCTGTTCTTTCATTTTGGTTATCTTCACTTTTTGCGTGCAATGCACCGTTTTCGAGATATTAATTTTTTTAAAATTTTTTGGTTGAATTTTATCCGCCATTTTCCAAGATGGCACAATCTGGCACAAAAAACATTTGTGTTGCAATTATTTCCGGGTTACGCCTTTTTTGCCGTTCGTTTCCTCTACTATAAGGAAATGGACGTTTATTAAATTTCGCTGCCCATGTCCGATTCAGACCTCCATCAGAATATAGTCATTTGGACAACTAACAAATCTCGACTCACAATGAGACAGATCACGACATCTGGCGTGTTATGTCACTGGATTACAACCCATCCCCTCCCCCTTTTTTTACTTCTCTGCAATTCCTCCATTTCGTTATGGCACCTTCGTGTCAATGGACCTATTGAGCAGAGCGACATCTATGTCAAATGTCTTTTCCTTCCCCTCCGCCTTTTGTTTCGCGACGCGGATTGCGTGACTGAATATTACTTCCTAATGCAGTCGCTAGATGGCACTAGCTCCAACGTTTTGAATCTTAAATTGTTTTCTATCTTTTTCGTACAAATTCTTCACTTGACTTATCATCTTTTTTTGTTTTATAATTATTGCTTTTTATATATGATTTTCAAGTACAAGGAAGTAAGAAAAACTTCTGGTACTTAAAAAATTATACATACGGCTACGGAAATAGCACAGAGGATATATTTAAAATACCGTAGCAGAAACCATTTGGTTATAATTTGTCATTTCTTCTAATTGTCCTGTGAGGAAAATATTGAAATGATTTGCCGATCTTCCAATATGGCGGGATTACCTGCCGCTACCAAAACACTTAATGTGTTATAATTGATGTACTAGTGTTATTGGAGAGAAATACAGGGTGCTTCAAAAGTCTCAGGACACCCACCCATCTTTCTCTATGGCAGATCCAGCTTCACCTGAGTACATCGGGGGTAAGGAGCTCATGTGTGAGGGTGCTTCCGGGAAATGGCCTCTATCTTGAAGACCGTCATATTAGATTGAGGTCATTTTTTTTTCAAATGGAAAGTTATTCATGTGGGGTATCAAAAAACATTAGAATTTTCCAAGAAATGCAATTCTGTAATTAGTTTTGTGATAGCTGTAAAAGTGCAAAAGTTATTGAGTTGGCAACCGCGTATGTCCTTGAGGATGTGCTCAATGTGGTTCCAAATCGTGCTGAACACACTCTTTGAGGCGTGAGATCCACTCTGAATGAATCTGGATGAGCATCTATAGGGATGTTTGCTCACAGGCCCGCATGATGCAGTAGCGAAGGTGGTATGCGTCGCGTTGTTATCGGAGTACACAAGCTGTTTCAAGTAACCCCATTGAAAAAAAAAAAAACAGTCCAGGGGAGTGTGATAGGAACCACGCCATAGGTCTCGGATTCGAATACCGGCGTGGGCATGGATGTTCTTTGTGAATGTCCCTTCATCATATCACCACTCATATTCATCTTCGCGATTAGCCGGCCCCCGTGGCGGAGTGGTTAGCACATCGCGCTACGACATCAGGGGTCCCGGGTTCGAATCCTGGCATGGGCATGGACGTTTGTGAGTGTCCATTCATCAATTTCATCATATCATCACTCATCCCATCTTCGCAAATTAGCCAAAAGTGGCACAAGAAGCGAAGTAAAATAAAGCAAATCGATTAATCAATCAAATAAATTTAATCCGCGTTCATCAAATTGGAATAAATGCGACATGAAATGAAAAGGTATCACGAGTAAGACCAAGATCGAGACAGACTCGAGACGGTAACGAGAACGTGTCAAGCATTTACAACTCGGAGAACGAGACAACTATACTCCTTCACGAGAAGAATCCGTGCCAAGTCTCGTCTCCAGTCGATACCATCCATAAATGAGTGATAACATTCATAATTATGACAGACGAAACTCCAACGACAGACTGAAAGCAGCAAAAGGCAACAAGATAAGACAAGAGGCATCGATTTGTTACAGAGATAACCCCAACGTTTATAAAAGCTATATATCCGAGCTCATTCGACAGAGATAATTGAAATCGTCACTCCCACAAGGTTTCCGCTTCCTCCTCATTAGCTCCAAGGTCTTAATTCCGTTCAGTATGCCGCCAAGATAGATGTTCGCAGGACCCTACATTCGCAGCTCCCTTCCTCCTGCAGAACAATGCGCCTCCGCACTAAGAACCCCTCCCTATCTGCAGCAGTTTCCATCAGGGAGAGAACGCCAGATTTTTATCAACGGTGCTTACTTCTCGACGCAACAGCTTCTTCCTCCAAGTTATCTAATATTGCTTTAATTAGCCTCTGCCTTCTGCCTTTTTGCTATGCATCACACTTTCCGGGCCCTGTTTGTCTAAGGTTCTGCAACCATCGCTGATAGCCACTTTTGTTCTCTCTTTTTACGGTGTCCTCTTTGTTGTTCTGTCTTACGGTTTGCTCTCTCTTACGGCGGGATGAAGAACTGAGAGAGAAAAGGCGGCTGGGGTGGGGGAATCTTGTTGCTCCGCAAGAGATCCGAAGGTTTCTTATCTCTGCTTGGGATCTGATTTGCGATTACTAGTTGTTAACTTACAACAGAGGCTGTAAGTCCCAAATGATTCAGCGTTGCCAGATCCAAGCGAGCATTTTCCCTTAAATCTCGATATCAAGGCGGGTATATGGCAGGTGAGTTATTACTGATATTGAACGGGCATTGGTTTCAGACTGTAAGTCCCAAATGATTCAGCGTTGCCAGATCCAAGCGAGCATTTTCCCTAAAATCTCGATATCAAGGCGGGTATATGGCAAGTGAGTTATTACTGATATTGAACAGGCATTGGTTATAGACTGTGAGTCCCAAATGATTCAGCGTTACCAGATCCAAGCGAGCATTTTCCCTTAAATCTCGATATCAAGGCGGGTATATGGCAGGTGAGTTAATTACTGATATTGAACGGGCATTGGTTACAGAGAAATGATGTCATAGTTCTTGAGATGGCAACGTGAACAAAACAAGTTAACCAAAGCACCATTTAATTATTATTTTTCGTTATTTTACGTCGCTTTTCTGTGCTTTGGGTTAATCACGACGATGAATTCGAATTTTTGGTTGCGTCACCACGAAAATGCTATTTTGCACCAGGGTCACGTTATACGGGGTCCAGCCCCTTACCTTACCTAAATTATCTGCAATGTCGTTAACTAAAATATTAAAACATTCTGACTTCGGGTAAAAGTTGAGGCTGTAAAGGGACATTCAGCACACATAAGGACAAGACACAGACGCCAGAGCCTCGTTAGTCTGGAAAATGTAGTCCGGGGCGTACTACGTGGAGATGAGGTTGACAACTGGGTGTCCTATGTGGAAGGATCACTCCTTACACCCCTATCACGACGATGAGAATGATGAACTGATGAAGTTGCTGATCATATACTAATGGCTGACCAGGAGCAGGACCTCCAACTTTGTTTTGCGTTAACCCTCTGCTGGGCACGTGGGGTCTTTTGAGACCCCACATGTTTTTTTGTTTTTTTTTCAAGGGTAACGACTAAATTATATATACCTGTGTCACCAACGGTTGAAATATCTTATTTCGATTTATTTCCCATAGCATCGTCATATTAATACCGAACAACTAATTTTATTATTTTCGTTAATTGGTCCTAAATATAATGCCACTTCGTACGGGCTCTTGGGTCCTTTGAGGACCCCAATGAATATTTCGATTTATTGCTTCTTCTACCGCTCGATATTATTATTATATTATGGTATTGTAGCTCAGTCGTTAGAGCGTCTGACTACCATGCGAGAGACCCGGGTTCGATCCCCGGCGGGGGAGAACCGGAATTTTTTCCACCTGTTCAAACGGCTCCAGCGCCCACCCAGCGTCGTATAAAGTGGGTACCTGGAGGAAACTCCGGGGGGTAAAGGCGGCCAGGGGCATGGTGCTGATCCCCCCCCCCACGTTCGGCCGTGATCAAGAAAATGTGGGGCCCTAACTCCACACCCCCTATACGCCTTCATAGCGTGGTGCATAGCACAGTGGAGCACTTTACCTTTATTATTATTATTAAAGTATCATTTGCTGTTTTTCAGAATTCTGATTGTCGGTTGGTCTGGCTGCACAGTATTACGCAACAAGTCCCATTCCCCTGCTCGGGAAGTAAGAATTGAGGAATTTCATTTACAATTTTTGGACTCGACATGCCTGAAAATTTAGATTGTTGATACTGTTTCCACAGTACTATACCTATTGCAAAATCAATTTATAAAAAAAAAATATTCTAATACTTTAATTAGGTTTTATTACTAAAAAAAAGGTAAAGTGCTCCCCTGTGCTTAGCACCACGCCATGAAGGCGTATAGGGGGTGTGGGGGTAACGCACCACACTTTCTTGATCCGGTCGTGAGTGGGGGGTGATGTGATCAGCATCACGCCCCTGACCGCCTTTACCCCCCAGGCACCCATGTCATTCGACGCTGGGTGGGCGCCGGAGCCGTTTTCAACGTTAGAAAAGTTCCCGGATTAGAACCGGCCGGGGATCGAACCCGGGACCTTGAGCATGGTAGTCAGACGCGTTACCGACTTTTTTTTTAAGGAAATACCCCCTACACGGAGGTATCCCCACCATTCACTATTTTATCTCACTTTTACACTTTCAATTGTTACAGTTTCTCAGTTTCTTATCATCTGGACAAACACAAATACCCATGGCTTACCCGGAACTCGAACCCGGAACCCCTGTCGTTGTAGCGCGCTCTGCTAACAACTCCTCCACGGAGGTCGACACCAACTGAGCCACCGCATCCACTGGTTTTATTACTATTCACAAACATTCCAAGTGTAAGAAGTATCATATGAAGAGTTATTGTTCTTATAAACTTTATTCTGTATGGCATATCTTACTATAATAAAATAAATTTAAGGTGAAAACACTTATTTGAATTACAGTAATTATTTGCATGCAATATATTACCCACCAATTTCAATTTCCTTAAAACATAAAGCTGGAGTCTTAAAACACCCCAAGTGCCCATCCACGTATTATTTCCAACGTGCACAGCAGAGGGTTAAGCTGTCGCCTTGTCGGACTCGGCTTCAATCCCCGGTAGAGTCGCGTGGTACAGTGGTGGAGTGGGTAGTACAGGGCGCTACGACACCAGGATCCCAGGGTGGAATCTTGCCCTTCATCAATTTCATCATATCATAGCTCATCCTCATCTTAGCGATTAGCCAGAAGTGTCAGAAAAGCGACGTAAAATTAACCAGATCCATCGTTGAAAATATGATGCAGGGGTGCACTTTAAAATGTACACCCACTTTCCCATATTGCCTGTCTGAGCCTTTCAGTGGACTCAAAAGAAACTTTTGCAAAAATTTTCAGCGACCGATAAAAAATACGCTGCTGGCAACCCCTGGAGACCATCGATGCTCCCAAAGACACATCCAGCGCTCTCAGAAAGGACGGACGATCTCTCGGATGGTGCGGTAAGTGAGCGAGTCAGATTTAAAAGGCACAACCAACATCTTACTGGGTGGGATGTGTTGATAAGGGTCACAAGGCGGGAAGGCGTTGGGACGAGAGGTTGTCTTAATAGGGAAGAGGGACGTGGAAGACTGGGCTAATTGTAGGCCTTTCTGCAGAGGATCCTGGGAAGAGGGAAATATATGCACAGGATGGAGGAAGGAGGAGTCTCCTGTATTGCAGGACAAGATTCGGCCGATAAGACACGCCCGCTCTGTAAATTTTCTCTCCTAGTGGTAACACGCGGCGATGAGATGTCGCTACTGGAAGGGACATTGATGACGGAGGCTCGCACTGCGCTTTCCCAGACACCTACTGGGTGTCCGAGAAGTTAACGTCGGAACTCTGTTTTGGTGTTGCCAACGAGACGAGACTTGGGTCTGTCTCGTTTCGAAGAGTTTTGTCCCGTCTGGTCTCGTTTTGTCTCGGCTCGTCTCGTAATAGTAATGCAGGATATATGCCAACAAAAGTGGGAGACATCGCACCTTAGAACATTTTGCTCACTGTATAGTGAGAATGAATAAGGTTCTTTAATCAGAAGGGCATCAATACTTAAAATAAAGTTCGTTCATTAGCAATAGCTAGGTACTTTACGGAATATATCTTGTTGTTGCCACCTGATGGCGTAGTGGTAACGTCGTCTCCTTGCAATCAAGGGGCTCCGGGTTCGTTACCCGGTGCAGGCACATAGTGGTTCGGATTCCACTTAATAAACTGCAGGTTCACTAGCGATTAGCCTGCACGCATGCGCGAACAACGGTCCGGGGCAGCACGACAACACGTAATTGACTAGAGATAGCTACGTCCAGTTTGTTGTGTCGCTTCGGTTCGGTTTCAGACAGGTCCGGGAACCCATAAATTCTATTGGGTTCCGATGCAGGACCGGAATCTTTTTTCTCGCAGAATTTAAATTCGGTCCAAGTTGCGTATTGTTTCATTCAAAATAGATTCCTCGACCGTATTTAAATTGATCCGGAAAAAAGGTCCCTGGGCAGTATTTAAATTTATTCGGAAAAGACGTTACTGGACCGTATTGAAATAATTTACAGATAAAAAGGTTCTTTACGGTCCAGATCCCATTTACGCTTGCTTATTTTCTCTCCTGGACCGGAATTGAATTTATTTAAAATTAACAACCCTGCTTTCATACCGAAGCGACAGGCGGCAAGCGACACGGGGGTTTCGCACAGAACTGACAAACTCCTTTAGTCTATAAGCAAGCATTCACTGCCCATGCGCAGAGGCAACACGATGCACGATATCAGAAAATGGCAAAGTTCGACGTGCCGCTCATCGTGTCGCTTCGGTTCGGAACGTTGTATTTATTACTGAGGCTTCATTCCCCAGAGACAGGTGCCGCTTGTTGCCTGTCGCTTCTCATTATTTTGACTTCAGGCAATATGTGTTCTTTACGTCAACGCAGAGCGTCTGTGTTAGTAGCATATTACTAGGTTTTTAGTGCGAAGTCTTTGGAGTTTGCAACCTGTACTTGAGGAGGGTGCTGTTGATTTGAGAGGTTCGCAACTTGATGAAAGAACTTTGCGAGAATTTTATGACGATTGTCCCCAGAATGACTAGAACAAGGCCTACAATAAACAATGGCAGTGGCTACATCCGGATCGGTTTGAGCAAGGATGAATCGTACGCACGTAACCCAAAACGTGTCAATTGACACATATATTTTGATTTCAATAACACGTTAACGTGTATAAATTGCAAATGATGCACCTTTTAGTGTGTCAAAATACACATAGGAATGTATTGAAGGGTATTTTTATGAGATGAAGTCCCGTGTAATGCACTAAAATGCATCAATTTGGAAGATCAGGCAAGATCGTTTCGAAGATAACAAAATTACACATTTAGCTGTGTCAATTCATGCATTAAAAGTGAAAATTTGTTATCTTCGAAATGATCTTTTCTGATCTTCCAAATTGATGCATTTTAGTGCATTACACGGGACTTCGTCTCATAAAAATACCCTTCAATACATTCCTATGTGTATTTTGACTCACTAAAAGGTTCATCATAAAAATGGATTTATGTGTGTTTGTGGGTGTGGGTGTGTATATATGTTTGTTCCGGCATACCTCTCGAACGCCAGGAGCAATTTCAACCAAACTTGGTACACGTATCACTTGTAATCTGGAAATAATATTTTTAAGGTAAGACACCCCTGGCACCCCTAGGGTGGGATAGGAAGGGGTGGCATGTAAAAATAATCGCGAACGACCGATATTAAATTCCGCACAGACAGACATCCCCGACTCTATGCAATCCGCACAACGATAGTGTTTCTCGGGTTGTCTAACATTCAGGCTGTGTTACGCATGGAATCCATAGTTTTCGGGACACTCCCAATGCGGTTTAACTTCAAGTTCTTCACCTATTGGCATGGGGGTTTAGAGGGGGTGAAAAATAAAATGCCACAAATTGATAGTGTCGAATCCATAGTTTTCGGAGTCTCTAAGCTAATTGGTGACATTGACGATGAAATAAAATTAGTTACATTTTACACTATAGTTAGAATTCATTATTTTCCTGTCTAATACAAGATTGGGATAAATAAATACCCGGGCAACGCCGGCTAATCAGCTAGTATTTTCATAAACTCCCATTCAAAGAAATTATCGAGGACAGTTATTTATCACAATATTTTTACGCATAGATATCTGAATCCGTACTTGTATCTGGAGTACTATTACAACATAAAATTATTAACCTTTAATATTAGGAAAATTGGAAGTATTGCTGGGTTTCGAAAGAGTATAAAAATACGATGCTTTTTTTTTGTAATAGATGCTAATTTCCAAAGAAAATACTTCATTCCCAGTAAATAATTATTTGCAAACGATTAATTATTTTGTTTGTATTTTCTTGAGACGAGACTGTTCATGAGCCATCTCTTCTCGTCTGGAATTTGAAAGTCTGGCTCGTCTCATAAGCAACATTTTCTTCTATTCTTTTTTTCTCTTTTCTTTAGTCTCCTGAAATCGGTCATACAATCTACGAATGGAATTGTCGGGGAACGAATCCTTCCAAATTTGCTACAGAACTAACAAACGGTGCGAATTAAGCTTTTTTCTATTGGGGGGATGCCCACTAAGTGGTGTATTTGTAATTTCGTGGTAATAGTAGTTTTTTTCAGGGGACATGCAAATTTATATATGTTACCAAACAGTAAACTGAACTATTGCTTTGTCGTTCTAAATACCTTAGGACATTGATCAATACATCTTATGATAACATTTGCACATAATTTGGAAACACTTAGAGAACCCTAACTTATACACAAAAAGAGTTGCTGAAATAGTAACACCGAAAAACTTGTCCAGACTTTTATTGCGAATTTCAAACATTCTGTCTACAACCTACAAGTTTCTTGTGAACACTGTGAAAAACCAATACTATACCATGAAAACGTAAGTGGAAAATAACCTGTTGTGTCTTGTCTCGGTGAGGTTGGTCAGTTGCAGAATGGTGTTCCTTAATCCACAAGGACGCATACTTTTCAGCAAGGAAACCGTATGTCTGGACTGCGAGCACCTGTCCGCCGACCGCAGCAGTGTTGCTCTGTCAAGAAAAGTGAAAAAAAAAATGCGATAAAAATGAATTAATTAATTTTCGGGACGTTGATGCAGAAAATGTAAATATTAATCAGTGGTTCTCTAGAAACATCCTTTCTCAGTGTTCAGTTAAAATTTGAAATTTTTCTGTTGACTGGTTCTCGAGATAATCGTGACCAAAGTTACGCCCATAAGCTTACATGGATAATGCTCAAACTTTTCAACGGAGTATAACATCGCCTTAAGGAAACGAATGAATTTTCAATTCTGTTTGATACATAGTTAAGAAATGTTATACTGTGTACTCTCAATTCCAATTTATTTCGGAGGGTTAAAAATATCTCTGGCAGGGATGAAAAAATGCCGGGGATAAAAGTTTTTATAAGTGGGGAGGAATGCCCGACATCCCCCCCCCCCCCGTTAATTCGCACACTGTCGCAATGTTAACTTTGACGAAACTTAAGTACTCCATGTTGTAAATGCTCAGCATTGCGAACACAATAAGCTACAGAGAAAGTGGATACTAAAATTAAACTCTTTTTCGGTCAGTGTTTGTGTATTTGATGGAACTCGATCATCATTTTTTTTCCCCCAAAGTAGCTAGTAACGTATTTTTCTTTGTAGCTTTTTCCTTATTCTTAAACTTCGAACTCGCTGTTATCTTTTCACTTCACGTCACTTAAAAGTGACAAGAATTAAATTATGGATTTGAAGTTATTGAAATTAAATATTTCCAAGATAAAATTATGAAGTGGGGTTGAAGATTTTTCCTCTTAATAAATAACTGTGGCAGAATATTTTTCCCCTTAATACAGCGCCACCTATAAGTGGAGAAAAAACTGCTCGTCTCTTGGGCCGTTTTCTTTTAGATTTTTGAAATTAAATTCACAATGTTAGGGGTGTCACGACGTAAGGAGAACGAGAGGGAATATAGGAACAGCAAGATGACGAAATGCAGTTAAATCATGTGAAGAAAAGATGATGAAAAGTGGTAATTGAGATAGACGTTCCTCCACATGACTCGTGACGGTTTTCCCCCCTATTTTTAAGCTTTTCCAATTGGCTGCGGAGTGAGCCATGTCCTTTGAGACAATTCGCAAGGAAGAGTAAAAAAAGGAGCAAACCTCTTCTTTTTATCATTTTCTTTCTTTCACTGGAGGAACTTTTTTTTGTAGAAAAGTTAGTTCATGGACCTGTCACTAGAGGGGGGAAAGGTTGGCGACAACATATTTTGCATGCAAATTGCTTGATCGGCTTGAAGCTTGATTTTTCTTTCTCTTTTAATTCAAATTTTGAAAAATAACCATTTTCTCGTGATGGTGAATCTTTGTTGTCATTTGAAGCGTATTCTGCATTCTTCATCTTGTATTTCTCCCATACGTAACAACATGTGCTGGAGATTTAAGCGTAGTAAGTTGTAAGGTCTTGAGTTTCAAAGTTTGAATTAGTTGCCTACTAAAAGTCCAAAATTCCTAAAGTCCCCGTCCTTTCCCACGGTGCTCCCCCCCAAGAGTCCCTTTTCCCCCGTCCCCCCAAAAAATAATTACGCAGACACTCTGTTCCTTACACTGTAAAAAAAAATACACTTTCTGCACACTTTTGGAACACTTCCTAGAAACTACTTTTGATCACTTCTTGTACACATTAAATGTGCACAAGAAGTGTACAGGAAGTGCTTCAATAGTGTACACGAAGTGCTAAAAAGTGTACAGGAAGTGTACAAAAAGTGCAGCAAAAGAAGTGTACAGGAAGTGTGCAAGAAGTACTTCCAATATAAAGGTATCCCAAAAGTGTGTAAGAAGTGTGCTGCAGAAACTACTTTTGATCACTTCTGGTACACTTTACACCAGTTTTACACATTTGGAACACTTGTGAAAATACTTGAGCGACACTTCTTGCACACATGAGATATATCGCAATTCAGTGTACTTATACTTAGTCTCTAGAATAAAAATACAGTTCACTCATATTTAACTTGACAATTGAAAGAGGAAAAAGCAACAACTTTCAACTGTGAACCTTAAATTTTGTGAGATGCGTGTTTGTTTTTCTGCGACACTTTTTTTTTTTTTTTTTTTTTTTTTTTTTGTCCTCGTTTTCCATTTAGAAGGGTACACCTTCTCTTTGGTAAGTGAATTGTTTCCATAAATGTTTTCCCTTGCAAGGTGATGGTCTAAGTGTTTTCAGTAATGAAGTGGTACATATTTACTTATTCTGAGGGTAGTTCACTTAGATCTTATTTATGCAGTAGTGGGAATATTACTTCAGTTAGGAAAGTAATAATTTGCTATGGTGCGGCATGTGTTGGATATATCACGTGCCGTAGTTCCGGAGGATGATGGATATTATACAGCTGGTAGTCAGGATGCTGTGGATCTATCAGGAAGGTGTACATGGTTAAGAGATGCTGTAATGGTGTGCAGTGGTATGTGGGAAGGCAGTCGTGTAGAGCATCTTCGTACATTGTGCTGAGAAGTTGTGGATGGTGAGAGTTCATTCGACCAGTTATATATTTGTGACGAATGGCTTCGATGTGGGTTGTGATTTCGGGAAAGGTTATTCGCTCGTACAGTAGTCGTGTAGGACTTGGTAGGACTACTCTGAAGGCCAAACGAAGAGCATGTCTTTCCAGAACTTGTAGTTTGTGATAGAATGAGTCTGGGGCTGATATCCATGCAGTGTGGCCGTAAGTAATTGCTGGTCGAAGGAAAGCCTTGTAGGTATGTAGGACAACCTGGGAGTTGAGTCCCCAGGATGTTCCAATTAGCCGTTTGAGCAAGCTCAGACGATTTGTAGCTTTTTGGACGATGTTGAGCAATTGAGGTTTCCAGGTTAGCTTGGAGTCAAATATGACTCCCAGATATTTTGCAGTGGTGGCAGGCAGAATTGGAGTTCCCCGTATTTTGATGTTTAATAATGTTGGGTTCCTTTGGATCTTCGAGCGACAGCCTGTCTGCAGAAACACCAATGCTTGTGTTTTGAGAGCATTAATTGTGAGACGCCATGTGTCACACCATCTTTGGAAGGAGTTTATAGCTGGTTGGAGAGTTTTGTTTATAGCTTGGATGGTTGAACAACAGGCGAGAAATGCGGTGTCGTCAGCGAATTGGTAGATAGAAACTTGTGGGGTTTTTGGCATATCGGCAACGTATAGTATGTAGAGAAATGGTGATAAAGCAGCACCCTGTGGAACGCCAGAGTAAGGGAAAATGGGGTATGACATTGCTCCATTTACAGTGACATAGGCGACCCTATTTGTTAGGAAGCTGTGTACTAATCTGACATAGGAAAGCGGTAGGTGGAATTTATGGAGCTTGTAGATGAGCCCAGTATGCCATACTTTGTCAAATGCTTTCTCCAGGTCGAATAGTACTAGGCAGGATGGTTTGGATGTGTTGAAATGATTTGTGATGCGAGTCGTTAGTTTTAATAAATTATCAAGGACACTGTGTTGAGGTCTAAAGCCTGCTTGGTGCGACGGAAGTAAACTGTGTGCTTGTAAGTGCATGTGTATGCGTCGAACAATGATGCGTTCGAATATTTTGCTAAAGGTTGATGTGAGCTGAATAGGTCGATAGTTTGTTGGGTTGGTACTATCTTTGTTTGGTTTTGGGAACATTAGAACCTTTGAAATCTTCCAGTCTGTCGGGTAGTGTCCTGTGCGGAGGATAAAATTGTAGATAATGGCCAGAAAGGACAGCAATGCAAGCGGGGCCTGTTTAATCAATACGTATGTGATATTGTCCAATCCGGGAGCAGTGTTTCTCTTCCTACGCACAGTATTGATAATATCGTCTGTTGTGATAGGAACAGTTAGAGCATTTGTAGGATCAATAGTGTGCGTATTACTGGGTTGCAGTTGCCTGTTATTGGGGTTTGTGACTCTGTCAATTTTGGTCTGGAGGCGGAGATTTGGAGCTAGTTGCGGTGTCGGAGTGAAAGTGTCTTGCAAGGCATTTGCGAAGGCATAAGCTTTTTCAGTGTCTGTGTTTAGAGCTGCGTCCTTGATTGTTATCGGATAAGGAGTACTACTGGATTGTCCAGTGAGCACCTTGAAACGTTTCCAGTATTTTGTGGGATGGCTTTCTTCACTCAATTGGTTGCACGTTTCAATCCATCGACGTTGTTTATAAGCTTTTATATAGTTATGAACTGTACGCAGCCATTGACGGTGTAAGTTAAGGGATTCAGGATTTCTGGTCTGGAGATAGTCCCTGTATGCTCGTCGTGACGCTGTGATTAGGTGAATATATTGCGGAGGTAGCTTTGGTTTGTAACTATTGAGAGTGGTCGTAGGTATGTTAGTGGTTGCCGCACTGGTAATCTGAGCAGTAAGATGTTCCACCGCCGTATCGAGTTCCTCTGAATTGTTTGGTTCTGGATGCGGGTGAGAAAAAGCATTCTGTAGCTTTTCACTATATGCCTCCCAGTTCGCTTTGTTGTAACACCAGATTTTTCGAGGTTGTATTGTACTGCTCGTATTGCGGTTACCAAGATTTAAGGTAATTTTCACTGGGTCATGGTCACTGCCGATGGAATCCAGCACAGATATGTTCAAGCAGGCACTTAGAGATGTTGATGTTATAACAACGTCAGGGGTGGTGTTACTTATGGGACGTGTGGCTCTGGGCAGTACGTGGAATTCTGCTGTAGTGTTTTGGTCCAGAAATTGTAAAAAGTTTGTTTTGTCTTGCATGGTTCGGCTATGATAATTGATGTCCGCTGCTATGATATAATGTTTGCTAAGGGTTTGGATATGTTGAAAGAATTGGTATGGAATAGTCTCCCCTGGTCTTACATAGATGGTAGCAAATGTAACGACCCGGGATGGAAAGTAAATTGTACTAGCAGTATGTTCTGGCAAGTGGAAGTGTGGTGGGAAGGTAACTGTTCGATATGGTAATTTTCTATCTACTCCAATTGCTGTGCCGCCGTTTACTCTTAAGCCCGGCGGACCATCGTGGCGTAAGATGTTGTATGGTGGAATATGACAGATCATTTTTGGAGCAAGATAGGTTTCGTTTAGCGCAAAGCAGTGAACAGATTCTTCCAAGAGCAGGTGTTGCAATAAAGCTTTTCGTTGAGAAACGGATCGGATATTTAAAAATAGAAAATTATACATATTCCGTACTGCCATATTCAAAACCTTAAACCGCAGTTTCCAAGTGGGATATGTGGAAATGCACGTGAGGACCAGAGTATGTTGCATGGAGTTGCAAGTTGAAAATGGTTTTTGCCGATGCCGTTACTTGGGTTAATATGTGCGTTCTTAAAAATGGGTGCACATTTTGGAGAGTCAGTGTGAAGAAACGTATTAGATCTTCCACTGTTACAGGATGTCGTAGTGAGTTGTCAGGTTCCGTAGCAGTGTCATTGGTGCGCAGGGGGACTGTTAGGTCGGGGTGTTCAGGTATTGCTTCAGGCTTGGCTTTGCATTTGTAGCTGTATGTAGGATGGTTTTCCGTACATGTGACACATTTTGGTGGAGCAGTTTGGTTTTGACATTCTTTGGTTGAATGGGGTCCTGAACAGTATCCGCATTTATCTCGGTTTGGACATGCAGCGGTAGTGTGCTTGTTATACTGTTGGCATTTTTCGCACCGCAATGGAAGAGGTTGTTGAGAACGGGATGGTTCAACTTTGTACCTGCGTCTGTATATGTATGCTCCACTGTGTAGTAGTGTGTCTACAGCATTTTGTGAGTCTGTTAGGACCCGCACCATGTATGTGGGTCCGTTGTTATTGCGAATACGGATACATTTGCGGATTTGTACACCTTCGCATTGCAGTTCCTCAAAGATCTCTTCGTCTGTTAAGATAGGTTCTACACCCCTGATGACTACTGATAGTAGTGGGGATTTATGTGGTGGTGGTGGTTGTTTTTGAGTGGAAGCATTCAGTGTTTGGATGTTTGCTTTGGCTCCATAAATTTCAAAAGAAGCTTTGTTTCTAATTAGTTTTGCAAAGTCTGGATCTGGTGATTTCAATATGATGCCATGATGAACAGTATTTGTGCAATTTGTGCCCTTGGTACATACTTAGATGTTTGTTGGAACACATGTTTTGCTGTATTGAATTTGGTGTCGTAATTGGTGAGCAGGAAGTTGTATAAGCTATTATCCTGTTGTTTGGATTTTAGTTGGGTTGCATGAGCTGTATTTCCTGTATCTCGTTTAATTGGTGATCTAGATCGTTGACGTTGAGGTAGAGGTAATCCTTCATAGGAATTGCGACGTCGGTGTTTTGTGGAATAGCTGGACGTTTGCATTGGATCATTGGTACTTCGTGAATCGAGCATCGTCTCGGAGTTTGGACCGTCCGTCCGTTTAGTACCTCCGGTGAAGGTTTTCACCCCTTCTCGCTGTCGTAGCAGCGTTGCAGGAAGACCATGATGCATATCAGAAGACCACAACCGTGAGTTGTTATATGATCCAATGGAACAAACGAAAATCCTGTGGGAAAGCGCACAAACTCAAACCAACCGGCAACTCAATCCAAAGAAGCAATTCCAAACTAATTGTAGAGCCCAAGACAACCAAGAAGAGGAAGGATGAAGGTAATAAGGAAAAACAGTTTCAAAAAATAGTGTAAGTCGTATGTCTGCTCCACTCAACGTGTTCAACCAAAAGAAGGTTCCTCGCAATCACCTAACCACCGTATAGGCACAATTGGTACCGTTTGTCCGTTCCAGACTTACGGCTTCCACCTGGAATAATTGGCCCACGATGCGTGACACAAGAGAGACCGACTTACGATTACCTATATCTTGATGTTCTGCGACACACGTACCTTCTACATATATAGTCCAGAATCAAAAAGGTTGCTCATGGGAGATTCACTTTTATTCACTGCAGTACATTTTCTTCTTTAATTTGTATCTTAGATGTTCACATATTTTTCGAAGAGTGTTAAAGCACAATTTTTCACTATGATTACAATCGAACGTATCATTATTTGTTGTACAAAAACTTATGTTTCTTGTACACATTTTGACAGAACCATCTAGCGGCCGGTGTAGGAACAACCAGCCCCCCGAAGTTAACGATCTGTTTTGGTGTGCTTTAAAGATGAATAGTTCGATTTAAGAAAATCTATTAATTTCCTCGGAACATTCAACTTTATCCTTCTTCAATTTTAATGAGATTTATCCAATTATCAAATTGGTACATTAAACAAAAAAGTATTGATAGTTTCATGATGCAATGCGATTTCCATGTGTTCCAGGAAAAAAATAGTTATATTTTGTTATTGTTTAATGTTGCTTGCTTTCAAGTGTGTTACTGCTTTATATAATGAAATTGATTTATGTTCATAACATATTCATTTGTCAAAAAAGTATAAAATAACAATCGATATGACCAACAACACAAAATGAAATCATGTGCTACAAAATTGTACAAGAAGTGTACACTTACTTTAAACAAAAGTGTACAGAAAGCGTTGAAGAAGTGCACACAACTTTGAATGTGTCCCCAAAGTGTGCAACAAGTGTACAAAATTTCGTCATTTCGGGTCGCACACATCTAGAACACTTTAAGTACACTTTTGCAACACCTTCAGTACACATCTTGTGCATATTATATGCAAGAAAGTGTACCAAAAGTGTACAAGAAGTGTATTTTTTTTTACAGTGTAGCTTTATCTTCGTAACCAATGCTCATAGGCAGATAATCTCTTTTTAGTCTTTCTTAATTATCATTAGATGATTAGGAGAAAACTGCTTGTTCCTTTCTGCTTTCTGTGCCGCGCAGTGTACACGAAGGGAAATTTCCCTTGGTGTAGGGAAATCTAGGTCCAATTTTAGGTAAAAAAGGAGATTTATGAAATAAAAAATTGCCGGATAATTTTAGGTTGTCCAGTTTTTGTTTTACTTGCATATGTCTATCTGCATTGCTGTTTTATTACTAGGGAACGGATTTTAAGGTGTTTTATTACTAGGGAACGGATTTTAAGGTGCAGCACCTTTCCAAAAATATAGCTGTTTTCATACCGATCGTTTGAGATATGCATTTTAGGACATGAAATCATGTAAAATGAACACACGTTGTACTTTTTCGTGAGATTAACCCATATATCCACTTTTCACCCCCTCTTTGTTGCTTGAACACTTTTTTTCCTTCCTTTTCTTTCATGTTTTGTTAAAAAATTGTACAGAAAAATAAATTATTCGAGCAGCTATACAAAATCCTAGTCTCATTTTGTAGAACAGAACAGGAGCTATAAAATGGTATAATATAATCATTGTTGCTCCAATAGTTCCCAAGATAATGTAGCAAAACCCGCGAGAGAGAACAAAAAACTTCAACAAAACCTATTCGGCAGATCCACAGTTCTCTATGCGGTCCGCGCGCTTTATTTACAGAAGGCACAGAAAGATAGAGCATTGAGTAAAGGCTTTTTATCAGCACCTTTTTTTTCACCTTTTTGAAAACATGTTCAGAACATTTTTTCTCCTTTGCCGACCATAATTTTGCACCGTAAAATCCTTTCCCTATTTATTACTGTTGCATCTAATTAATATAGATGGGGTGTGTAAAAAATATATACAACAAGTAAGAATTGTTGCGGTAAACTAGGTCAGATTTTCAGGACACACCACTGAAATAATTCTCAGAATTTCTCCTGTGCCCCCCAGTGGCGACGGCTATGTTAGTTGGGAAGCAAATCCCAAGTCATTTCCAGTTTGATACCTGCTTCAGGGTGTTTAGCTTAAAATCGTACGTGCACCTCAACGGGCTTTGCAGACCCCGCATATCGCCTCAAAACATGGACAGCTCCTCGTCAAAAGCGCTGCCACAGTCGTACAAATCGCGGTTTTGTTCAGTGCGTTGTAAATACCAAACATTATTGGCCGATCAGTGTTTCCGTGGTAATACGACGTGCATTTGTTCTGGAATTGATCTGGCCACATTGTGACAGCTGATTGCTTTACAATGGTGCACTTATGGCATCAATTGACTGACAGAGATAATTGGAATGTGCCGAGCGATTACAAATGTTTAACAGCCGATTATTAAACAATATTATCTCTTGTGTGTATGCCATGGGGTCTGTTATAATTACAGGTCGAAATGGGGTTATTAAATTACATTAGCAAATGTCAGTGATTCTTGTTTCGTTTTCCATTGGGCTTGTAGCGTGGTGAGTCCATGACGATGATTTGTATCGATTATATGCGTGCGTATCATATTATGTGTTTACATTAGTTACAGGGGAAACTGAAAACAGAATTCAAGAATCCGCAACAAGTTCAGCGGTGTTTAATAAGCAATATTGAACATAAGAACCAAAGAGACAGTTAAGTGGCGCCGCCACCGTCTTGAAGCACAACTAACCGTTCCAAAGAAGTTAGCCAGATAGGTCATGCCGACAGTTGATCGTTAAAGTTAATCAGATTATACATAGTGAAATACATATGGTTGAATACGTGAGACATTTTTTTTGCCTTTCGGAATTTCCATGCTACGTAAGTCGGAGACCTTTACAGATTTGCACAATGCAGCTGTTAGGCCAACTGAGGATAATTCATATGTAGGATTTTAATTGCAAAAAGCTGTTAAAATGATAATATACTATTCCTAAAACAAAAATACTTCACGTGACATCAGCTAATTGTGTTAAATGAATATCACAATTTAAATCCCACCTTGATTTCGTGCATAGCTTTCGTTGAGTGTACTACGATATATCTTATGATACGTATGTAGTTACTTATTGTTTTTCTATCATGTGCAGTATATTTTGTCGGGGGGGACGATTCATTAAAAAATCTTTATAATTATTTGTTTCTTGCAACGGCTTTCACACAACAAACATTATCAAATTCTGTTGACTTTCTATGAATCTATGGCGAAATGCCAAAACTAACTCTCGTAATTAAATATGTAAGAAATATGTGGAAAACATAACGGAACTGTGTATAAATATGTTACTATATTTAAATGTATAATAGTATTTATGCTAAATTTTTACTTTGTTAAATGAAGTAATATAGTTGTATGTTAACATTGAAAAGTTCACGATCGTGTTAAATTGCTAATGTAAATGTAACAGTTTTCGACACAGCTCAGCAACCTTGACTGATCAGATCATTTTCACCCCAACAGATGTATTTTGATTTAAGGTGAAGGAACTGCTACAATCAGATAGAAATTGCTGATTTGTTTGGACCAATGCTTCACTCACAAATACATTAGCATTACTCAATGAAAACTAGAGGCAAAGGTATATATGGTCATACCGCACAAGAACAAGAAACAATCACGTCTCGTAATTTCTAATGAAATTGATAATTTTTTATTAAACAATTATTATAACTTATTGTGAAATCAGTATGCCCTGTATCACGTGGTTGCTTTATTCGGTACTAATTTAATTTGTTATTATTTTATATTGGTTAAAGACCAAAATATTACATTAATATTCTGAAAAATACCTACTGCAATCCGTTTTCAAAACCAGAATCATCAGATTGAAGATTATAAGCCGAACAGTCAGGCAATATGAGCAAAAGAAATAGTATTTACAATATAATAAGAATAAGAATATTTGAAAGTGACTGGGCCATCTTTAATATGACTTTAACATGCTTATTCATAGGATCCAATTTTCTTAGCGAATAATTTTCTTTGAAAAATCATTAATGGATAATTTTTCACTAGTGAACTCTTGCAATTTTTTCCTATATATAAAAAAGTGGCTTAAAGTAATGTCTTCTACACAGAAACTCCAAGACTATTATTAGAACATTTGTGACATTTGTGAATTGACTAAAGATCTTCTACAATTCATTAATTAATCCTTTAGGCTTCCATAGCTCCAAAGAAACTGGAACTCTGTTTAGATAAGAACAATGCTTTTCTTACAAGAAAGTCTTCCAGTTTTGTGTCCAAAAGGACAGTTTGCTTCTTCTTATATCGTAGCATGGTAAAGAACGCAATGGTCTATATTGCTCACCGTTGTTGAATATTAAGGTCATATTAAGTTAATTTACGGGAACACGCAAAGAAAAACTTTTAAAACCAAAGTATGTAGAACAAATGTGTTTTTGTATTTCTGTGCCAATATTCACTCATAAACTGATATAATAATAAAAAAAATCATTGCGAAGTTCAAATTTAATTTGTCACTGCATTACAGTGTCATGACATAACGGCCTGCAAAGAAAATATGATTCAAACATATTACCCCCTTCCCTCTTCACCAATAAAGGTAGTGAAATTACCTACCTGTGCACGTAGGCCCTAAATATCATGTTGGAGTCAATGGTTACAGTTCTTAGTCCACTCACACCAGGCCAAGATGGAGGCGAATAAAGATTATGATTTAAATCCTTCGCTTCAGATTTGCTCGTACACAAATTTTTTTTAAAAAAAACCTGCATGAAATCCGAGCGGGGATAGTACATCTTATACCCCGGCGCGTTTGCGGATCTTTTCGTTTCTGCTACGTCTTCATCCGTCAGTTATTTATCTGCCGGTCTCTTCCTCGCCGCGGGGGAAGGGGGTCTTTTCCCACGGCTCCCCGCTCCGAAGGGACCCCTGGACGCCTCTACGCTGGCCGGCCTCATTTACAAGTCGTTTCACGCCGAACCCCGCTGAGCGATGACGGCTACCCCGCCAGCGATCGCCGAGATAGATGCAGCGGACTTCGGGCTGGTCTCTTTCGCCTCTTGTGGAGCTTCTGCGTGGCTCTTAACCGTAGGGAAAGGGGGGACAAGCGGGCACTTGTCCCCAGAGATATCTAAGAAATTGGACCGATATTTTATTGCAAGTAATATTGTTTTCTCTGATTTACAGCCTGTCAGTTACAGCAACTAACTGCCGTATCCAACAAAATAACTAGAGAACGTTTTCACAAGAGACATTAGAATCATGATTGATTGATTGATTGATTTATTAGCAAAAGTTTGGAATTGTCACATTGTACATGTACATTTAGAATACATCTATAAAATTATAGGCATAATATAATATAAAATACAATAGATAGTATGAGATACAAGATATCGTATAAAGAGAATAAATGCATGCTCAATGTTATTTTCTTGAGACAAATTGGCTAAAAATATGTTTTCTATATTCAATGTTCGCTTCATTTGCTATGACATTATGTACATACACATGTATATATATATATATGCACACACAAATATAAATTGAGCATTAAATAGTCACCTATACTTACATCTAGATAAATTAAATCGAACAGCAAAGGAAAAATAAAAAGGTAATGATGATAGGGCAGTTCTACTTTGTTATATTATTGTTGTTATTCCTGTCACTTACGGTGTCAATGTACTCTTGTACTGTGTAAAAAAAATGTGCCTTTAGGAATCATTTTAGATGTAACTTGTATACTGGCAATGACTTTATATTTTTAAATGCATTTGGTAGCATGTTAAATAAGCGTATACCATTATATGTTATCCCTTTTTGGTAGAATGTGGTATTGTGTAATTCCATATGTAAGTCATTCTTTCCCCTGGTGTTGTAGGTGTGGTAGTCCTTATTTGCTGTGTGTGTATTTTGACAAATTTTCATGCCTGTTAGGATTTCATATAGGTATATGCATGGAACTGGCAATATCTGTAATTCTTGAAATAATGGTTTGCATGGTGCATTTGCCAGAATTCTAACAGCTCTCTTTTGTAGTCTGAATAATGTAATGCTTTTGTTCATGTTCCCCCAGAAAATGATGCCGTACCGTAATACAGAGTGAATGATGCCATAGTATAGTGTTTTTGCTGCTTCTAGATTTACTACATTTCTTGACTGCTGTAACTCTACCTAGGTAGATACGCGGGACGGGAAAATTTTGGTCGGGACGGGATTGGGAAGGAAATATTAATTATCCTGACATTCGGGACTGAGAAGAATATCCCCTTTCCCGACTATAGATCGACCACAAGGAAAAAAACCTTGGGACGAGAAGCCCCCGCGCAACTTTCCCTTCTTCCCTCCACCTCGGGCCATAAGGAAGCATGGCCAACTCTCCCCCTCCCTTACTCGCGGGGCTACGGTGCACAGGACTTGCGGGTGTGCGCAGGTTGTTTTGCTCGTGGTTCCACTATAGGTGGGGATATTTTCGGCATGGGAAATTTTGGGAAATTATAGAATTTTCCCAATACAGTGAAAATCTCGAATTGCACACACTATTTTCGTTTCAAGTGGTTGTTTTGCACTTCTGGAATAAGAAGTCAATTTCAATTTCAGACACTTATAGTGCAGATGATATCAAGAATTAACCACTATTATGCATACGATCCTTAGGAATTTCTCGACTGTTGAGGATTACGAAAAGTCGGCAAATCATTTTCCAATGTTCGGATCTGACTCTGATGTCATTTTGAATTATTACTTTTTTTTCACAGTACCCATCCGCACATAAAAACATGGATCAGAGGTGCCATCGAGGACAGTAGAATAAGTGGTTTCGGACTCTGATATCTGTGCATTGTGAAGAAGTACAAAAAGACAAGGAACTGTTCATTAACAGTGTGGTAGATGTTTTTCGTAAGAAAGCAAGGCGAATCCAGTTTCTAACTAAATAGTGGAAACTAAATTCTAACTAAATACAAGTCCGAACTTGTATATAACGCCAAAGTATTTTCAATTCAATTTGAATTTTATGATTTGTAAAGTAAAAATAATAATAGTAGTAATAATAACAATAATAGCAATAATAATAAAGTTTCTATGGCTGAAAGGTAAGATATGAAATCTCACTCTGCCACCCCCCGAGAATAGTAGGAATGACTTGAAGTTTGTTTGAAGTTCAGAACTAATTTGTGCATGTTATAATGCAGAAAGTTGCAAGTTATCGCGCTTCTATTCGCTTCTGCATGAAGTTTTGTTTCTTCTAGCATACAAAACTTTGTCAACATGTACAGGAGATGAAAAGAAGGGTGTAAATATTAAAGCGATGAAACCCAAGGTAACGGTTCCTATCGTTCTATGATTTTTTTAAAAAATTCTCTTAGCAGGAGGACTATTATCGTAGAATTTTAGCAATCATTGTCACACGAAATTTGAACATTCCTTAAAGTAATTAGCACTCTTTGGATTTTTTTTTTAAAAAATATTTATGTTGAAAAAAACAACTTAAAAATCACCTTACGCAAGCTTGCACGCTTCCCAAGGACAATGTATTTTCCATTGACAAGGGACTGTAAGTATCGTAGACTAGTGGGAATTACAATAATATATAAGTAAATCGGAACCTTAGTAAAATGAATTTAGGGAATTTATTTATAATGCTAAGAGAACCAAACCTGGCCTGCCTAACCTAACTACGGAAGCATACATTGAACCAAATCATAAGTAATCACTAGTTTTGGAAACGAAATGAGTGTAACTAACCTACATGTGCAATATATGCAAAATATTTTCCAACATTTACACATGTGTTACCGTAAAGAACAATCCTTTCTCACTGGTGTCACGGAGAAAAATTTGTGTTTCAAGTCGCATTTTAATCTATGTGCTTTAGCCCAACCCTACAGAATTATGGATGTTACTCCTATTATTAATAATAATATATTTTCTTGATGGAATCATATAATTATACCTGTAGTTAACATTATTGCTGTAATAGCTCTTGTTGCTGGTCATGGGCTTTGATCTACTAGATGGTATGGGTGATTTTGATTTGTTGACATATTTCCTGTCCTGGTAACTTCTTCAGAAATATGTTGTGTCATAACATTTTCCTTGGAAACACTCCCGGGAGTAGATTCCATGATCCATTTAATGACAAAAATTGCATTGTTAGCCAGTTGTAGGTTAGGCAGTAAGCTTCAGGGACTCTTTCTAAAAAATAATGTGGTAAAACTTTGCTTCATATGTTAGGAAGTTTAGTACAATATCTATAGTATTTTTTTATTTGCATTGACACACACTGTATGGTGCCATAAGAATTAGTTACGATGAGAAATAATGTGAAAATTGAGTAAAAATAAATCAATTGAATGGTGACAAGTTCATAAGATTTTCCGCAATAGTTGAAGGAGCTATCATAGAATGGACCCTTATACATTTGACCCTACTTTATTCAACAGATACAGATAGTGATCTAATGCATATTCATTTTCAGTAACTTTTCTTTGTGTTGACACGCTTTGACCTTAGCTCACTAACAACTCTTGCATCTTGGAATTTATCTCTTTTGAGTGACATAAAATGCAGAATGCTTTGTCCTGCATAGTTATATGTTTCTAGAACAATTTTTCATCTTTTATTTTTC
The DNA here is from genome assembly GCF_977018435.1 of Lepisma saccharinum. Lineage (NCBI taxonomy): Eukaryota > Metazoa > Arthropoda > Insecta > Zygentoma > Lepismatidae > Lepisma > Lepisma saccharinum. The sequence continues at coordinate 20,792,236 of NC_139235.1, forward strand.
TCGTAGAGCTGAGATATGGTTGGAGAAAATATGGCGAAAGGACTTGAGGCACAAAACATACAAAAGCTACAGAGTTTGTGGAGACAATTTTTCAGAGAAAATGTTTATGAATTCTAATAGAAATAAGTTAGCGCATGATGCATACCCAGATGTAGAACCAAGTAAGTATATTGCATTTCTTATGGAATAACATTGTCATTAATTATGGCTCATACATAAGAAATTGTATTTTCCCTTTTCTGCATTAAAAAAATATATCCTTTAGAGATAAATTTTGCTTAAAGTACATAACACCTAACAACACAATACATTGCTTGAGGATGTTATAAACAAATGTATTTAATGTTTCACTAAATATTCCAAGCAGGGTGGATAAAAAAAATGATTTTCAGCTAAACAGTTCTGTAAAATATTTGAACAGTTTGATTAAAGGAAATAAAATGCACACATTTTTCTGTTTGAGACTGTACATATGTGAACCTACTATGGAAATGTTTGTTGAGTGTGTTAATGATGCTTTAATAATTTCAGTAAATTTTGTTCCAGTGAAAGTCTGTAGGACCTCATAGAGAGTATCATACCTTATGCAAAATATATTAATTACTAGTGATTCAATATATATATATATATATATATATATATATATATATACCTGAATAACAATGTGTTTGTTTATTTTTCCCTTACATTTGTTATTAGCAATAGAATATAATGTTTTACATTTCCACAGTATGAGAACTAAATCATTAAGAGTAATGTACTTACTCTGAAACTATTCTCTTCTTCTGGAGTATTTCAACATGTAAATTCATTCTTGGTGAAGTATAACATGTCACCATAGTGAGTGTCCGACCAAGAAACCTATCAGTATGACTATCAATGGTTTGTCTAATGGAATTTCATTAACAATATTATGAAAATATTCAATACAGTGGAAATTAATTGATGTAGTGTTTTAAGGATTTCTTATAGTCTTTTACTCTATATTCCATATGTTTAATGCTAACAATATGATTTATATATGTAGGGGAAAGTGGGGCAAAGCGAAATAAGGGGCAAAGTGAAATGATCGAATTGCCAAGCACACACACAGCGCCATCTTTTGGTTTGCCGATGTATTGTCACCATCACGTACAGGTGCATCTCCCTCATAGGTGGCAGCACGCGACAACTTTTCCTCCGGCCTCAGTAACAAAGAAAGTGTTAGGAGCACATGGTCTTGTAATATTGGCGCCCTGCTTCGTTGCACACTGAGAGGTATGTATTTTGTTAACATTATTCTCTTGATATTTTTATCATTACTTATAAAGTCAAGCATCATGTGGCAATGGCAAAATGTGTAAAGACGAAATAAATTAAATGCAAATAATTTATAAACCTGTACTGTGTGCCAGGGGCAAAATGAAAGGGGCAAAGAGAAATGTTATTCCACTTTGCCCCGGGCTACAGTTTCTCGAAGTATCTAAATAGTAATGGTTAGATTTTAATACAATTCCAATAAAATTGTGTATTATTTATGTTACATCTTCTTGTTTTTTGCAAGATGGTACGTAATTACAAACGCACAACTAATCAGCAATCCTGGACAGAGGAGTCTATGGCTCTAGCTGTAACAGCTGTAAAATATAATATTATGAGTTTCCAGAAGGCTGCTGACTCATTCGCCGTTCCTGTTGCCACGCTGTACCGTCGAGTAAAACGAGATGGTAAGAGTTTCAATTTGTATTATTTAATACATTTATTTTTTGTAGAACTGCAGCTTATGGATATAGCCTAGTGCATTTTAGTGTGTAGGCTAATAAGTTTCTCATTGTTTAATTTAAATCAAATCTTATTGTGAATGAGCAGAAGGCCTAAGTAGGCTTAAGCAATTATGAAGACATTTATCCTCACTGTGATACCAACTTGAAAACATTAAAGATGTGACCTAATTTGAAACAGTATTGGATTGAAAAAAGAAATAATGAATATATTAACTTTATTTTTATTACTTTATCTGCTATTAATTAACATTATTAAACAAATTATTGATAAAAGGCCTACATGTGATGAATAATGTAGCTAATAAAACTTTTATTTCCCCCCCATTTTTGACATGAAACCCACCGTGGGGACCGCACCCAAGACTGTCGGATTTAGAGACTAGTTTCCTAACCACTGTGCCATGAAGCCTGCTGTCCAGCTCATAAATACCAGTTGATTGGACTGTTAGTTTTTGATTAAAAATTAGCTCTTAACATTGTATAAATTTATTCATGAATGGTCAGTAGGCTATAAACATTCCATCCGTATTTGAAAGGACCTAGACGTGTGGACCTACACTGTAACACAGGATAATGTTTGGAAACTTTTCAGTTTTGTTGTGAAAATTGAATTGTTATGAGTATAAAGAGAAATAAAGTAAACCAAAATAGACATATTTGAAGGTTTGAGTGACAAACGTAATTACCTACAATAGGCTGATACTAATTGTATTAACACTTTTTTTCTTTATTGCAGTGGACGTTGACCAGTCATGTGAGAAAAGACTAGGAAGATTCAGGACGATTTTCACAGAATCTCAGGAGGCAGAATTAGAGGAACATGTCATTCTTATGGAATCACGACTATTCGGACTCACAACGAAGGATCTTCGCTGCCTGGCGTTTCAGTATGCTGAGTGTAATAATATTACACATCCATTCTCTAAGCAGTCTGGAATGGCTGGTGTAGACTGGCTGTATGGATTTTTGAAACGTCATCCTGCTTTAATACTTCGAACTCCAGAGTCTACTTCTCAAGCTAGAGCCTCATCTTTCAACAAAGTAACTGTAGCTAAATTTTTCGATCTCCTTACAGCACTGATGGACACCCACAAGTTTTCTCCTAGTCGCATTTATAATGTCGACGAGACAGGTATGAGCACTGTTCCCAATAAAACTTCCAAGGTTATCAGTTTAAAGGGTAGGAGACAAGTTGGGCAAATTTCATTAGCAGAAAGAGGAACAACAACAACTGCTGTGATCTGCTTTAGTGCAGCAGGATACTACATTCCACCTCTTCTTATTTTTCCACGTGTTAGAAATAATCCAGCCTTTTCCCATGGAACACCTCCAGATACGATTGTTCATTGCCACCCTTCAGGCTGGATGCAGACAGATATTTTTACAAAGTGGTTTGATCATTTCATCCATTGTACCAAACCTTCCGTTCATGATCCTGCACTCCTTATTCTCGATGGCCACGCGACCCACACAAAGAACCTTCAATTGGTCCTAAAGGCACGCGACAACCACGTGCACATCCTGTGTATCCCTCCTCACACGAGTCATAAACTCCAACCTCTAGATGTTGCCTTCATGGGCCCATTAAGCACATTTTATTCTCAGGAATGTGCAACGTGGCTACGTAATCACCCAGGAAAGGTAGTCTCTATAACTGAAGTTGGTGAACTTTTTGGGAAAGCGTACATGAAGGCAGCCACCACAGTGACCGCAGTAAATGGATTCAGGTCAACTGGAATCTGTCCTTGTGACCCCAACATCTTTCCGGAAGAGGCTTTTGTAGCTGCAGAAACGACGAACAGACCACCTCCAGGTGAGGACGATGTAATTCCAAACCAATCGGCAGTTCCAGGAGAGGCATCAGCTGGTCCATCAGGAGTAGGAGTACAAATAGTTTGCGATGAGCCAAAAGTTCGTCCATTTGACGTCCTAACGGTACAGCCACAACCTAGCACTTCATCAAAAGTGTGTAAACAGGTGAGCCCTAAGGACATCTTGCCTTTGCCTGCAATGATAAGAGACAACAGTATCCGAAAAACATCGAGAAAGACAGGAGTGACAGCAGTTTTGACTTCTAGTCCTTACTTGACAGAGCTGAAGGTTCATAACTCTTCAGCTACAGGAAACAGCAAAGATTCATCAGGTAAGAACAGGCCAGCGCGTAAACAATTGTTTGGGGGTCGAGCTCTAAGCAAGGGTAAGAACAAAAAACCAAAACTACCAGTAGGCCTAGATGATGAATCTTCTGATGAGAGTGACGAAGAAGAGTGCATGTTTTGTAGTGAGCCCTTTTCAAGATCGAAGCCAGGTGAGGGATGGATCACGTGCTCCAAGTGCAAGAAATGGGCTCATGAGGAATGCACAACATTTGATAATGAGATTGATGATGAAAACCATTACATTTGTGACAATTGTAACACATAATTAATTGTAATGTTTCATAATTGGTGTATTTCACTTTGCCCCATATATGGGGCAAAGTGAAATTTTTGCAGTGTTTATAAATATTGTATGTCTTTCCTAAAGTAAAGATGGCTACATCTCATTGTTTTTATTATATGTAGCCAACATATGTAGGTATTACACTGTGTATTTAGATTTGTTATTTCTGTAATTACATGCGTTTCAAATATTATTATTTGTTAGCTATTTCACTTTGCCCCACCTTCCCCTAATTAGAAGTAAGATGCTTGAAATAAATTTTGGGACTTGTAGGCATAATGACCATATTGGGCCATTCAATGTATGTGAGGAAGAATCCTCTTATCTAATATCCTTACTTGAGTTTGAACTATTCTTTTAGGTCTACTTTATGCACGGAAAGGCTAATTGGGTTGAACCTACAGTTTAAAGTTGGATCCGAAACACTATGGGTCTCCACCGGGTATCGAACCCATACCTGAGTTTAAAAAATGGGTGTGAAGAGCCCCTTGAGAAAGGTTGAAAGTGAAATGTTATAAAGACTTGCAAAGGATATAACATACACAAAACTTACGAACTTCCTCAGAAACAGTATAAGAGCCCCGCTCTTTTCAAAAAGGTAATGACATTTATTAAAGTGCTTTCATTATCTCCCAACCTGGTCAATAATTGGTAAGATTAGAAGTTTGAGGAAAGTATAATCTACACATTAGGTAAGAATAAGCCAATCACTTAGCATTTAGACATGACACATTGGATTGTCTAGCCCTTGCAGCAAATCATCATGAGTGAGACACCTATGTTCGATACGAAGCCAAGTTAAATTTATTTCTTGATGGAAGGGATGGTATGAGAAACATCATGCACCAATGATCGACCTGATAGTGTGAAGCTTGAAAGTATGATTATTTATTAATTCTTTATGTTCACTTTCTTTTAGACTGGCTAGAAACATGTGTGACATTATTTAGAAGCTGATAATGAGTAGCAGGGATTTTGTCAATATGTCACCCACTATGGGTGAAACGTTGCTGTTCATTGGTCCATCTCCAAGTGACATATGTCACATGTCACTTTGGTGTGAAATCTCTCTAAATTGCAAAAAATACTGTTGGTTTCTTTGTCATCAGCTGGAAATTTGAACATTTCTTTTGTTTTTCAATTAACTTTAAAATTCATATGGAATGTTTATTCTGAATGCATGAATTGTATCATCTTCAGTACTGTATTAAGTATATGAATATATAAAATACATATCTGTACAGGATAAGATCTTTCAGTGGTCTATATATAATTCCATTGTATGTGTGTTTAGGAGTGGGGGGCTGGGAGTGTGCTTATCTAGCTTGATCGTACATACTCCATGACTGCTTTGTCTTGTATTCTAAGACATTCATATTTGGAGTCCAGATTGTTGTGTAACTATGAATGCCATATGATGAAATTGTAGTCAATATGTAGAGTGGTTCCAGTAAGTAACTTCGAACAAAACTCGCTTGTATGACATATTCCTACTCCCATTCTAGATTAAAAATTAGGGATGTTTGACAAATACTAAAATGAATAAGCATGCAGTGATTAGTTAATAATATACGCGTATCTTACAAACATCCACACGTTTTTAGAAATGGGCTGAAATTACTCTCATGCAAACCAGAAAAGTGAAATTTTATACAACTTCGATTGATTGATTGATTTGGTGTTTTAAGTCAACTTTATTCACAGTAAGGCCAATCGGGACTGGACCTACAGTTTAAAGTGGGATCCAAACCACTATGCGTCTCCATATACAACTTCGAGATGAGGTGGTTGCTATATAGGCATTCTAGGTTAACTTGTGTAATGTGTGACCTTTTCTTACTCTATTTTTCCATAACTATTCATTATCATCATCATAGTAGTTTTTACAGAGAAATAGACTGATAGAATTAAAACAATTACAATTTTATTCCAGAAATTATTCTGTTTGATAACTTCCCCAATGAGCTGTGTTACTCATAGCTATTATTTTATTCTATTCTCTCATGGCAGATGGCACTGAACTGAACTAGTTTCTATGTCGTATTTTCCAAAATATTATTTCATCTACAGAACACTGAATGTAAGTTATGATAGAAATTAACTGTAGTGTAAAATATTTACTTTCATGTACAGCATAACATAACCCATGGTTCTACAGAATCGTTTCTCAACCTATAGGGTGCGACCAACTCCTGGGTCCTGAGGGGACATTTGGTGAGTCGGGAAGTTGGGCTCGAAACTTTTGTTAACTGGGTCTTAAAAACCTATTACCTTAAATTGTTTTAACAATTTAAATTCAGGCCGTGTTGTTGTAAAAGAGCAAATATATGATTATAGACTAGGTGCACACCCCTACAAAGTAATTCCGCTGGTTCCCATCTTATGGGTCCCATGAAGTGTAATATCCTTCAAGATGGGTCCCCGACTGAAAAAGTTTGAGATCCACTGCTCTACAGCCCTGGAAGGGCCTTGGCCTATCAACTGACTGCCAGTCTGCCTCCGACAACCCCACCTAGTAGTGTTGTCCACGGGACGAGACGGGACAGGCTTTTAAAAATTCGAGACGAGACGAGATTGACCATGTGTCCCGAGACAAACGAATATTTTCGAGACGAGACAGCATTTCCACGAGACGAGACAGGCCAAAGTCTCGTCTCGTGGGCAACACTACCACCTAGAGGTGTGGAGATCTTCAACCAGTAATGGGGTGACGTGGGGTCAGCACATCGAACCCTCAGCTGTTATAGATTTCCCAGACTGGGTTTCGCTACTCACTAGTAGGTCCCCAATTTTCTTAGGATGGTGGTTAAGTTTGGAAAACAAGTAGCTACTGACTATATGTATATGTCTTTTATTCCAGTATATTTCATACCTACAAGCCGCCAGCCGATTTGTAATGGTTTCGTTAGATGAATAGCATTAATGTTCCATCAGTAGTTTATAATATACGCTTTATGATTTATTCTTATTTCCTGAGACAAAACCTTCGAATCCTGTCTTTTGTATCCCTGTCATTTTCAGCATCAAATCTCCCCCCTCTCAGGGTACTCCACTGATATCAATTGCAGAGAAAGTGAATGCATTTGTCTTTCGTTTTATGAGGCCATAGACAGATGAATGGAATTTTCTACGTTGGTAAATCAGAAGTGTCTACATCTTGCGATTGAATATGGTACACAAGGGAGAAAATTACAGCCGATCCCCCTATAATACTAGACATTCAGTGACGGCACCAGAAACAGTTGCTGGTATTAAGTGTGCTGTATCCTGCAGATTGCCACCCACGTTAAACTGTGCAGCAATTGTTATGATAAGAAAGAGACAATTTGGAAAATGTTGCAACATGGCTCAAGCGACCTTTAGAAAACTTTGGGTAGAACAATGATCCGCTCACCCCACCCTTCCATTCCTGCTTTTATTTTCTGCTAATAATTCGGGCATATCTCGTAAGGTCATAGTATTTATTTTATTTAAGTGCATAAAAATGTTCTATAAGGACAAATACAATTGTTCAGTTAATGTAGGGGTCCTGGGTTCGAATCCCTGTTTCTTTGTGTCAATTTTTCATAGCATCGTCGCGATTAGCCTAAAATTGGAAAAACGCGACGCTAAATAAACAACGACGAGGGAGGGGTAAAACGCATTGATCTACGAACAAAGTAATCGCCGTAGAGTTTACACAAGATAAAATCGTGATTTGCCAAAAATGTCAGAGAAGCAAAGCGTAATAGGGAGAATACGAAATAAAAATACTTATTACCACGGATAATACACGGACCATTTTTCATGCACAACGGAATGATTTACGTGCTGGAATTTCATGGAACTTGAAATTATTTTCCTATCTTGTGCTTCTGGGCTACTAATACTGTATATCTCGTAACTTAGATGAAGAAATAATTCAAACGTAACATGCATTAACTGAACAATGGTATTTATCCTTGTAGAACATTTTTATGCACTTAAATAAAATAATGAATACGACCTTACGAGATATGTCCCGAATTATTAGCAGAAAATAAAAGCAGGAATGGAAGGGTGGGGTAAGCGTATCACTGCGCTGAGACGCACTCAACTGTCAGTGCCAAGAGTAAGTTATAATTGCGGAGAGGTTGCTATGATAACGCTTTACGTTTCGAAACAGCCGTAGGGTGACTCCACATGTCCGGTTTGGTATACGCACAGATTACAAAGGAGAGATAGGAAGTAAGCGATCTTATTAATCTGTGACAATATAGCAGATACTTTGGCAAAATATGCAGCGAATCAAACAATCCAACGACCACTTTCAATAAAGTTTCCGTCCCTAGTTTTGGAATCACACACTAAGAAAATACTATTTACTGACTGGCAAAGCTTGTGGACAAATACTAGCACTCAATGCGGTAAGGCCTACTATTCTATACAAGAAAGAATTCCGAAGGAATGTTGGTTTAAACAGATTCAACTCTCTCGGAGTTCCCTCACAACTATAATGCGCTTGCCTTTACAAGAAGAATTTAGTGACTTCACCAGTTTGTTTGTGCAATGAATATACTGCAACTCCGAACCACATTATATTTCAATGCAAACTTTATGTAACTTACAGAGAACCATTTTTACAGGAATTGTACAGGAGTGGACATCAAGCGCCACTGACACTGCCTTGTTTACTGACCTCACCTTCATCCTTGGTAAACTATATTACAAAATATCTTAATAAGTCGAATATAATTCTGTAAAAGTGTAATGAAATTTGGTAACTATTTATTACGAAAGGAATAATTGTGAGTAAATATTATGTGCATACATGTATATATTACCAATCGATAAATTTTTATCTGGTGCATGGCTTTTTGTCCACAACCAATAAATATTTTATATATAAAAAAAAATTGAAAGCGCTCGAGCGTACGGAAGGGTACTTTATGAGCTTGGCTGTTGAGTACCCACGAAATGACGTGAAGGAAGTTTGTATTACCATTATGCATGCTTCTCCATGATTAGTAACGCTGCACCAGTAACACTGTGAGGAAACTTGACCCGCACCGAACAAAAAGGACTCGCATCTAATATCCGGAGGAAGAAAAAGAAAGAAAATACCGGCCCTTTTTAAAAAAAAAACAGTCCCGCCGATCACATCCCCAATGAGAAATCATCATCCGTCTCAGTAGGATGCCTTAGACGTGATCGAACTCTCAAAAGAAGTGTTGAATTTCCAGGGATGAGAATAGACTTTCTGTCTTCCCCCCTTCCTTCCCACGGGCAGACCGATAAAATTGAAATATGACTCCGACCTGACTCCGCCGCTAATTTATACGGCGGGACCAATCGCGGGTCAGAAATTCTGGAAGCTGCGACCTTCCAAAGTCAGTCCTTTTGGTATATCCACAAGTACTCGCAGATCGGTCTTCTCCTCGCTTCGTTTTTATTCCTCCTCATTCGGGAACTCTATTTACAAAAGGGTCATGGAATTAGTTTTGCTCTCAGCGGGGTTCCTTTCGGGGGGGACGAGGGGTCCGCTCACGTGACCTCAATTTGGAATACACACAGCTGAGAGGTGAATCTTGTCTTCTCCTAATGTCCGATGGGCGGCGTGTAATTAAAGCTGGCAAAAACAATGCTCTTTGACAGCGACTGCCCGGACACCCACGTCCCTGCTGGAGGGGTTACGGTATGATGCTGTGGACGGGAAGATAAAAGAGAGTGGATCTTTGGAAGGAAAACCCCTTACGGAGACGAGAAAGAGGTGAAACACAGGGACTGTGCACGCTAGAAAGAGAAAAGAGAAATCAAAGGTAAGGATATAGACAGTAAAAATGGACATGCCAATGAGAATGTACAAGGATTATTCAATATATAACCGGAAATATGTTGTAACAAATATGTATTACAAGCACCAAAAGAACTACAGGACTAGTCCCCTCCATAGTTCAATGCACCTACGCCAGCGCTTGATAAGGGCACTGATTCCGCAGGAAAAAAATATTTTGGACCCGTGCGTAACCACTCATGCACCGCTGACTGGACTTCGTCGTCATTCTGGAACCTCCATCCACTTAGCACATCTTCCAGTGGGCCAAAGGTGTGGAAATCGGAAGGTGCGAGATCGGGCGAATATGGAGGGTAGAGTAAGCACTCAAACTTTAGGTCCTCGATGGTAGACAATGTGACACTGGCAGTGTGTGGTCTCGCATTGTCATGGAGCAAAAGCACATCGGTGGACACCATACCACGCCGTCTCTGCAGAATGGCTGGTTTCAGTTTCTCGCGCAAAAGTTTAGAGTAGGTGGTACTGTTTACATTATGCTTCCATCTGGAAGCAATTTGACTGACAGTATTACGCCGGTTCTCCCGTATCAAGTCCTCCACTTAAGCAATGCTAGAGTCGAATTACTTTCGGACCATCTCCAGCGGACTATGCGAGTCTGTCTAGCGATCCTAGTGGGCGTGTAGAGCCTGAGCAGGGGGCTTAGCGATAGGTTCTGGGTTGAGATGGCGTCAACGGATCGCTTCGTTGATTGGCTGCTTCGAGAATTTGACTCGTTCCGAGGCTTCAAATGCATAACAGCCAAAGATGTTATGGAAATAATCTCCCTCTACTTTCCGTGACTGCTGTGACAGAGCGACCTGGACGCGGAGAACCTTCAACACTGGTTATGCCCTGTTTGAACTTCTCAGCCCATTCGTACACTTCTGATCGACTCATACAGTTGTCACCGTACTGAACTGTCATGCGGCGATGAATTTCTATCGGTTTCACGCAGTGGCGTAAATAACACCCCCGCAAAACAAGGCCTTACGAGACTGTGAAACAGAACCCAGAGATAGAAAATAAAGCTGAGAGGTTGTGAAAGAGAATCTATAGATGAGAGATAAAACCTTACGGGGCTGTGAAGAAAAATTGAGAGATAAAGGTTTTATATTATTGTAGAGAATATAAAGGTAAGGAAGTTATACTGATGGCGATATGAACAGGATAGAAAAAGACCGGAATGGTCATCTGAGGAAATAAGAACACATATTTAACACAAGATTAGGCCACCTTTCAAATATTTCACCATGAAATTATTCCTATTCCAGATAATAAATAAAATAACTGCGAGAATAAAAATTGGTGACGTCATGTAGAGTAGCGTTAGCGTAACTAACACGCTTTTATGCGCCATACTGCAACTTTAAGTTGTGCGCCCCTACTCTTTTTTCTTTTATAAAGCTTTCCTTTCTAAAATATTAATTCAGGCTTATATTCATATTAGACAGGAAAATATATACATGTAATTTGAATCAATGTAAAAACTGGTACGAAAGGTTAACACGAGAGACAAACTGTAGAATAGTATATATTATAATTACGGTACCAGTTTCATAGATCGGATATTTTGTGTTTCGCATGGTTCGTACTTACCAATTGTGTATTGCGGAACATAGTTCAACGTGCAATTATGTTTTTTACACGAAAACAAACACTTTTTCTGCTAAAAGAACGCAGTTTTCTAAGTGCTACCGAACACACGTAACGGTGCGATATCGCTTACTTTGCGAATGATATAGCTTCTTTTATTTTCGAATATCAGTGTTTCCAAACTTTCTTCACCGAAAAATACCTACTATCGTATTCGTCACGTATGCAAATTGTACATTATGCACGGGTAGCTGATGGATAGCTCCACGAACCATTCCGATAAGGTTTGGTTAGGTTAGGCAAGCATAGTTTAAAAAAAAGAGGAGGTTGGAAACACTGACATGATTTCTCGGTCAAATAGATAACAAATAGATAGAAAATACCTCGACTAACGTTGGAAACCTTAGAGAAACTCATTTCCATAAGTAGTTTCTTCTGTAAAAAATGAAGAAATGTGTCTCTGATGTATGAAACTGTTACCATAATTAGTTACATGTGACAATACTCTGTTCCTACAAAAATTACGATAATGTTAAGTGCCCATTACCAGACCTTTGCGTTTTTTGATTTAAGCAAATTCTCTTGGTCAAGTCCAGTTTTCGAGCCCGATCCGCTTTCGATACTAAACAACGCCAGTAGACTCTATCTCACTCTTGGCATTGTGCTCTTCAAGTAATTTTTTATCAATTTTAGCTTCGAAAACGACCTCTCAGTTGATGAAGACGTCACAGGTATGGTCAAATACAGCATATATAAGCACTAAGCAGTGCATACGACAGGAATGCTACTAGGCAGAATTTTGTTTTCTATCAACAGGACTTCTGAAACTTCGCTGTTGTCCGATATGTTTTTTTTTATTTTTATTATTATTTAAGTTTTGACACTACATTCAGAAAACAATGTCTGTAGAATAGAATTTATTTGAAGTATGAGCCTTTACAGCTGTGCATAACATACAAGGATGAAAAAAAATAGTACAATTTTCCTACACCCTTCCTCCTCTGTCTACTTCCACTTCACACTGCTTGGGAGTTCACAAACACTATTTCATTTCAACTCTTTCACTACACTTGCACTGTTACCTGAGTGATTCCTAAATTTTCTCACATTTATTTATTAATTTATTTATTTAGTAACCCTCCCTCCTTTCACACATGTTCGCTATCCCCACTGAGCTTCTTTGCTCAGGCATAGTGTAGGAAAGTTCCCACATGCGTTATTTGCGCCTTCCCCCCCCCCTCTCGGTCTCTCCCTCCTAATATCGCTTGTCATTATATTCTCAACGTTAGCTTCATTTATTTCCTTGATATATTTTTGTCTTGCCTCCCCTGGTTCTTTGCACTGGAGGAGAATGTGAAATTTCGTCTTGTCTTCACCGCATAACGGGCATTCTACGATCCCGTCCTCCCGTTTTAGTTTAACTTGTGCCCATCCCCCCAGTCTGAACCAGGCCAATCCTGACCTTTCTTTTGCCCCACACAAATCCATGTAGTTCATCCTTCCCCATTCTCGATCCAGAATCCACGACTTTTGCGACACCGTCGTTTGCGACACTAGCATTTCTGCCGTCATATGCGACACTGTATGGAAAATAGATTCCATGACAGTTGCGACACCGTCATCTGCGACACATAGTGTAAATAGCTTCCCGTCACACTTTATCCAGGCTTAGGACTGGCAGCATCATTGAAGCTGGTGTGTTTTTGAAAACCTTTATTAGTTTTCCTTCACACTGGCATCATGGAAGCTGGGTGTTTAAAAGCTGGATGTATTTATCCTTTGTCAATGACGGATTTTTTAGATCCCTTGTCAGTATAGGAGCAGACTACAATCCCTTGTCAATGTAGAAATCGTCGCTTCTCTTGTAGTTGAACCAACATCTTACTATTTTCATTCTAATTTCTGAACGTACGCCATTTTCCTCAAAAAGCGCTTAAGATCTCTATGCATTTCATAGTCGGTAAACGCTCTTTGTATTCTCTAATCTAATATAATGTACTGACGTCGTCTAAGTTGCCCTTTAAGATTCAAGGCCTTTCTCTCACATAAGTAGTCGTTGTACACAGCTCCTAATCTTAAAGTCTTCACTAATTGGTATACGTTAGGACTTGACTTTTCCGTCAATACATTAACTGTATGGTTCCCATCCCTCGACTGCATTGTTAGTCCTGTGCCGCTGTTGGGAGCAGTTCCACATGGAAATGTCGAAAACAGAGTTGTTCATCCACTGTTCAACGAAATAATCAAAAAAAATTCTCAATATGTCGTGGTTTGGCGCATCTTCCATCACATATTAACATTGGTTAAAGTGATAATTACAACCACTGATCTGAGCCTCGGGAAATACTTTCTTCAGAGACGCTATTGCTGCTGCACGTACGCAAATGTCGCTAATTCTGGTAAACAAATTAGAAATCGTAAGGGAAAATCCAAGCAGTGTCGCTTATGACGGGATAAAACCAGTTTTTGCCTTAGTGTCGCAAATGACGGTGTCGGAAATGTCGGAACTCCCTCGATCCGTATCCACTATTTTCGCTAATGTTAACGATATTTTTGCGTCGCATTCTGCCAAATTTTCTGTTTGTTAATGTCTTCCAGTCTGGCACTTATGGCCCCTAGCATCTGCATATCAATTCTCCCCTCTATTCCCTCTTCCCACACCCATCCCAGCCCTATACTGTATAATTCCGTCTTTATTTTTGCTACCCATTGCCTCCCATTAACCCCCTTATCTGTGATTGTACACAGAGTTTCTTCAAATTTCCCCCCTCCATGGTGATCAGTTTTGCCCAGAATGTAATGCTCCTTATTTTGGCATCTACTTCCTCTCTCAATTTTCCCATTTCCCTAAGTGCCCCACATGTTGCCATACCCCTCCCTACTCCTAGCCTTGTTTTAGGAATCTAGACGATGTCTGTAGCTACAGTGCAAGATACATTTTCTTCATATTTCTCCCAGAAAATAGCAGATTCCACTAACTGTCTGTCGGTGTGTTCCGTTAGGGCAGTGGGGCTTAAATCGTGCCTGTCGTCTACCCTTTGGTGACGTAATCGATGACTTGGACTATTCAGCTAATTCTAGTAATTCACTTTCCTTTTGTAGTGATTAACATTTTCTGTTTGCAGTTGTAAGGACATAGAAACAAAATATGTTTGGTTGAAAATATACAGGGTGTCTCATAAGTAATAGCGCAAACTGACACAGGTGAAAGTACACGATAATATAAGCAAAAAAGTCTCAGTAAACATGTCTCTGCGAACGAGCCGTTTTCGAGATAATCGCGAATGTGTGATTTACAAGCCGCCACTGACTTCATTGTTTGTAAACAAGCCGTCATTGATTGCATTTTGTAAACACCGAGTGCTTTACTCCTTGCGCGGTCCGAGGTTTGTTCTTTGTTTACAAAACAGAAGATTTCCGAGAGGTGGCGTTGTAATCAAACAGGATGGATACAATCAGTACACAGTGTAATCGTACTGTGGGAGTCACTTTTCATACTGTATTATTAGCAT
Organism: Lepisma saccharinum; assembly: GCF_977018435.1. Classification (NCBI taxonomy): domain Eukaryota; kingdom Metazoa; phylum Arthropoda; class Insecta; order Zygentoma; family Lepismatidae; genus Lepisma; species Lepisma saccharinum. The sequence goes on from NC_139235.1 coordinate 20,807,337, forward strand.
TTTACCAAATAGGACGACGTTTATAAACAATGAAGTCAGTGGCGGCTTGTAATCACACATTCGAGATTATCTCGAAAACGGTTTGTTTGCCGATCCATGTTTACTGATACTTTTTTGCTTCTATTACCGTGTACTTTCACATGTGTCAGTTTGCACTATTACTTATGAGATGAAAACTTTTGTGAACTATCGGTCTTTCTTTATTTATCATTCTTACTGGGCCCCGAAGCCCGTGCGCCCCCCCCCCCCACACACTCACACCGCGGGGATTTCGGGGGTGCTATTTACGCCACTGGTCATGTATCTTGTACGAAGTTCTTATAGTCACTAAGAGTATAGTGAGAGCCTACCAATAACATAGGACATTTGCAGAATCTCTCCGCTGCTACATGTCGTATTTGACATTCTTGTCGAAAACATGACCTTGGTTTGATTGATTGATTGAGTTGGTGTTTTAAGTCCATTTTGTGCACAGCAAGGCTAATCGAGACTGGACCTACAGTTTAAAGTGGGATCCGGACTACTATGTGCCTCCACCTGGTATCGAACCTGGGACCACTTGATTACATGACCTTGGAATAAACTTGATAGATAATATACAAAGTCTCAAAGAAGTAAAATCCTACTTGGAAATCCAGTTTGGGGCTTCGCAGAATATTCCTTCGGGATTAAGTACCACGCCCTCGGTGCCTGTCATCTTTTCCGCACCGTGGGTCAGTTGCCAACTTCTTCGGCCGAGGAACGATCGCCTGATACGACGCATCGCTGAAGCAGAAAATTGAAAAGAAACTATGGGTTAATTGGATTTCACGAGTTGCCCACCTGAACGGATCCTCGGCCATCCTTCATCCCATCGGCTCCTTCAGGATGCGCAAGGAGAAGCACATCAGCAAACATAAAAAAATATATGCATACATACGAGGATCTTACAAAAAGTGCAGATCTGCTGAGCTGTTCCCTTTCGTCTAGTGTCGAGTGCAAAACGTCAATCAGCAATACCGAGACAGTTTCATAAAATCGCCGCACAAAATGAATAAGTGGACAGTTTTCTATTGCATTTAAATGGAACTAGGCTGAACCATCCAACCCCTTTCTCTCGTGGGGATAATTTCCTTGTTAACCTGATGATTAGTATCGAACCTACGACTTCTTAAATCATGCTCTAACCATTGGCTAATAATCCTCCAGTGCTAAATGGGATTCTAGATAGAGAAGATACGACCTTGAGGGACTGCTGTGAATGGGATTCTAGATAGAGAAAATAAGATCTTACGGGTCTTTGTAGAAGAGAGTAATGAGAATGAGAATTAACATAGAGAAGAGAAGATTTTACAGGGATGTGTGTAAGAATCTTTATAGAGGAAGAAACGGGGCTGTGAAGGAGAAAATAGACAGATAAAATATAAGTTTACACGGCTATGAAGCAGAATCTAGATAGAAAAAAATATTACCACCAGACTGGAATGAGATACTCTAGGTAGAGAAAACAATAACTTACTGTATGAAAAACTGGTTAGACAAAATAAGACCTCACTAGACTATGAAGGAAGAACTATTAAAAAGAATAGCATCTAGATACAGAAGATAAGATCTTACTTGGATGTGAATAGGAATATAGAAAGATAGTAGACCTTACAGGGCTATGAAGAAGAATCTAGATACAGAAAAGAAAAACCCACGGAGTTATGTATGAGCATCTAGATGGAAAATATAAAACGTTAAGGAGCTGAAAATATAGAATCTAGAATAGCACAAGCCTTTAGCAGATTGTGAATCAGACTCTCAAGTTATACCCTGCCCCAGCTAACTGTGGAGCAACGCCGTGCATGGAAGAGAAGGAAATCGAGTGGCCAGAGCGAAGCAGTACACGCTGCTGGGAAGGCTGGTAGCTGCAGTAGTTTTCCCCCACTCCACGCAATTCCGTTCCTCTCACATGTTCTTTGATGGAGCCGTCTCGCGTCACTACTTGCGCAGAGTCTTGTTTTCGTTTGTCTGCTCCACAGTTAGCTGGGACAGAGTATAGAGAAAATAAGATCTTACGAACGTGTGTGTGAGAAGATAGATGAAAAAATGAGACCTTATAGGTTGTGAATGAGAATCTAGTAAGGAAGAATACAACTAGCGGGGCTGTGAAAGGAGAATATAAATAGAGAAAATAAGACCTTACGGAGAATGGAGTCCATTAGTGGTGACGTCACAAGCAGACGACGAGCTGGAACTGAGTCTACACAACGAGGAAACGTGTTTCCTTCCTATCCAATTCAATGCTATTTTCCTTCGGAAGGGGTAGCTTTAATTATTGCGACAGCAGTTATGAAACAAAATTATGATGCATATCGTACATCAATGTAAAAATGAGATTTCGGAGAATACGACTGTATATCACACATACCTTACAGAGAATAAGGTAAAGAATAACCGGAGTAAGAAAATCATGCATTTTCATAACATTCCAGTTCCGAGCACAGCCGAAGCCGACCCGAAGCTCACCCGATCTCAAGGCGGCCACGCTGCCGCTGTGGATGATGGGAAACCAGCAGCCTGAGGCGTTTGAACCGACGGCGCCCATTGGCTGAGATTTCTTTTGGAGCATTCGCTTTACTCGATTTCCTAGTCCATTTATTCTTTACATTCTCATCTGTAAGAGATATGTTAGCTATATAGAGAGTATTCTCCGAAATCTCATCTTTACATTGATGTACGATGCACATCACAATTTTGTTTCGTAACTGCTGTCACAATAATTAAAGCTACCCCTTCCGAATGAAAATAGCATTGAATTGGATAGGAAGAAAAGCACGTGTACATTTGTTTAGACTCGGTCCCAGCGCGTCGTCTGCTGTAACGTCACACTATTGGACTCCATTGTGTGAGAATCTAGGTAGAGAATTGAAGACCTTATGAAGTTGTGAACGAGAGTCTAGAAAGAGAAGAGAATTGTTTTCAGAATTTAGAGGCAATCTCCAAAAAAAAATCTTAGAGTGATGGAACTTTAAGGACAACGACGAGGACAAGCAAGTTTGAAGAGAGAACCGGGATCTATAAGGCGGAAAAAAATGCAATACCAATATCCATTATTGCGGCACAACAATGTGCAATAATCCCGCATTAGAGCAGTAAGTATTGCAGGCACGTAGCTCCATCAGCGGCTAATCCAGAGCCTTAAGCGTTTCCGGAGTTCCGGGCGTCTTGGAAATCCGCGTTCACACAGACAATTGCCCGGGCAATCTTCCGGCGTCGCATCTCGGGTAATTAAAGTAACGGCGACGCGATTTTCAGAAGCAATATCTGCTGTTTACTTTTGTGACCGGGCGCTTTGGCTGAAAAGCCTTAAGCTACCATCCGGGGACAACCGCTAATTGAATATCATTCCTGGAGTCCCCCCAAAAATGCAGAATTACTTCCCTGGGAAGTTTACCCCATGCTGTGATCGGGAGACGCCAAGATGGTGTTCGATGGGGCGAAGGCGGATGGAGAAGGATGGATGCGGTGGAGGTGGTTGTGTGCTCGCGAGAGTGCTATGCTGGGTTAATCTAGGACTCGCGTACTGTCGACGTGGCCTTTGGCCACGTCTTGTACGCTCGCATGCGTGACCTTCGGCCACGTTGTGATCGCAATCATGTTTTAGTAGGGGTTCCTCAATGATCTTAATGACTTTGAAAATGTCTGCATGTTGTATTGGATGATGGGGAACATATGTACAAGTTCGCTAATTTGAAAAGTTTAGAAAGTAACTTTATGTGTGTATGGGCTCTAATAAGGTACAAATATTCTAACTATTATTGTCTATTTTCTTAATAATGAACTGAGTAAGTAATAACCGTTTCAAGATAAGTAGTTGTATGTCTTGCATAAACGAATTCAATAGCGACTAAATTGAAAATGCAATATTTACGTATTTTGTTATTTTCACATTTTTGAACGTAATTGCATAATAACCGTTTACCGTCATTCCCCTCAAATTCCTACCTTGCCTCTGTAATAAATTCTGATGCTCGTATTTTGAAATTCGAAAAGTCTAACATAATTCCCTTACAGTAGCTTTCGGGGTGAAAATAAACTTTATTTAAGTTCCCTAGCAACGTCCGTTTCCATGGACAACAACAGGCACGGCAAGCTCTAAGGAATTGCATGTCATTATACCCCCTAAATATTTAGTTAAAACAAGCACGATGTAGATATTTACGCATTGAGTATAACAATATATACGTAATTGTATCTGGGCTGAAACTCCTTATCTTGTAGATGTCACCCTTGTTTCAGGCACCTTTTCAAAACCATGAGTTCATTCATCTGTGTGCTATTGATCTGTGAGAAATATAATGTATCTCGACAATTAAGAATTGAAGGCGACAATGAGTGCTGCAAAAAAATGTCCGTGGCAACGGTTGCTAAGGAAGTGGAAAAAAAAGGCATTTTGACCCTTAAGGAAGGGCTAATTGAGCGATTTTTGAATTTTCTCGGCCTTTTGGGACGATTTCATGGGGGGTCGTAATCGGGCGTTTTTCGCCTCCGGGGCTTCCTTCATGGAGAACATTTATGTCAGTGAGTGAGTGAGTGGTGGGATTGGGGCTATATATATATTGGACTCGCGTACTTTCGACGTGGCCCTTGGCAACGTCTTGTACGCTCGCATGCGTGACCTTCGGCCACGTTGTGGACGCAATCATGTTATAGATGGGGTTGTTGTTCATAGATCTTGATGACTTTGAAAATGTCTGCATGTTGTATTGGATGAAGAGGAACATGTGTATAAGTTCGGTTATTTGAAAAGCTTAGAAAGTAACTTTATGTGTGGAAGTGCTCTAGTATTATACAAATATTCAACATATTTTTGTCTATTTTCATAATAATAAACTGGGTAAATATTGTCCGTTTCAAAATAGATATTTCATATAAACGAATTAAATAGCAACACTATATTGGGAATAGCAATATTTTACGTCTCTTGTCATTTTCACATTTTTGAACGTAAATGAAAAATAATTGTTTCCCGTCATTCCCCTTAAATTCCTACCTCTCCTCTGTAATAAATTCTGATGCTCATATTTTGAAATTCGAAAAATGTCGCATAATTCACTTACAGTAGTTTCCAGGGTGAAACAAACGTTCCTTAAGTTCCCTAGTATCGATTTTTAAGATAACACAATAAATATATTCTGCACAAAACTTAAAACCTAAGTTACGGTAAAGGTAATTCTATATCTATATATTCTATATCAGTGTTCATTTGTGTTTCCTACATGAAAATTAAGGAAATGTATGTTATCTTCACTTGTTAGATACAGCCAATAATTTTCTACGATATATTGTTAGAATCTCTTATTGTGCACACGAATCACTTTTAAACAACATGAGCCACACTCTTAGTTTTCTTCTGGTAGTCAATTCCCCTCACAAAATTTATTTTCCGTAAGGTATGGACAGTCGATACGAGTCATATCTTACGTGACGTCACAACTGGAAAAATATGACATTAAGGTACCATTTTCAAAGTCTGTTTCCAAGTCAATTACAGGCATGGCTAACAAGACAATGTTACATGTCTAAAACATTTCATTAAAATACCAATGATGTATCGAAATTTGAGTACTATTTAAGTAAGTTATACATGACTGTTTATGTTATCTCTTGATTAAATCTTCTTATGTAGATGTCACTATTGTCTGATGCATGTTTTCTAACTATGAATTTAATCATATGTGATATTGATTACCTCGAGGATAATAAAAATGTTCGAAGGCATTAAAAACTCTCAACTAAGCACCGAAAGATACCAAGTGCAAGTTACTTTAATTGTTATTATTTTCTTGGACACCATGTGTCGCCTCAGTCGAATATGACCGTGTACATTTTTAATCTAGCATTGCAACATCTGCGCTTACATTAATCAGTGCGATTCATAAAAATCGAAACATATACAGGAGATTTGTTGTTATTTTAGATATCAAGATTAACTATTTTCCAATTTCGTTTGCAATTAAAAAATATTTAAAGATGGTATGTCAGTTTCAAATGTAATTATTGTATGTAGAAGTTGTAAAAGCCATGAGGGAAAAATGGCCGATTTGTAGCCCCTGGACGGAAACAAACGTTGCTAGGGAGTATGAAACTGGTATTTTCACCCTTTGAAAAAGGCTAAGCGAGCGTCTCGTGCTCTCGCCGCCGTGGTTAGCTTATTTGAAAAGTTTTCAACGTAATGTTATGTGTGTATTGTCTCTAATATGTTACAAATATTGTCTATTTTCTTAATAATAAACTAAGTAATTAATAACCGTTTCAAGATAGTTTGATGTTTTGTATAAACGAATTTAATAGCGACACTAAATCGGAAACGTCTCTTGTCATTTTCGCATTTTTAAACGTAATTGAAAAATAATTGTTTTCCGTCATTCCCCACGAATTCCTACCTCTCTTCTGTAATAAATTCTGACGCTCATGTTTCGAAATTCGAAAAGTCTAGCATAATTCACTTACAGTAGTTTTCGGGGTGAAAATAAACTTTCTTTAAGTTCCCTAGCAACATCCGTTCCCATGGTGAACAACAAGCACCGCAAACTCTCTAAGCAATTGTATGTTATTATACCTCTAAACATTAAATTTAAACAACCACGATGTAGATATTTTAGTATTGAGTTTACAAATATATACGTAAGTAATTGTGTCTGGGCTGAAACTCCTTATGTAGATGTCACCGTTGTTTGAGGCACCTTTTTGAACCAGGAGTTGATTCATCTGTGTGTGATCTGTGAGAAATATAATGTATTTAGCTACACAATTCAGAATTGAAGGAAACAATGTGTGCTGCAAAAAATGTCCGTGGCAACAGTTGCTAAGAACCTGAAAAAAGGGCATTTTCACCCTTAAGAAAGGGCCGATTGAGCGATTTTTTAATTTTCTCTCTCTTTTTTGACAATTTCATGGTTGGTCGTAATCGGGCATTTTTCGCCTCCGGGGCTTCCTTCATGGAGAACATTTATGTCAGTGAGTGAGTGGTGGGATTGGGGCTATATACAGGGTGTCATTTTAATGGCGCCCACGGACCACAGATTCGTATAGAGCACATCAAAACAAACAACTTTTCTCAGTAACATTTTTCTCGTTGGTGCGTCGATTCGACGCTACAGCCGTTCAAAAAAGACCGTTTTGCCGCCTGGATGCTGGCAACCCAACACAACATTTGATCGTATCTGTGACGTCATTTCCTGCGGCGAAACAGCGCACGGTAGGATTGCAAGGAACACACAAATTTTATGAAAAATGACAAACTACCAACCACATTATTAACTGTAAAACGAAGCGAGAAACGCGTCTAGAAGACCGAACATCATAGCCTACCAGCCAGAAGATCAGCAGTCATCTCAGGGGAAGGGGGAAGTGAACGAACGATATGAGAAATGGTAAAAAAACGTATTGAAAATGAAGTGTCACTATCGGAGTTTGTCTCAGACTACATGTCAAATATCAACAACAATAAATTTTATTGAACTTGCAGCTTACATGTGGCTGTTTACGTCCAGCTACGTGTCAAATTTTTGCAAATCTCGTTTGCAAGGTTGATATCTACAGGTTGGTGTCCAGATGCCTTGTGGTACTTTTGTGCTGATAACGGAAGTATCCGAGGTTCACGTTGTTACATTACGGCTAAAACACGGACAACCACAGTAACAACGTAATGATGAATCAGTAACGATTATACTGTCCTGTTCACAGTTGCAAACTAATACATGTGTATCCGGTGCATAGATAAACATAGTCGTCGAAGAGTTTGTTTTACTACTACTTATATCCCTGTATTTTCAACCATTTTTTGCCACTTGCCTCATAATGTCCTGAATATACATTATACGAGGGGTGTCCCATAAGTATTGAGCCTGATAGGGTTCCCATAGTTCAATCTGAATATAATTTGGGGAATTGAAATAGCAATTTTTGGAAGCGTATATGTAAAGCGGTGTCCAGTTCGAACTATCCTATTCGTCTTTGCTGGAGCTAGAAGTGTGCTAAGTGCGTAACGTCAGAAAAATTAAGAAAGAAGAGATACGAGTCCCAAGGAAATCCATGAGGATATGGCGACAACATTAGGAGAGGATGCTCCATCCTCTACCACAGTGAAGAGATAGGTAGCTGAATTTAAGCGAGGGAGAGTGAGTGTGGAAGATGGCCCTTCCCCAGGCAGTCCAGTGGAGATGGTGACACAAGAAAATGTAGAGAAAGTGCACAAGATTATTCTTGCAGACAGACGTGTGACTATGTGACTATGCGATATATTGCAGAGAAACTGAAGATGTCCGAATCACAATGGAGCGCATTGTGGATGACCAGTTGGGGATGAAAAACGTTTCTTCGCGTTGGGTTCGAAAACTTCCGACAAGTGAACAAAAGTTGACAAGACGCATGATCTCAGAACGAAATCTTGAGCTGTTCCAGGCCGATCCATACGGATTTGTTGAACGACTTGTGACTGTTGACGAAACTTGGGCTCATCACTATGTACCGGAGCCAAAACAGGCATCAAACAGTGGAAACACCCCCCCCCCCCCCGCCCCCAAAGAAGGCAAAGTTCGGTCCCTCTGCTGGGAAAGTGATGACGACAGTCTTCTGGGACTGTAAGGGTGTTTTGTTGGTCGATCATCTCCGAAAGGGAAACACAATAACAGGAGAGCATTATGCTTTCCTGGTGAGGCAATTACGGGGTGTTATGAAGACTAAGCGACGGGGAAAGCTCTCTAAAGGGGTGATTCTGCATCATGACAATGCACGTGTTCACACATCGCTTGTTGCGATGGCAACCATCCGTGATTGTGGGTTCGAATTGTTGGAACATCCCCCTTATTCACCCAATCTTGCTCCATCAGACTTTCATCTCTTCCCTAACTGAAAAAAGCTTTGGGCGGTGTGCATTATCACTGTGATGACGACGTCAACATAGCTGTGGGTGACTATTTTGCAAGCCTTGAGGAAAGCTTTTATGAGACTGGGATAAAAACACTGCAGAAGAGTTGACAAAATTGTGTGGACCTGTAGGAAGACTAAGTAGAAAAATAGGTTGCTATTGTGGTCTCAGCCTGTTCCATTCTAGGTTAGCTCGCTACTTATGGGACACCCCTCGTGTTATGTGTTGCTTACCGTTTGAATGTTGAGTTCTTTCATTTCTATTTTGTCATCTGTTCAGTGTGTCACAGACAACTAGTATCAGAAGGACGAAGTGAATAGACTAAATTGTAGATGCCAACTTGGTAACTAGATTTGCAAATATTTGACATGCAAGCTGAGACAAAATTCGATATGACCACTTCCACTTGAATTCTATTTTCTTTCTACCATTTTTCGTATAGTTTGTTTACTTCCTGTTAGGTTACAGAACGTGTTTTCTCGTTTTGTTTTACGGTACATAATGTCGCTGATTGTAGCTATGTCATTTTTCACAGAATATGTGGGTTCCTGGCAACCCTGGAACGCATCGCTTCACGACGGGATATGACGTCACAAATGCTATCAAATGTTGTGTTGGGTTGCCAGCATCCAGGCGGCAAAACGGGCTTTTTTGAACGATTGTAACACCGAAACGACGCTCCAAAGAGAAAAATGTTACTGAGAAAAGTTGTTTGTTTTGATGTCCTCTATACGTTTCCATGGTCCGTGGGCGCCATTAAAATGACACCCTATATATATTGGATTAGAGGTCCGCGAACCGTTCACTTGAATCGATTCATTATAGTGAACCGCTCACTTGAACCGTATAGCAATTCTATGTTGCTCAAAGTTGAGAATACTTTCTTTCGGAAAGTTGGGAACCAAGTTTCTTCCTGTGTGGGCTCTTCTCTTCCCAGCCAGGGAGGGACCAGGACGAAGGAATGCAAGAAGTGACAAATGAGCCCGGTATCCCTTCGACTGGACACGGTCCATCGTCGCCGAACTAATTTATGTAACATGTGGCCGAAACTGTAGGATCCAGGGAATGACCAGGAGATGCTATTCCCACGGCTTGGTCTAAACAACGCCAGACAATTTCATTGGGCCAGGGGGGCACGTGATCCAGCAAAAGCCACAGTTTTTGGTGAAATAGTTTGGAAGAGAGGACAGTGTGCGACTAGGCTCGAAAAGGAACATTATTCTCCAAAGTGCGTGACGAGACTTGGAATAGAGTAACTTACACGGTAGAGTGTGTGCATAAGAGTTCGAACCCGGGACAGTATTGTGCTATAAGCATACAGTCGTGTGTGGCGATAAGCGCCAATCATGTGTAATAAGTGTATCCTTTTGCTTGTGTAAGTATGTTAGGTTTATGTCTTTATTAATTAAATATGTTAAAATCTATATTTGTTTCCCTTATCTGCAAGAGGTAGATATTAAGAATCTGATCATTGGTAACTGCAACGGGTAAACAAGACCAGGTAATGTTAGGTCGAGCTCTTGGCTCGTAAATTCCCCTATCTTCCCTGGCCGAATCCTGGAACGGACCGTTAATAAACCACCAAATCTGTTGTATATGGCCATGCCCTTGAACAGGGACCTAAATTAATCAAATTGAACCGTTGCAATTAACATGATCAGATCTTAATTTGCCGTCTGTTCGGGAGTGTTGCATGCGCGTCATCCTCGCAGCATGTAGAGGAATAAAACAGGCGATAAGTAAGGAATGAGAGTAGGGAGTGACCCAACCCCAATTGGAATTTCTAAATTCCTAAATATTAATAATTCGCGAGATGTGGTGACTTTATAAGTTTAACTAAAAGGGAATTTTTTTTGACTGTTGCTCTTAAGGAAAAATCATTTTTTAATGATTCATTAGTTATGCCCAGAACTCGCGCCATGGACGCCGAACTTGCTACTTTTATTAGGGAACAAATCGAAGCAGCCGTCTCCCCACTTAAGGAAATTATTCAGCAACAAAGTGAAGAAATTAAGCAACAAAGTGAAGAAATTAAGCAACAAAGTGAAGAAATTAAGCAACAAAATGAAAAAATTGGGGAATTAGAAAATAGGCTACAAAAGCAAATTGACAATGAAAACGAGAATATCAAAGGGATTGAAAGTGACATAAATGACATACATGAGAATATTGCGGGAAAAGATGAGAGTCCAGGTTTGAATGAAAAGCTTGATGATAGTGATAATTCTGTGAGGAAATTAAAGCAGGGAGAGACTAATAATGAGTGTCAAGAGAAGAAAAGAAATGCAAAACAAAACCAAGAAAGGGCATACAGACCTGAGATGCAAGAGCTTGCCCTGGCTTTCTCGCGGACTCATTACTTGAGTAGCTTGCTAGATCAAAGAACAAAAATACATTGTGATACCTACGAAGACCCTTACTATTGCTTGCAGGAAGAAACTCCAAATACGTTTGCATTACTCGACTGCGAGATTGGTAAAGTTGGTGTCAAACAACATGTCAGTCACATGAAGATTCGGAATGGTTCAATTGGGCAAAGGAGGTATTATTTGAGGAATATCAAAGGAACCGATGGACATAACAGGTGGACTAGAATAAGGAGATGGGACGATTTGCATTGGTATGAGGGTCTCCCAACAGAGCGGCGACCCATCCCTCCACAAAGAAATCACGAGGCTGATCGCGGTGGTGGCTATAACCATAGGCAAGCAACGGTGAGTGCACCTAAGAAACCGCCCATATCTGAAAACGCATCGGGTGGGCCACTCCATGGTAATGATCCCGCAAGAAATAGGCCTTTATTAAACTACCAAAGGACCCGCCCATTTCAGTCATAATGGAGGAGCCAACAATTGAGATGTAAATATGTTATAAAATGACAGTTAAGCTTAGTGTAAATTTTTTTCTGTGCCAATTGCGTTATTTCATCAGTGAAATTAATTAAATGCTTAATGTGTTTCGTGAAAAGTGATATTCAGTGAGTGATTAAGGTGTTTTGTTCAATTGATAGTGAGTGTACGTGAGAGTGTCGTAATGTGTTTAATGAGTAAAAATTATCTAAAATACGTCAGTTTACACGGTGAATGAAGATTTAACCTATTAAGTGGTGACCCGTAATCCAACAGTTTGATAATTAAGCGCTGTGAAAAAATGAAATATTCAGTACATGAATAAGTGAACTTCGATTAAAAGTTAAGAAATGTGTGCATAATTTTATTTTTTAAAGCTGAAGTAATGTGAAAAATTTTATGATGTGACATTCAAGTGAAATTTCATTTTAAGGGGAGACGACGTGATGTGACATAGTTAAGAAGGCGATGAGTTTATTTATTGAGTCCGCCACAGAGCGATGAGATTTATTTAATTGTATCCGCCAATGAGCGATGAAGTTTTTATATTGTGTCCGCCAATGAGCGATGAAGTTATTTTATTGTGTTCGCCAATGAGCGTAGAGATTATATTTTATTAGTTTCGCCAAGAGAGCGATTACTTTTTGCGTCCGCCAGAGAGCGATGATTTTTTTAAATGGTTCCGCCAGGAAGGCGATGAGTATTACTTTATTGTGTCCGCCAATGAGCGATGAAGTTGGTTTTATTAGTACCGTCAGAGTGCGAGTAATTATTATTATTGTGTCCGCCAGAGAGCGAGGGTTATTTTATTTGTACCGCCAGGAAGGCGATGGGTTTATTTGTGTGCGAGTTCCGCTGGTAGGAACGATGCTAAGTAGGGATATTTACTAGAATAGGAGGGATATACGACGATTTTATTTCAGGATGAATGAGTTACATGCTGAAATGTGCTTCGATGTTAATGTCACAAATGGAAAATTATATTATTAGTCAATTTGAACAGTGCACAATGTCATAAGATAAACGTAATTTGTTTTATTGTGCTTGAGATATGCTCGGCAGTGAAATTTAAAAGTTGGAATTATTTTATAGTTACTTACATGCAGCGTTAATTAATGCAAATTTACTTTTAAAAATACACTAAGAAGGTCTAGGGTCCACCAATACATTTGTCAGTGGTTACAAAGATTCTATTAATTTAAAGTTTCGGAAGAAGAAAGATGTTGGATACATTGGTAAGAAAAGGGAAAGGAAGAAGAAAAGGTATTTTAGCAACCATCCCTCCCAGGTCAATGTTTTTCTTTCTCTCACAACGCACTCGTACTCACAGCACATGAAAAGGAAATGATAATTAGTTGTTAAAAATATATATAACGCAGTTGGTACGTACTATTTCGCTAGTAAATGTTTGAAGTTATCATATAATTAGTTACTTTCTTTTATTTTTGTGATTTTCAGTATTATTGTGTTCGTAAAGAAATAGGACGGTCCTGGGAGGCCAGGTTTATGGCTTTTCAGGCAAAAGAGAAGTGTCCCGCTTCGTAACTACCCCTCCCCCGAAGGGTAGGAATGGTCAGTCAGCTGGGGTGGCCGGAGTGAAGGTCCCAGCGACGAAAAAAGGGGATGTGTACCCTAGTGGCAGTTTCCTTGAAGAGCACATCTGGCTCGAAGGATAGCATTCTGGTTCAAAGTGTCATAGATAAATATAATCAAAGTTATCTAATACTTTTGTCGTATTAATTTAATTTTGCAATATAAGAATATTAATATGTAACCCTTTTTATCTCAATGGAATTAGGTAAATTGCTTTCAACTATGACTTTGAAAGGACATCTCTTCTGATCTAGTTAACTATACTTAGTGTTGCAACAAGTGTCATTTGTTTTTGTTTAGAATTCAGATTTATTTTCTAGGAGTTAAAGGAACAGGTTCTTCACTGGCGAACAGACTTTTTTATTCTATAAATTTGAAAAAATAGGAAAGAAGGTAATCAGTAAGTCGGTCAGTAAAAGAGAGAGAGGAGATTCCAGATAGAAGGTAATTTAATTTTGTAGCTAATCCTATTATTTTAGTATTTTGATTTGAAAGTAAATAATAAGGGTTTTTCTAAAAAATAGTTAGTAGTAGCTAGAAGTTTCAGTAGTGCTATAGTTATTACTTTATATACAAGTATCGATTGGGATTGCTTAGCGTATTATTATTGCTTGTGTATTAGTTCATATCTTTATAGGAATGTCTATTGTATTCATTGCATTTGCTACAAGTTATTAAGTATAAGTAGTTATAGGAATTGATCATAAGATTATGTTAGACATTTGTATTCAAACTAACTTTGCCTATGCTGCAAGTGAGCATCCACTTTCTAACACGTTTCTTAAAGCATGAGCTGCACGTGATTAATTACTAATTGGTGAGAGAGAAGGTGAAGTAAGAAAGATAAATTTATTCTTAGGTCGAATGATAGAATGATCAAATGATGAAGAGAATTTTAAAGAGTTTTATGACAATGAAGTTAGCATATTAGTTTCCATATTCATTTCAAAGTACCATTTCTTATATATAAGAAAATGAGTTGATGTGTGTTTACACTTGATATTTATAACACTTAATTTGTGTGAGGATGTTATGAAATTTAGTCCGTAAGATGATTTACGTAACTTTTATTGATTAATAAATGCACATATACGTTATTATTTGCAAACTAGTTAAGAACGGATTCTAAGGATGTGTACACATATTTTTCTAACAGATACTATTGTACTCGTATCTATGAAAATTTTGTTGTGTGTCAATTTATGAATAAAATAGGTATTTTCTTGAAGTAATAGATGGTAGAAAGAGGTTTTTAGTTATAAGTTATGTATACTTTTTTCCAGTACTCTTGATAAACTTGTGAACAACATAATATTAAGGTGTGATTTTGGGTTATTTCCGGAGAAAGATTACAATTGTTTCAGTACGAATAACAAGCAACAATTATGATATCTGAGATATTTTATATATGTGGTAATATGTATTTTATTCTACCATTAGCACCTTTTATGTTTTTCAGTAGTAGTTTAATAACTTTGAAATGACAGTGAAGGTAAAGAGTTAAGTATGTGCTGAAATAAATTTAATTAGATAGAAAAATTATTAATGATGGTCACGGTAAATTTGAAAAGACCAAACTTGTCTTTTTACGTATTTTGTTTGCTTATTATAAAATAAAACTATACATATAAAAGTGACGATCGCAAACTTACTGAATAAAAATGAACTAATCACTCAGAGGGGGCCACTCCGCGACTTGCACGTTATTGGCTAGAGCTTGTGACGTCACCAAGCGGACACGAGCGGAAGAAAGCTATGCGTAGAATGTAGCAGATGGCCCATGAAACGCTGTGTTTTCTTGCATCTTTTGATATTATACACCAAAGCTGTTAATTTAATTTGACAACAAGAGATCAAATACGCGATAGAAGAATACACTTATTCCGAAAGAATGCATAGTTTATTTTTCATACATTATATAGGTGATATCTTGTCCCTGAGGGCTGCAGTCCACTGCCAGCTTTTCTTTCCAGCTAACCTATTGCATTTATTTTAAATGTCTAATTCTAAGGAAAGTTCTTGTCCGGGCATATTCTGATATGAACTTTTACTGAATGTCCTGGAATTTCCCTTTAATATTTTTACGCTACTTTTCAGATTCTCCAGTTGATCGCCACGATGAGGATAAATTTGTTTTTGTTATTTAGCGTCTTCTTCCACTTTTGGCTAATCGCGACGAACAGGATGAGTGATGTTTAGTTTAAATTGATGAAGGGACACTCGCAGCAGGCACGTATCCAAGGGGGAGCTTAGGCGGCTCGAGCCCTCCCGAAAGTTTGCGGTTTACAATAGTTAAAATGAGGTTTTTGGTTTCTTGTGGTGTGAAATAAAATAACGTGACGATAATTTAAGGACAGAAATAATTATCGAGTCAAGCACGTATGCAAGGTGGGAATCAGGGGGCTCCAGCACCCTATTCAGGAAATTACGCTACATAAAATTAGGTTCATGGCTTCTTAAATAATGTGATGCTTATTTGAGATAAATAATTTTCGAGCCAAGACACAGAATGTTCTATAACCCTGTTATTGTTAATAGCGCTCACCCAAGGTGGGATCAGGGGGCTGGAGCCCCCCCCCCCCCCTTCATTTTTTCAGTTTACACTAAATATTTTTTTTTCTTTTTTGGATTTGATTTATTTTATTTTATTTCGCGTTTTGTTCCTCTTAGCTAATTTACGAAGATGGGAATGAGTGATGAAATGATGAAAATGATAAATGGACATTCACGCACAACCATGGACGAGCGGGATTCGAACCCGGCACCCTTGGCGTCGCAGCGCGATGTGTTAACTACTCAGCCACAGGGTCCTGCAAAATTAGGTTTTTGTTTTCTTGAATAGTGTGCCGATAATATATAAAGAGAGAAATACTTGCCAAGGCAACACGGAGAATGTTCTATAACCCTGTTGTTGATAATATTGCATTAAAACTTTTCTTGCGCTTTCGGTGTTGTCGCAACACTATGCAAAGACTTGTCAGCATTTGGAAGCTGCAAACGTAGCGCCACACGTAATTTTGTAATTGTACACTTTGTAATTTTTTAATCTCTGGAAAGCGCGAGAGGAAACGTTCTTGAATAAGAGAAGGAGTCGAACTACTGGCAACATTAACGAATCGTTTTATCTGTGGAACGTTCTAGAATATAATGAGGTTAAAATACGTGGCTTCAATTTCCAGGTTGATCTGTACAACAGAATCGCTTAATGAGTATTCAAAGATAAGCGTGATAGTTCATACAGTCGATTAGTGATCAGTCAGTGTCTATTGGTGGCTTTATAAGATCTAGTGATTCGAAAATGAAAAGGATTAAATACCATAAAGTAACGAAGTCTACTACTAGTTCCAGTTCGGGTCCAAAGCAGAAGACATTAACGACAGCGGAATTTCCGGAGCTTCAGTGTAGTGTTAGTTCGGGTCGAGGGCCGAAGAGATCGAAGGTCTCTCTCTGAAGTGAATATTTAAGCAGTAACGGGTATTGGAGCGGTTAATTAAAAAAGAAATAAGCTGCACAGATCAACTGAAAATCAAAGTTTTGAGTGATGAGTTAGTTGTACCCGGACCAAATTTTCCCAGAATTTTAGAAGTGGAGGGTTATGCATACTATTTTTGGTGGTCAGTCCTCATTTTGCCATCTTTTCCTCTCTTTGACGTTCATTTTTTTAAGGAATACTTGGTCAAATTGGGTTATTACATCACCAACCCTCCCTTGGGCACGTCACTGGAGATAAATGAGTAAGCACTTAATCATATTGGGAGAAGAAACACTAGATGTGTTGGGATCGGAAGGGTTTTCATTGTGAATTAATTGTTTCGAACTGTATTCGAGAAGACCTACTTTGTTTTGTGCCAATATATGACAAGACTGCGGAAGTTGCGACAGACAATTGTGAACACTTGCGAGTGCTTAGGCCTCAATATGAATAATTTGGTGGGTTTCGGCTTTTGTAAGAACTGTAAACATGGGAGGACAAGACACAGTAGTGGTGTTCAGGCTCGAATCAGAGAGAAATATTCGAGAAATTTCTGCGTCCAGTTCGCAGCCCACAGTTTGAGTCTCGCGTTGTCGAGTGGATTGTCCATCCCGTGCGTGTGTAACAGCTTCGTAAAAACACTCGAAGACGCCATAGATGTTTTGATGTCTGATGATAAGAAATGGACAAACACACATACTGAGATGGTTCCGGCACACAGTGTTAATGCATGGAAACAGAGGAGTTGAGTGGTAAAAAATGTTCCGATTTCACGTTCTGAATAATTTGGCAGCCTTGAACAGTGGCGACGATTTTGGGGATAGTTGCTCCCCATTTTTTTGCCTTCACACTATGACATCTTTATGCTAACCCTTGTATACCAAGGGAAGAGAAAGTAAACTTTTCTTGCACCCCCCACTCCCGTTTTGAACCCAATTGCCACTATTGGCCTTAAACATACAATTGTGAGGTTCTATCTATACCCCTTTAAAATATGGTGTTTACCCCCCCCCCCACGAAAGGAATTCCTGGATACGTGCCTGCCTCGCAGAGAACACCTATGTCCATGCTGGGACTTGAACTGGGAACTTCGGAGGCGAAATCGAAAGTCCACCACTTAACGCCATCGGCTACCGAGCCGGTGAATGAATTAGATAATGGCTATTGTATAAATGGTGTCTTTTCGGGAAACATTCAAATAGCAATATTTCTTCCAGGTAATATATCCTAGGGACTTCAATCTTGCGGGCTTACTAGGTTCTGGCATGTGGGCCAACAATCTGTGTAGTACTCTGTACTGTTTGTGATCCACATGGATTTGTGATCATCCATTTCATCTACTCACCATTCATTTTCATCTTTGCGATTAGCCAAGGGGTAAATTATACTTGAAATAAAACAAAAGCAATACAAATACAAAACAAAAATAATGGAGCGATTATGCTGTTACGTTTTCCTGTATTTTAGGCACGTCGCATTTATCAGCCAACAGTCAGAGATTGCTTTTCGGTCGAATGATACTTCTAATAATCGGAGGTAAATGCAAGCTGAGAATTATAATTTGATCTCTTATCCACCTGAGTTTAGGATCTAAATTTTTGGATTTTATTTGTAACAATATTTACTACTGCGAGGAATTAAAAAAAAAAACTTACGGCTAATTTCGTCACTGGCTTCCTATTCTGTAATAGTTACATTTGTTGTAAGAACATAATACATTAATTTACTTTGTATAAATATTACATTATCCATCGCTTTTCCTAATCAAATCTCATACCATATCCAACACACACATAAAATGTGTTTTACTAATAATACAGGTAGGTTTGGTTTGAGTTGTTTTTTTAAGTCTACTTTATGCAGAGTAAGGCTAATTGGGACTGGACCCACAGTTTAAAGTGGGATCCGAACCACTTTGTGCCTCCACTGGATATCGAACCCGGGACCCCTTGATTTCAAGTCGATGACGCTACCACTGCGCCATCGGGGAGACGTGTTCCTTGCATTTTTCTTGCAGACGGCCAAGAGTACTTGCAAGGGGCACAGAGGGGCAATTGCATCCTTCGATTTAAAATTTTATACAAATAAAAATACATTTCGTAAAATTATCTTGCTCGCTTCGCTCACAATTTCTCCTCTTCTTATAGCCCAAGTTCAGAGCCATAGCTATATGGGGCGGCGGGAGTCGGCCCTGGGAGCCCCCGTAAAATTATTTGCGCCCTATTAAAACAATTTCTTTCTATGAAACTTAATATCAAATATTAATGATGATACTGTAATCCAAGAAGTCATTGGTCAATCAAGGGATTCCTATTTTTTGTCAGGTGTCGAAACATGTATTTCAACTATAATATAATACAATTCACACAATATTTTGCAAAATGGTTAACGTAACCAGTAGGCAAACATTGTCTGTAGTGATACAAGAGTCTCCCCTTTGAAGGAAATAGAGTCCATGGTGGACTAAGGAAGCCATGTTTTAACGTTTTAGGAAGGTCAAAAAAAGTATTACATTTTTTCCACAATTCATCAAACTGCAGATCCTAACCATTATTATGTAATTAATCCGATTTTGCTTGTACAACACAACACAATGGTGTTGTTGGATTCTCGATAGATTCCTTTGTGCGTAAAAAATCTTGCATACTGGAAACTAGAGGAAATCATTATGAAGCATGATTTATAAAGGGCTCCCTTAATCAGTTCTGCAGAGAGGCCCAAAGCTGTTGTTAGTCATCAATTAACATTATCGACCTGTAAATATCAAGTAGGGTGAAGGCACATAATGGTTCGGATCCCACTTTAAACTGTAGGTCCAGTCCCAATTAGCCTTAGTGTGCATAAAGTGGACTTAAAACACCAAATCAATCAATTACAATATCAAGTAGATACAGTCCCTATTAGCCTATTTATGTTAAACTTTATATTCTTTGGTAACCTGGAAAGGTCATTATCGAAATATTGCTACAGTAGAGCGTCGATTATCCGAACGTCAGTCAACCGAACGACCGCTTAACCGAACTGTGTACTCGCTCACTTTCAGATATCTGTAATGAAAAAAGTACGTGACTTAGCTGCTCGTAAGCGTGTAGGCTTGCTTAGACAGACCAAAATAAAGGATTTTTTTAAACGTTAATTTTGTGTACTGTGTGTATTGTTCATGCAAAATGCGTATGTAATATGTACATATTTTTGTTTAATAAACTGTACCACATACTATATATTCCTACTAAAGTTGCCTTTGTACGTTACTTTGTAATACTTAAAGAGATGCCTGTTTTTATGAATAAATTTACTGTACAGTACTTCTTTTTGGCAAATAAACATGTACAGTTCGATTATCCGAACAAACCAGTTTTCCGAACACCCATGTCCCCCAATTACTTCGGATAATCGACGCTCTACTGTATTTGATGTTGCTCGAGGTTTTTTTTTTTTTTTTTTTCGTTGCAGTTTCAAGATACCATCCCTTTTCTGTTACTTATAGCTTTTGGGGGAGGGGGACAAGTGCCTCTGTGTACCCTACCATAATATGTTCCAATGCGACACAATATATTAAAAATTTGCCCCCTCTAGGATTGACTTCGCCCCCCCCCCCACAAAGAATTCCTGGCTACGGGCCTGATTGAATAGCTTCTTTGGTAATTATTTACATGACAGCTCTTCTCATTGATTGACGAGAAGATTGAAAGGATGTGCAGGGGAGAAACGCCTGTCCTGTAAGTCGCACATTATATTTTCAGCACAATTTCTCAACAAACGCACATAAAGTAAAGTAACAGTGCAATTGTTAATTAGTGTTCGCTACCTACGAGATGTTCAAAGTATTATTTTCGCGGACGATGTTTCAACTTCAAAGCTAATAAATCTTATCTTGCACTCAATATTCAATGAAGCAATACTTAGAAACTGAGTTCGGATTGTGTAAAGGTTTTTGAAAGTTGCATACGTGATGATATGGAAGGCGAGTGTGGAAGATAAGGCCGGAGGCGCAACCACAAATTTTTATCTGGAGGGAGAAAGTACCAGGATAAACGTACCAATAATAATAATAGTAATAATAACAACATTAATGATGGCATTATTATTACTAGTGGTAGTAGTAGTAGTATCAAAGATGTTATTATCCTCATAAATTACGCAAAAGGGAGGTAGATGTCTGTACTAAAGCATTTATTTGGAACAAACGATTTGAAATATTTTTTCAACACCAGAAATTTTACATTAGCTAATAATTGAAAACAAGCACACAAACTGTATTTTTGAATGGCAGAAAATGAATGATAAATGCATGGCGAAGATATTTTTTTGTACATATAACATGTATAGCTTTCATAATGTTTTACACATATGCAACATGGAGCGACATAAAATAAGAAAATACATTTGCAAGATGCTAACACTAAATTATGTACGTATTCAAAGTTTTTTCATTACATATATACAAAACATATTATTTAAATACATCACATTACAAAAAACAATTATATTGCGAGCGAAGCGAGAAAGAAAATTTTTTGATCCAATTTTTGCAATTTAAAACAGTATTGATTTAATAAGGAACAAATAATATCACATGGCGCCAAGGCATTCTCTCTTTCACATTTATTTTAAAATTAGATTATTTGGCACCCATGGCCGACTCCCGACGCTCCCTAGCTACGTCTCTGAACTTGACGAGACTGAGAAAAGCTGGCACTGCAAGCGAAGCGAGCAAGAAAATTTTACGAAATGTATTTTTATTTGTATAAAATTTGAAATAGAAGGGGGCAATTTCTCCTCTGTGCCCCCTGCAGGTGCCTTTGGCCATCAATGTTTGCACCCCCCTAGAATTGACTTCCGTCGAAGGTTGGGGGACAATGCCCCTGCCCTCCCCTGTGGTTGCACCACTGAGTAAGTCCGAAATTTGGAGGAACAAATTGAATCAATCCTGCTACAGCAACTTTTTGGGAAGCGATGATCACTTTATTCCAGGCTATTTTCTTCTATTATTATTGCACGTGGCAATATCACAAACAGGGTGATTTGTTCTCATTCTACCGGCATTCAAGAAAAAGTGTGTATAAGTAAATAATCGACCCATTTATCTCAAGCTTTCGTATACGATAACGAAGTAAGTTCCATTCTGTCCTCTTAATGACGTCATAGCGCGCACAGAATCATGGGAGAAAATCTCGGAACCTCGGGAATGGCATACCTTATTAAGGTACCTTGCTAATCACTATTAACATGTTGATAGGTCAATATGAAGTCATGCCATTGTGACGTATTTATTCTTCTGTCAATCTGTTTTAAATTTATGGTTTTGAAAGGCATGAAATATTTATTATTGCCATGGTTTGGTATTTCATTCTGTTTTCGTGCAGAATCATATAAAAATCTAATTAACAGAAAGAAAATATGATTTTATTGATAATTATGTCTTGAAAATATGAGTATTATGTCAACTTTTAACTCAGGAAAAAATGGAGTAGGTGACATCTTGAACTCTTGTCTGTTTATTATGATCAATATCATAGTTTTAATCAATTTCAAAATAAATGTGTTATCTGGTAGTTTTAAAAATGAAACTTAAATAGAAGGTTGTTTATTTTCAAATAGGTGTATGTGCATGAGAATCAACACCTGTGTTCATGAGGTGATTGAGTTCAAAATGTTTTAATTTCATTTTAGTGATATTCAAGTGTCCCATATGTTATGCTTAGAATTTACTGATATTAGATAAAGGTTGAAATTTCATTTGCTTGGTAGTGTATTTTATTGACCATTTTTTATGTTTACTTGAATGAGGTATTATAAAAATGGGTTAGGAAAATCTGTCTAATTTATCATCATGATGGTCAGATAATTACTTCTTTTATTCAGCATTTATTCATGTACTTTTCAGGTTCCAAAATGACCATTAGAAAGTAGGAAAATTTAATATAGTGTTATTAGAGTTCACATTATCATATTATTAATATACTTGATATGGTCATATCATTCATATTTTGATTTTCAATAAATATATTCGAGTGGATAATTCTCTATTAAGTGTAATCATGATACGTGTAATAACATTATCTCTCTATGTGTGAACGGTAGAAGTAAGATGTATGTGTATAATATATCCTGCAATTTTTGAAAAAATGAAGTAAATGAAAACGAGTATATTCGTAATGCGTGGTGATGAAGTATTTAGGATAGACAATTATTGACATTAAATAACATGTGATTAAGCGCTTTCTAAACAAACACTAAGTGAAGTGAAGGTGATAGAACATTTCATCGCAGACAATCTGAACATTTCGCCAAGGAGATGAACTCTCATCAGTGGTGCGGAAGAAATCACGTGTCCCTTACCCACACATCCAGTTAATCGACATGCCGTGGTGTGATTTGTAAAAAGCTTCCAGAAGTTCCCCATAGACTCAAAGTGACAAAAGAGTTGTTTCCTCTGTAGGCACCTGAGAACACCAAAAGTTTATGAAGTCCAAACCCAGTGTCGTTTGGCATTCCAGATAGAAAGAAGAGAGAATAACCCGTCCTTCTTTCCTTCCCATCCCAACGACTTGCGAAGACATCGGCAGTTATTAATCCTTGTTAACCGAGAAGACAAATATACCCTTCAACCTTATTAAGTCAAATTTACCCAACCTTATGAAGAAAGAAGAAGATGTCATGGTGTGACAGAACTTAATGGACAAAAGTCCAGCTGAATTATATACAGGGTGTCCACCTAGTGAATGAACAAAGTTTAGTGTGATTATATACAGGGTGTTCGACTAGTGAAAGACAGTTTCATCTCATCATATACAGGGTGTTCCACTAGTGAAGGACAAATGATGAAATATTTCTTCACAAGTTCAGAAATTTTTCCCCGGAGGAACGGGAATATATAGCAATTCTATGTTGCTCAAAGTTGAGAATACTTTCTTTCGGAAAGTTGGGAACCAAGTTTCTTCCTGTGTGGGCTCTTCTCTTCCCAGCCAGGGAGGGACCAGGACGAAGGAATGCAAGAAGTGACAAATGAGCCCGGTATCCCTTCGACTGGACACGGTCCATCGTCGCCGAACTAATTTATGTAACATGTGGCCGAAACTG
This sequence comes from Lepisma saccharinum, assembly GCF_977018435.1. Lineage (NCBI taxonomy): Eukaryota > Metazoa > Arthropoda > Insecta > Zygentoma > Lepismatidae > Lepisma > Lepisma saccharinum. The sequence goes on from NC_139235.1 coordinate 20,831,230, forward strand.
TAGGATCCAGGGAATGACCAGGAGATGCTATTCCCACGGCTTGGTCTAAACAACGCCAGACAATTTCATTGGGCCAGGGGGGCACGTGATCCAGCAAAAGCCACAGTTTTTGGTGAAATAGTTTGGAAGAGAGGACAGTGTGCGACTAGGCTCGAAAAGGAACATTATTCTCCAAAGTGCGTGACGAGACTTGGAATAGAATAACTTACACGGTAGAGTGTGTGCATAAGAGTTCGAACCCGGGACAGTATTGTGCTATAAGTATACAGTCGTGTGTGGCGATAAGCGCCAATCATGTGTAACAAGTGTATCCTTTTGCTTGTGTAAGTATGTTAGGTTTATGTCTTTATTAATTAAATATGTTAAAATCTATATTTGTTTCCCTTATCTGCAAGAGGTAGATATTAAGAATCTGATCATTGGTAACTGCAACGGGTAAACAAGACCAGGTAATGTTAGGTCGAGCTCTTGGCTCGTAAATTCCCCTATCTTCCCTGGCCGAATCCTGGAACGGACCGTTAATAAACCACCAAATCTGTTGTAACCGATTCATTATCGTGAACCGTTCACTTGAACCGATTCATTATCGTGAACAGTTCACTTGAACCGATTCATTATCGTGAACCGCTCACTTGAGTCGATTCATTATTGTGAAACGTTCACTTGAACCAATATCGAGGATTGTACGCGACGAATCGGTTCATGATGAGAATCGACCATGAATAACTTGAGTCATGTCGGAAGGTATTCAGATGAATTGATCCATGATGGGAACTAAATAAACTGATTCTAAACGAATTGGTTCATAATGAAAACGGTTCACGATGAATTCACCCAATATCGTGAACCGTTTATGATGAAACTCGATAATGGTGATCTGGATGAACCGATTCGTATCAGAATTGAGAACAAACGCTGCGCCATCGGGGAGGCCCATGAAAATTGAATGTAAGCAATAAGCGCCAAGCTGTACACCGTGTGACAGCCTTTTCTGTAAACGTGCTGTGTTGGTGATTGGGTCATGGGTGTGGGGGGGGAGTCTATCGATGTGTCGAATTATTTCTGTTACTTTGGATCATAATATTGAAACTGTATCTAGCTGCAATCAAGTGTTGCCACATGAAGGAAAATTTCCCTTTTGCAGGGAAATTCGGACCGAAATTTTACCCAAAAGGGAAAAGGGAATTTCGATGAAAAATATCACAATTTCAGGGAAATTTTAAGACTTCTGACTCTACATTATTACAGTTTATGTTAAATTCCAGTTTCATATCAACATTTTAATTTTTTCCTTTTCCTTCTTATTTCTGCTTTCCTGAAAATAAGCCTGTATCTATTTATATTTCTTTTTAAGTTTATTGTACGTCGCTTTCTGTATCTTCGGATAATTGTAACGATGAGAATTAATGATTTAATGGATTCCTGACCATGATTCAAACCTGGGAGATCTGACTAGAAAGCGATGAAGTAACATTTGTGTAACATTTCTTATTCATACGAACATGGACCAACTACAGCAGCTGCTGCTACTACTACTACTAACACTGCTAATAATAATTATTATTATTTTTATTATATTTTTTTAGGTGAAGGGGAAAAATGGTCCAAAAAGGGAAATTTTGCCTCTTGGAATGGGAAATTGTGTCCTCAGATTGTGGCAACACTGACTGCAATACTACCATAGCGTTGGTGGTCACATCTAATACTCAACACCATTTCGGATGTTTCCTTTTCTTTCACATATTCGGATTTGGCCGTGGCGTGTAGGGGACGACCTTCTGGTACAGCACCCAAAAGTCAATCTCGCTTCCACGCAGAACACCCCGGAAACTGCTTCTTGCAGGCTAAAGAATCACTGGCGCAAGGACCCACAGCCAGTATATAGCCTGTCGCAGCTAACTCTGGAGCAGGGTCGCGCATAACGGCAGAGCAGGAGGGAAATCGAGTGTAAAGCCAGAGCGAAACAGTACAAGCAGCTGGGAAGGCTGGTAACTCCAGTCGCTTCCCTCTCGCTGTTCATTGGTGGGAGCCGTCGCGCGTCACTACTTGCGCAGAGTCTTGTTTTCGTTCGGCTGCTCCACAGTTAGCTGGGACAGAGTGTAATACTTTGTGGGATCGTGTTGTCCTGTGTTTGTGTGCGCTCAGTGCCCCTTTGAGGCCTCAGCTTTCAACCTAGGTAAGGAACCAAGGCCGCCCAAAGGATATTATCTCAGGAAGGGCAGGAGTGATGCTTTTGCCCCAGTTAAGACAATTCTCAAAGCATCACCAGCTCCATACTCCATGAGGCCTTAGAAAGATCGCTTCGCGGGCTTGCAGCAGACGACAATATGGGGGTGTGTCGGCGAGAACCAATCAGGTCCGCGAATGAGCGAGCCCGGTTGCCACAGCTATCTGGCTGCACCTTCTGGAAGGGTGAGTGACCTCTGCCTCTTGCTACCTCGGCCTGTTTGTTCGGCTGAGGAGCAGACGACACGAGAGTATCGGCAATATTGTGCCAGCGACGTCTGTTGTTAGCCCGCGAAACGCTCTTTCTAAGGCCTCCTGCAGTATAGGAGAATTTGAATAGGCAGTTAATCTTTTGCCTTTCACAGCACCCCTCGTCCATGTTTTCGTCCTACAATTTCAAAATTTGAATTATATGAAGTCTTTCCAGATATCTCTGGAGGGGGTGCGGTCCTGTGGGCGCCCTTCTACACTCTAAAAAATTTGCCACCAAAACTGGTGTAACACCTGAAATGATGTACCTCAACACCTAATCGAGTGTTAAACGCCTTCATACTTGGTGTGGCGTGACGACATATGGTGTAACAGGACACCAAAAATGGTGTTAAACAACGCCAATTCCGCGTTAACACTAAAAGGGGTGTTATTTTGCCATGGTAACTCAGTTGCTTGCAAATTTTTTAGAGTATGACAGAGATATTTTCTTTTCTTGTTAGTGATCTGTCCTGAATTACCGTATTGCTCATGAGCTGATGTGTCTATACTATAAAAATCAATCAATCGGGATTCAGTCGCCCCCTATAAAAAGCCTGGGTACAGGTTCAGGGGAATAACCTTGCCAGGAGGACCCCAACCTGCTACAGCACTTTACCGTCAACCAAGGAGACACCACCCATCTGTTTTATGAGAAATAGAGAAAGTTTCATCACGCTCTTAAATAAAGCTCCAACTTCCTTTCAGAGGCCATATTTTCATATGGCATTCTCTTTGTTTCCTCAACCCCTTCATCTTTGCGGTGCTTCGCATTCTTCCTCTATTAAGGCCGCTTAATGAATGAGACAAACACAGAAGAATCCTTGATAACCGAAAATAGTTTTCCCCAAAGTTTCCACCTTCCGCTAATCTTTTGCAGTGCAGCAAAACGAATCCGTAAGAAGCCGACGAAATATAAACGAACGCCCGAGGGGGGGGCGGGGGGAGAGAGACTTAAAGCAGTGAGAAAAGGGTTGAAAGAGGAATGATGAGAAAAGGGTAAAAGGTGGAGCAAGATGGGGTTTCGAGTGGATGGGAAGTGGGGGAGGGGAAAATTGGAATTTAATACACGTCTTCTTAATCTCTGGTAATGGGCGTACTAAGACTTTGATCGCAGGTCTATATGCCTAGGCACACCATGTGATCTCTGGTTTGAGTTCGAGACATTAGGTAAGAATTAAGAATCTGATGGGAGCCATGGAGACGGAAAGAATCCGTTGTGATGCTGAAGATACGAATCAAATCAAAAGTGTGATCTTCCGGAAGCTTGAAAATTCCTTCTCCGTCGTCTCTTGGAGCTCAGTCTGAAGGGCGGCTGATTGCCGTGCTGGAGGACAGACCGGGCTCGGTTCCAACGTGGGTGTTCTGACGGTGACCGGCAATAAAGGAGCAAAGTAGCAAGATTTCATCCACAGCGTAGAGTTAGGCAACACGCCTTGCAGGGGAGCGAGTATTTCATGATCTCGTTGATCAATTTGTATCGCCGGTGACTGTACATAGACGTTACTCGGCGGGGGCAAGGGAGGCACTTCGCTCCTCTCCCTTAATTTTCAGGTTTATTAAAATTTACAAGTTAATGGTGCTTTTGTCAACCCGCTGGAACATGAGCAAAGTAATTATTATTTTTTTACGATTCCACAAATTTATCAGTTATTTAGCATTTTTTTAATAGGGTAGGCAACTTTTCGATTTTATCGCCAAAGTTATGCCCCAAGTTCGATTCTGCCCCCGGACATATCCAGTTACGCCCGTGTATGTGAAAGAGGAACAGTGATGTTCCTTTTTACACAGATACGCGCCTGGGGCCTTCCCGATGGCGTAGCGGTAACGTGCCCGGCTTGTAATCAAGGGGTCACAGGTTCGATACCCGGTGAAGGCACATAGTTGTTCGGATGCCACTTTACACTGTAGGTCAAGTCCCGATTAGCCTATCTGTGAATAAAGTGGACTTCACACGAAAACTCAAAGAAACGAAGTATGCTCCTGTTGTGTAGAGCATAGAGATTCGAATATCCTATGCTGACTTCCCAGGTTGTGATACCCAGCAATTTTTTAAAACATATAGTTATTCATCTTCGTTTACTATATCTTAGAGTAAAAAAACTAGGCTTCATTTATCTTTCAACGAAAATCGTCCATTTTTTAGGGTTAGGATTTTCATGACTTAGCATATTGTTTTTGATAAGGGTGATGTGTTCCCTAAATATATAGAAATTCATATAGTGAAGAAACTAATTGAATTAAGGTGCTTTTTAAGGGCATATTTTGGCATATTTGTCCATTTTTGCTTGATATAGCATATTTTCATGGATTTTCGGTCATATTCAGCATATTTTTGCTTTTTCAAGAAATATACAGTCATTTTCGAAGTTAATTCGTTCTTACGTCCATGTTTACTCGAGAGGTTTTTTTCTCTTGGACTGTAGCAAAATATGTTTCATTTTTATTTGAAAATTTAGAGAAAGTGTTCATCAAGCATTGCAACTCAGAGCCCATAAAGTGAAATATGTAAAAATATCTCCGCATTTAGATATTGATGTTTGAAACAGTCCCGTTATAAGGGCATATTTTTCAAATTATAGTGCATATTTTGTAAAATTTTAGGTCATAAGAGCATATTTTATTTTGCATATTTTGGTGATTTTCAGGTCATAAAAATCCTAGCGTTAGTAATTACCATATTTTTTGCAACAAATAGGCCTATGCATTAAATAATTTTACAACATAATATGCATTAATAATTCTAACAAAATAACACTAATTAGAAAGTTACTATATCTGAAAAAATTGGCTTCTTATTGTTCCAAGGCGAATATTCTTAGGATAGTCCATCACTTTTTAAAAATTCGCCATGTTATTGGGCGCATGATGACGTATCGAATCATTAGATATTCCATTTACCTTTGAACTCTCTTTAATCGTCCTCTTCCTTCGTTTTCTCTTCCCTTTTTGTTTTTCTTTGTTTCTTTAGCCTTCCTTTTCCTATGTTTGTCAATGTATCTCTTCTTCTTCTCTGTTTCTTTATTTTTCAACCTCTTTCTATCACATTGTTTATACAGAGCATTCCCTGACATTCGATACGAGCCTCGGCGGCAAGCGGCACGGCATCAGCGCTTGTCTTTCCCGGTGAACGGGGTCCGCGACAGTCGCTAGAGTCGGCTATTAAAATTACAGTTTTCATATTGTGTACTAACCTTGACTACAGAAGGTGTTGAAAATGATGTTCCTCTGCTGCAACACATTCCTGGCATCTCCGAAGGAAATTGGCATTTGCACGTGCAAGTTCGTCTACTGTAATTCTCCCGATTTCTCGTACAATACTCTCTTTTAACTCACGGATGGTGTGCGGATTGTCTTTGTATACTTTATTTTTTAGATTTCCCCATTTTTTCTTTCCACTTTTATTCAGAACTTACCCTGTTATTCTAAACGTTTTTACGAGAATTAATATAGTGGTCCTATGTGGAACGGAAACACCAGGATATTTCGTTGCAAAACGTCGTCGCACTTCTCACCAATTCCTCTTTCCGAAGTAACACTCGACAAGATAAATCCTTTGTTGTAATGGAAACTTTTGTGGTGCCATATTAAGGCACAATCTTCAACATACGGACGCGACACAACACAACTTCCGAGGGAGGATTATACTGGCGTCAGTCTGCAACGACAACAGAAAGGGAAAGAGAGCGAAAATAACAGACTGTAGCGTGCGACTGTCGCGGACCCCGTTCACCGGGAAAGTCTCCGAGTCTCGTAGCGAATGTCAGGGAATGCTCTGTGTGTATATATATCCCTACTTCTTTCTTATTTACTTTCCTCCGTTTCTCTTTCTTGTTATTTTCTTCTTATTCTGTTTCTCTATGTATTTCTCTTTCCCTTTGAACGCTATTTTTCTGAGGAGGTCCCCTCGTAACAGTGATCTTTTAACAACTCAGGCGTGTACAACACTACATGCTGCGAGCGGCGTTCGGCACATTGAGACACGAAAGTAAACGATGACAGCCGAACTCAATTGAACCCATCGCTCTAGTTCAATTTGGAAATGGTGGAGAACCGTGTGCAAAGTTCAAAAGAAATTGACACAATTCCATCTCCTGGAATCAGATAATAACTTAGGATACTATTTTTCGGAGACACGAAATCAACACAACTCGATCTTTCCAATATAAATGAACGAGTGATAAATGTTGATCTCTGCAACATATCAGAGATGGCGCCACTGCTCACCCCACGCTGAAAAAAACTTAAACTCGAGTAACGCCTTCTTAATTCTTCCTTAAACTGTTGCAGAAATCTGTTCTTTGGTATTTAATTATTAATCCCTATCCAAATGAAGAAGGCAGAGGAAATGAAGAGGTGGGGAGAAAAGATTGCGAAAAAACAAATGAAGACGAAATTGGCGCTAGGGTAAAAAAAAAAAAAAAAATTAAGTCGCGGGTGCGGCGGCGAGGGGTGGGGGGAGAGGCAATGTAACAAATTAAGTCGGATATCTCTCCATTCATGTTTATTTCCAGTGTTATTACGCTCATTTTGTGAACCTTGGCTCAACGTTACGGTCTGTCTCCCCCTCTCTCTCATCTAAGGGAGAAAGGGAAAAAAATAATTATGAAATTTCTCTCTCTCTCCCTTCCCAGCGCCAACTCTCGGTCTTTTATGACTCATTAGTTTAGAAATAAGACTGGAAAAATTGCTTTCCGACGTATCCTACGACCTTCATTTGTTGCGTTACACTCACTCCCCCCCCCCTCCCCCGTTCTTTGGAGGAGTAACCGTACAAGAGCGACGGTGACAAAGGAAGCATCTTTGCAATGTTGTCCGATCATGCATGTAATGTTATTTCATATTCAATCGTTACGGACATGTGGCAAAAACTGCCATTTATTTATTTATGCTTGAATTATCCTGCTGAAAACGGTTGACGAGCCTTAGTACAGAAGTACGTACATGTAAAAATGTATGTTACAAATTTAAAATGCAAATAGTCTATGATAAAGAAGTAGTACATAAAATGTAAAGGTACAATACAAATACATTAAAATATACATAATAAATAATTAGAATACAATGTGATCTTTAGGATCGGATAAAACCATTGTAATTTGTGACAATTTAGTAGAAAATATTATTTTTATATATTCCTTTCAGGTCATATGCAGTGGCGAAGCGTCCTATGAGGCCCGGAGGCCGGGCCTACCCTAATATATTTGTCTATAAGGGGTTATTTTATTACTTATAAATTTCATTAAACGACGCTTAATAAAAGAAAACTGAAATTCTTGGTCTTCCGATAATTACCGTAAGTTTGCAACCCTGCCTGAAACCGTATATGAGCATTCAGCGAGGCCCGCCCGAGAGTGCCTCAGCTGGTCCCATAACAACCTATGTGATTCGTGCGGGAAAGCATAATTTCAGGGGTACGTTCGCCTGTAATGTAACCTGAGAGGCCGGCCTCTTTTCTCTCTCTCACCCTCTCTCCCTGACTTCCGAAGAGTGCCGATCGTGTGACGAAGCAGGCAGTGGACGTACAGAGCTTGTTGAAGCAGTGTTTCCATGGAAAATTCAGAGCTGTGCCGGAAGCGGAGCACACCCAGCTGCTAACATGTAGCGAAAATGTGTTGCTAACACCTCTAAGCCTGGCCTCCTAACCTATCAAAGTAGGCATTATTAGAATTCTAACTGCAAATAATGCATGCAAGTTGGTTACCAGTGTTAAGTTTGGTGCTTTCAGCTCTTTTGAGGAACAGCTTTTCGCGAAGTGTTAGCTGCTGGATGTGCCCCACACCAATCTCGATTCAGAGAGGGAAAGTGTTTTATTTCTTTGAGGAAAGGGATATTGAGACGAAATTTCCTTTCATGATTAGTGACATAACTGAAAACGCGCTACTTTTAAAATGGGGCAAAGTACGTACAATGCAAACGTATAGAGAAAATCCATGTTACTGAAATTTTCTGGTCGGTGTGTTACACAGTCCGTGTTCTCATTTAGCATTTCATCATTTTCTAAATCATATTATAATTTTTTTAAAAAAGTCGCCTGTTGAAGAAGAATTATATGCATAAAAAAGTTAGAAAGAAATAATTGATTGATAGATTTAGTTTATTTCACTTGGCTTTCTGCCATTTTTACCTAATTGGGAAGATGAGAATGAGCGATAATATGATGACATTGACGAAGGGACACTCACGAAGAACACCTATGCCCAGGTGGGAATTCGAACCTGATGCCCTTAGTCGTAGCACGCTGTTATAACCAATCTGCCGCGGAGGTCAGCATTAAAAAGAAATAAACGCTAAGTGACGATCAAGTGAACAAACCATTTCTGTAATGCGAGAAACATTTACAATACTGTTATTGAAGTAGCAAATAATTTTTACGAGCAGCTTTAATCTAACAAATGTAAGATGGCTAGGGCCTGACAGAACGGCTTTTTCATTGGGTGACGCGTGGTCAGAACATCGAGTCCCATCGTCACTGTTTTCTGACCTTCGAGACAGAAGCACCTTTATTCTCAGATATCTAATGGAGACTAGATTAAAGTAGAATCTGAACCAATGCCTCCAGGAGGAATCGAACCTTCTACTTCTTGATTATAAGGCGAGAGCGTTAATCACTACATTATCCTTTACAATCACTATCCCGACTTAAGTAGACGAGATTCAGGCAATATGTTATCTTTTATTTTCTAGGGGCTATGTTTTAACATACTACTGTTAAAAAAAATCACATCTTCCCCTCCCCCCAAACCCTGCTCCGTCCTGTGCCTACCCTTCTAGAGACAGCACGCTTCGCCACTGGTCATATGTGATGTGGTACTAGTTTGAATGGATACGTGGAATGTTCCCGGAGGAGGGGGGGAACATTTTACACAAAACATTTTGTCCCGGGCAAGAGAACATTATTTTTATCGCTGCCAGGGATGTTTTTATCCCCCCTCAAAGGAAATGGATTGAAATTCCTTTGAATTATTATTCTTATTTTACAGTACCCTCCGGCATGTAAAAACATGGATCAGAGGTACCATGAAGGACGTAGATTAAGTGCTCTCTGTCTGATATCTGTGCATTGTGAAGAAGTACAAAAATACAAAGCGTATCGTACCCAAGGTATTGGGTAAGAAGTATAAAGTCTTAGCATAGCAGGAAGCTGTCAAGGTATAGTTTGTGCTTTTAAGGTGATTCTCAGCAACATACACAATATACACAACCATACATTTTTGAATCCTTGTCCCGAGGTTCAAAACTTGCAGTACCTGAAGTTCTGTGGATGCTAGTTTAGGCAATAGACAGGTTCTTCTTCAAATTATAACTTAACGCCCATTTCCTCTTAGATATATATATAGGTTTATTCATAATATATTTACATAAGTTAATTCTTGGCCGTTATTCGCAAAATCTACATTTCGGTGTACCCTGTCCCCCCTTCCCGAAGAGAGTGTGTGAACTCGTGTAGCCACTGGCTCCACGAGTAAAAAAAAAAATAACCCTTCAGTACCAAAAAAGGTGGCTGAAGGTATGTGTACGTTTGTACCCGGTTTCCGACATGAGATGAACTATTGAATTTATGGGAAATTGATCAAGTGTGTGTAATTAAATGAAGAAAAGAAGTTAGTGTCCCCGCCGATTCATATTGTCAAGAAAATACTTTGTTTCGCCCCATAGAGAAAAGACACCTCTTTACCTCGACGTATTGCACCCTTTCCTTCCTTTTATAGGCCCCGCTAATCACCTAACCGTTACTGGGAGCTTTCCGCTGGTCGGCTGTCCAGACAGACCTACATACCCAACGCACGTACATGAATACATAGACATCCACAACATTACCAAAATACATGACACGAAAACCCAATCGATTTAATGAAATTAATTAATTAAACATATAAAATAAAAGAGGATCAGGTATTGACTCGCCTCATTACAAAGCAGAGAAAGGAATGCGGAATAAGCAATTAGGCAAACGTTAGGTTATTGACTTGGGAGACGAGGAGGCTGTGAGTGTTGAAATGGACAGGGAGTGAGATCAGTTGGCGAGAGAGTAAGGACTGCAGATTGTGAGAGAGAAGCGAAGTGGAGAACGATTAGGACAATGGTGTGTGAGGAGATTGATGTCCCACAGGAAGGTCAGACAAGTGACATTTGAGAGGACAAGTGTGGCAATAATCTTCATATATTTGTAAGGCAAGTAATATCCTTTTCTAAACCAATCCATATCGGTTCAGTCATGGAGAGTACAAAAACCCAAATCTAACTTAAGTTAATTTCTATCGCCATTCCTTTAAAGGCAACCTCTCTCATTTTTCACATTTAGGCCAAGCGAGTGACAACCGTCTGAGAGATGAATACAGTCTAAAGGTTATTGGTTCGATCCCAAACGCAGAAGTAACATTGCGTTACGAAAGAACTACTGTTCATGAACAAAGTGATAGAGTAGATGTTTATGGAACAGCAAAGCGAAACGAGGTTCTGAACTTGTATGCAACGTGAAAGTATTTTCAAATCAATTTAAATTTTATGATTTGTACAGTAACAATAATAATAATGCAATAATACTAATGATAGCAACAACAATACAAGTTCTTATGACGGAAGGGCAAGATATGAAATTTTACCCCCACCCTGAGGAAAAATCTGCAGGCGCCTTGGAGTGGGCATACCCGCAAAGCAAAAAGTTTAATTCGCACAGTGTGGGGGAGGGGACGTTGGGACGGAGTTTGACACAGCCATAATTATAAAAAACGATAGGAACATACGCATGCCTACTGTGGCGTAGTGGATATCACAGCGCGCTACAAGGACAGAGCTAATTTTTGTTATTTAGCGTCGCTTTACTGCCACTTGTGGATAATCGCGACGATGAGGATACGAGGGTAAGTCAAAAAGTAAATGCACTCGCCGTAATTTTCCTCAGGCTCGCCGCACTGTCTTCAGTGCCCGTGTGCTAAAAGATGGTCCTTTTTTGGTCATGGCCGCTCCACTGACAGTATGCACGAAGGAAGTACAGGTATCAGTGAACCGATTTCTCTGGTCTGAAGATGTGTCAGGGGTTGAAATTCATCACAGCCTCTCAATACAATACAGGGACAGCATGGAACACGAAGCGGGAGTATGCCCATCAACTTCCACCACTGATGGGAAGATTCAACAAGCTTGAGTGGTCACCCATCATCCAGAGGGATTATTCTGACATCATCAGATGTACTGAAAGCCTGCGATGAATTTCAACCCCTGACACACCTTCAGACCAGAGAAATCGGATCACTGGTCGCTGTTCTTCCTTGGTGCATACTGCCAGTGGAGCGGCCATGTTTAATCTGTAACAAAAGGAAGAAAAATGGGGCGATTAAGACCAAACCTCGGCCACATGACCACAAAAGTACAACCTTATAGCACACAAGCGCTGAAGGCAGTGTGGCCAACCTGAGGAAAGTTGTGGCAAAAGTGCATATAATTTTTGACTTACCCTCGTATGAAGAAAGTGATGAAGGGACGCCGGGCTAGGATTCATTCAATCCCTTGACCTCTGGCGTCGTAACGAGCTGTGCTAACTACTCAGGTACATCTCTCCTTCTTCAAAAGGGGAAGGAATGCGAAGGGGAAGAAATAAAACCAATTCGCACTACACTGTGTTACGGTAATCTCTGGAGCAAACGAACGAAAACAAGTCTCTCAGCAAGTAGTGACGGCTCAACAAATGAACGCGTGAGAGGTCGAAGTGAGTGCATGGAGGAGAAAACGTGGCTGCAGCTACCAGCCATTTGCAGCAGCATGCACTGCTTTGCTTCGCCAACTCGCTCTCTCCTCTTCTCTGCCGTTATGAAACAGTTTGTACAGTGGGATCCATCAGTATTATCGTGCAAATTATCCATTAATTTTTCTGTTACATCCTGTCACATGGATTTTTATGTACTCGTATGTTGATGCAGAAGTTGTCAACGGCTTGAGTTTTCTTTTAATTCTTGAAGCTCTTGTTGGGTCACATAAAGTGCACGAACATGGTGATGGACAATTTTCACGGTAATACTGATGCATCCCACTGTACGTGTGCTGTTTAGGCATGCTCTACACCTGGCAACACTGCACTTTGAAAGGTGGTGAGGAGGCAATGCCACGACACCAATGCACAGAACGAGTTAAATCTTTGCTCGCTTCGTAATTAATCCAAAAGATTTTTACGGCAATTCCCGTCGTATATTTCTTTAATTTTCTTCCCCCCGCCCCATTCTTCATTTGGACCACTTGATTAGCTCCTGTGACTTCATAAAGAACTAACTTGACTAGCGCGTTGGCGTTCTTTAAAAATAAATAACGTTCCCCTCTCTTCCCCTTCGTCAACTCATGCATGATTTTACATCTCTAATTGCTTTCGAGACGTTTTAATCACTTTCACTTGCTCCGAGGAATTTGAACAATGCGCTGCAGTAAATATTAGACTTGTAAAATCTTTCTACTTCCCTCCCCTCCCCTCCTCCTTGCTTCTAACCCTTCTTGTTATTTCTTCGTCTCCCTCTTATGCTTCCCAAGGTCCTAACGTGGTTTTGAGACCGCCTTGAGTTGTCCCCAGTAATGTGCGTCTATGCGTAAACAACGATAGTCTACATTCTACACGTAGACTATGTTATACACGTAGATTACGTAATATATGTAAACAACAACATGGCGAAAGGTGATAACTTAGCAAAGAGCGCCGTGGAATTAAAAGAAAATTATACTGCGTATCAGTTGCTGATGTGTGAGGAGAACTTTTCATACGCTTCCTTCCCAAATTCGAACAATTTCTCACCTAGGAAGAGGCCTAATATAGAAATATTCTAGTGATTTATGGGAAAAAGAGCACTCTTGTCTCACGACTGCCATCTGTTGTTGTTTTTTGCATACTATTTATCTTCCTCCATAGTTGATAATAGAAGAGAAGAGAAATTTTGTTGTAAATAGGATTCTTTTCATTTCGTTAGGAACCAGTATAGTTGAATGTTTCACTTTCCTTTCATGAAACCCTTGAAAATTAATTTTAGTGCACTTTAGATTGTCTACGTAGTCTATGTAAACTACAACCTAATGTAATCTACGCGTAGATTACGTGTAGACAACGCATGTAGACGTAAACTTATAGTATACGGCACATCACTGGTTGTCACCGAAGCGTTTAGCTCTTGGCCTTCCCAACAACAATGACATCTTTGTTGCAGTGGTTTTTTTTTCCTATTTTAAAAAATTTTGCATTAAGTTTCAATACAGAACTGTGTTTACGAGGTCAGGGAGGAATTCGCAAGCGTACGTTTACCCCTTTTCTCAGTTACTGTCTGCGCTACTTGAAGGCTTTACCAAGAAATATAGGCCCATGTGGCTTCCTGCAGGAGGATTCGGGTTGAAATCGGATCTAATAAATGTATGATCGCCCAGGAAATAGAAGAATTGTTTACTTATTTTGTTCCTACGTTTTATTATTTTTCTATCTTTCTCTAGATTCTTGCTCTCCTTTCTTGTCTGAGTATCTTCTTCTTTTTTGATGACTTTTTCTTTTACTACCTTTTTTCTTCTTAATATCTCTCTCTATCTCGCCCTCTCTAGGGTTCTTTTATTTATTTTTTCTCTCTCTCTTTTCTTTTGTATTTCTCTCCTTTCTGCTTTCTTTGTCTCCCCTTCTCTCAATTCCCTTCTATTTGTCTTCTCCCTCTCTCTCTCCGTTCCCTTTTATTATCTCCTCTCTTTCATTACTTCCTTCCCTTTTCTTCGTCATCTCTCTACTTCCCCTTTCTTTGTCTCCTCTCTCTCCTTTTCCTTTTCTATATCCCCTCTCTAATGTTCTTTCATTCCTTTATTTTCCCTTTTCTTTGTATCCTCCCTCTTTCTTCGTCTCCTCCCCCTCTCTCCGTTCTATTTCATTTGTCTACTCTCTTCCCTTTTCTTCGTCATCTCCATGCTTTCCCATTTCTTTGTCCCCTCCCTCTCTTTACCCGCTGGAGGCCCATAGTGGTTCGGATCCCACTTTAAACTGTAGTGTAGGGCCAGTTCCGATTAGCCTTACTGTGCATAAAGTGGACTTAAAACACCAAATCAATCAATCAATCAATACAGAACATATTTCAATCTGTCTACGCTTGCAATTTGAATGATTTTTTCTTATTTAGCATCGCTTATCTGTTACTTTTGGCTAATCGCGACGATGTGATCTAAAGTCGACCACGCAGGTCCGTAGCGAAGGGTAGATTACGGGGGCTGAAGCCTGGGGTGTCATTCAAAACTTACTTTCTTTCTTTTTTTTAAGACGGAGAAATTTTTACTTGGCAGCCAGGTTGCATAAATATTTTGAAATTTTACTTAGAATAATACTTATATAGTTTATAACGATGTTAATTTCTTCAGGCTGAGTTGAATAATTTTAAATTTCATATTTTTCTACGAGAACACTGTATTATTTAACTAACTAACTAACTCTCTAACCTTCTTAAACCCAAAGGTTCATGGCTGCAGCAACACAGGCCTTCCATCTGTACATATCCTGAGCACAATCTATATACTCTTTTCTATCACTACCAATTTCCTTTAGGTTCATCTCAACATTATCCCTCCATCTTCGTCTTGGTCTTCCTACTGGTCTCTTACCATCAGGTTTCCAAAGAGAAATCCTTTAAACTATTCTGTATTATTTATTTCAGTTATTATTCTTAACATCTTTCTTCTTTTACTTCCTAATATTCTGGTAACACACTGCTGGAATTTTCTCTTTTTTTATTTATTATCCTGGGAAAAAATGCTAAATGCCTAAATGCCCTTTATTGGGCCGTCAAAGGATTTGGGTCTCTGGTGGAACAAAGGCTATTTCACCAGTTCTATTCAACTACATCGCATAAATTACTGTGAAAAATCAGTTTGTAATAGTTAAAATGTTAAATAAACCTGCAATATTTTTTTCAACATTTATTTCTCAATTACATAATATTTCTTTTTATTAGAATTTCTGCTGTCATGAGAAAATAGTTGTTACCTAGAAACAGAGCTATTATTTGTTTATTATCAAACAGTAGTGACATCTAGTGAGAGAATTTTGTAAAAGGACCCAATTACAAGTTTTGTCTTGATATGAAATCCCATTAATTGGAATTCAAATATGCAGTTCTAAGGAATGTAAAGTTACAAAATATGGTATGTCCTTTCTGAGACCCACTGTGTAGTGTAGGGTTATTGTTTTATTAAATTTTTCTTTGTTTCCTCATGTCAAAATTTATAGGAAATAAATATCACCAACCAGGGCATAACAAGATAAAATCGAAGGACCCACATAAAATATCGGAGCTTGGTATTGCGGAAAGGGTGGGAACCTAACTACAGCCTGCCTAGGGCCCCAAAGTATATAGTTACTATGCCGCATATTGACGGCTGGCTTTGGGAGCTTTTCCTATCTGGCAATTGTCTTGGATCAGGTGTCAATGTCTTTCAAGACGTAAAAGTTCAGGAACAACATTGGCTCCCATGTAGGAGTGACTCAGAAGCTAAACTCCGTATCAGCTAACTGTAGACCAGTCGAACGAGAACAAGCCTCTGCGCAAGTAGTGACGCGAGACGGCTCCACCAATGAACAGTGAGAGAAACGGGATTGCGTAATGGGCGACTGGAGTTACCCGTTCTCTCTGCCAGCGTTGCAAACTTTTGAAAAGGATAAAACCGAACGCACATGGCAAACGGGCCGTATTTTTGTCTCCAGGTCCGTACGACTGGCTTAAGAATTTCTTAGGGAAATATTAGGGATAAAACTGCAAGAGCAAATATTGACAAGCCGTGCATTTAGTGTACGGACTAAGGTTTGGACCGTACGGTTGGCAACACTGCGCTTTCACCACTCGATTTTCCTCCACGTCCTCTGGTGCTCTACAGTTAGCTGGGACAGGGTATAAGGTCATGAGACCAAGTTGTTCCCCACCCACAATACCGTTATGGCAAATGTCATCGCCTTGTAATCAAAGGGTTGTGCTCCGATACCCAGTGGAGGCACATACCACAGTAGTTCGGACTCCACTTAAAACCATGTCTACTTCTGATTATCCAGCGTGTGCAGAAAGCAGACTTATATTACATATAGAATCCAATGAACTGTTGCTTCATGTGAGAAACGTGCTTTGGTGTTGCCATCAGCCACCTTCACAGTTGCCATTTCAATGTTGATTTTGTAAACGTTGGAGCCGCTGAGAAAGAGTCGATGTTTCAGTGAACGGTGATTCGGGGTGGCAACACTGCGCCTCCAAGATGCAAAACCAAGGTTTGCGGTCCGCAAGAAGCCAATGGTGATGGAAGTTTGGCACGGGGCGCGCTCCTCCGTCAAGACCTACAATCTCGAAACTGTCACGTTTGAGCAAGACTCTGTCGGTAATTAGACAACGGCAAGACCTTTGAATAATGGGATAGAGAAATTGGAGAAAAGCTGGCGGGGTGTGAGAGTCACAAGCAATTACGTCTAGCTCGCCCAATGGCATTGCGAGTTTCTGCAAAAGAGAAGAGGGGACCAAGAGCAAGTTAAGAGGGAGGAGGGGGTGAATAAGAAGGCACCAAAGGGTTTAGAAGCTCTTGGGAATTGAATTTGCGCGGAGACCTACCGGGGGTGCAAAGATTACCAAGACGGTCCGCTTTCCTGGGTGTTTTTCGCCCGTCCTTCCTCGGAGACTCATTCTGTTAGCGTTAACGATGTGTGTAGAGGCGCGTAACTGGAGTTAAGATGGAGTTTCATTGTTGTACACCCTCCTTGCTTATGCTCCTGTCCTTCCAGTCTCCTTGTGAGCTGAGATGGCTGTCGCCTTGAACTTGTCTGAAACAGCTGAGTTGCAAGGGTGGAAATTGGTCAGTATTGTCACTGGAAGTCAGTTTTCATCATTTTATTAAAATAAGGAAAACTTGTGAGTGAAGTCAGTAATATAGGGATGGTATTCATTGATTGATTTATTTTACTTCGCTTTTCTGTCACTTTTGGCTAATCGTGAACCTGCCTCTAAATCTTGACATGTTCTTGCCAGAGCGCAGTTTCAGAAGCTTCTTAACAATGCATTTCCGGGTATTTATTTATACCAATCTTCTATTAGACAGGAAAATAATGAATTCTAACTATAGTGTAAAATGAACTTGGAGTTGAACGGCATTGGGAGTGTCACTATTCATCTTAGCGACCCCGAAAACTATAGATTCCACACTAATATCGGTCGTTTTCGATTATTTTTACATGTCACCCCGTTCCCACCCCCATCCCTAGGGGTACCAGGAGTGTCTTACCCCCACAGTATTTCTTTTCAGAATGTAAGTCATATGTGTACGAAGTTTGGTTGAAATCGCTCCAGGCGTTCGAGAGTTATGCCGGAATAAACATATAACCATTTTATATATATATATATAGATTCTGTGCCATCTTGTACTCTATTGTTTTATTGTTATTATTGTTGTTGTTTTCCTGCTGTTACTGTTTCAGTACAAAATTATCATTCAGTACTTTACCTGAAACTTTAGGTAAAATAAATTGATGAAAATGAACAAAGGGAAAATCACAAGCATCTATGGACGACACAACACGACTCAAAAAGAGTATTGTACCAGGTGCGCCGGTTAATAATTCTTAATTGATCCGAGAGAAAACAAGTTTGTCTGAGGAGAAAAGTAACAAATGCTTTATTCAAAGTATGCGCCATCGCTAGCTATACATTGTGCCCATCTGTCCGTCAAATTGTGGATGCCCTTCCAGAAAAATCGTTCACATCTTGAGGTGAGCCAGTCAGCAAGCCATTGTTCGACATCTTCGTAATTGTTGAAGTGTTGCTGGGAAAGTGAATGAGACATCGATGAAAACAAGTGGTAGTCCGAAGGGGCTAAGTCTGGCGAGTATGGCGGGTACGGCAAGAATTCCCAGCCAAGTGCAGAAATGGTGTCTCTGACGCCTTTCGCTGCGTGTGATGAGGCGTTGTCGTGCTGCAAAATCACTTTTCCGTGCCTTGTCGCCCAATCTGGGCGCTTTCCAATCAATGCATGGTTCAAATTGATGAGATGTTGATTGTAGCGAACGCATTCACTGTTTCACCTGGTTTCAGAAGCTCATGGTACACCACACCCTTCTGATCCCACCAAATGCACAGCATTGTCTTCCTTCCGAACCGATTCGGTTTTGCGGTGGATGTTGAAGGTTGTTCTGGGTCAACCCATGACTTTTTGCATTTTGGGTTCTCAAAGTAGATCCATTTTTCGTCCCCAGTCACTATCCGATGCAAGAAAGACTTTCTTTCATGCCGAGAAAGCAACACTTCACACACAGTTTTTCGCTTTTCAATTTGTCTGTGGTTCAGATGATGTGGGACCCATTATCCTGCCTTCTGGATCCTTCTCATGGCATGAAGACGATCAGATATGGTTTGGCGACCAACATTTAACTTCTCTGAAAGTTGTTGTTGCGTTTGCGTATCGTCTTCATCCAACAGTGCTTGCAATTCGGCGTCTTGGAATTTTTTCGGCTGGCCCGGGCGATCTTTGTCTTTCAAGTCGAAATAACCACTTTTGAATCGTCGAAACCAACGCACACACGCGTCTTGCGTTAGGACATTGTCACCGTACGTTTCCACAAGGATACGATGGCTTTCACTCGCGTTGTTCTTTTGATTGAACAAGAAAAGCAGGACGTACCGCACATGCTCCTTATTTGGTTTGAAGGTCGACATGTTTACCGATCACTCGCACTCGGTTGCACATCCACGGCGTTTTGACAGGTACTGTCCTGGCAACACATTGACGTAACAGTTGAGACTGTGCACCTACCCTTGCTTCCAGCTCCATCCAGCGACGAAATTAGGAATTATTAACCGGAATACCTAATACTGGCTGTGAGACCAGACGCCAGAGCCTCGCTACTCTGCGAAGTGCAATCCAGGGTTTGGGATTGGTATGGAAACGAAACCAGAAGACTTCGTTGAGTTCATTTTCGTGTCGCGTTGTAAATAAATGTCTGTCCCATTCTCGTCCTGATTTATAAACATTCGTCTCGTTCTCGTTTCGTGTCTCAAGATATGTGGTATAAATCTTCATAGCGTATAGAGTTCATTAAAACAAACAACTCTCTTTATAACGTGTTTCTGTTTGACGCCACGTTTAGACGCTACGAATCCTAGAAGAACGATTTTTATCCTGCATATATATATGCAACCAAGTAGCGCAGCCTCACGAGTGCCACTAATGAATACACTCACAGTAAAGTAAACTTTGTTGACGTAAAATTTTCATCATACCCAAGTCTCGAACGAAAACGAGACTCGTACGCCAAGTTCCGAATGGCCTTGTCTCGTTCTCGTTTCGTTTTTTACTTGCCTGTCTCGGTCACCATCCCTACAATAATTTTTGTGTTTGTGACTGGAATATGATTTTTTTTTATCACACATTTCTTTCATCTCTCTCTTATTCATTCCTTTAATCTTTTGTCACTCTCTTTCTTTTTCTCTTTCTTGCTTCCCCTTTCACTTTCTTCACTCTCTCATCTTTTCCCCTTTATTCTCATTCTCTTTTTCTTTTGCCATCTTTTCACTTTCATCCTGTCTTATCCTTTCGCCGTTTATCTCGTTTATTTCTTTCTCTCCTCTTCTCTTTTAACTTTCTTCTCAATGTCACTGTCTCATTTTGCTTTTTATCGCTTTCTCTCCTCTGATTCTTTCCGCATTAGTTCCTGTCATCTGCCTTTCTCTCTCTCTCTCTCTCTTTCGCTCTCTCTCTCTTTCTCTCTCTTCTCTATCTCTCTCTTTCTCTCTCACTCTTTCCCTCTCTCTCTTTCTCTCTCTTTCTCTCTATCTTTCTCTGTCTCTCTCTCTCTTTCTCTCTCTCTCTCTTTCTCTCTCTTTCTCTATCTCTCTATCTTTCTCTGTCTCTCTCTCTCTCTTTCTCTCTCTCTTTCTCTATCTCTCTCTTTCTCTATCTCTCTCTTTCTCTATCTCTCTCTCTCTTTCTCTTTCTCTCTTTCCCTCTCTCTATTTCTCTCTCACTCTTTCTCTCTCTCTCTTCCCCTCTCTCTTTCTCTCTCTCTTTCTCTATCTCACTCGTTCTCTCCCTCTTTCTCTCTCTCTCTTTCTCTCTCTCTCTCTTTATCTATCTCTGTCTCTTTCTTTATCTCTCTCTCTCTCTCTCTCTCTCTCTCTCTCTCTCTCTCTCTCTCTCTCTCTCTCTCTCCGGTTATAATATTCTGTATTCAGCTCTCGCAACACCTGCTGTGCGCGGCAGGCCCACCTGACCAAGTAGCACGGGGGTGGAACGACGTGATGACGGGGTTGGGCGTTGATAACTACGGGCGCGTCAGCTACTAGTTTCCCGTTACGCCACTGGCGACGTCCAGAAATGAACGCGCACCATCTTGCAAGCAAGGTGATCCAGGGAGGGGAGTGTGTCTGTGTTTGTGTGCCGAGACGATAGCTGCAGGGAGCGTTGCGATCTCCTTCCGGTAAACGAAGCGAAACCGAGATTTGGTCGAGACGAGTTCAAACTGTCTGCAAAGGAACACTACAGGGTGGCCACAAAGTCCCGTTGCCCTTATGTAAAGTATAATAAAAGTATATATTTGTTTCCGTTCTAGACCGTACGGTACCACTGACGAACTGAAAGATGCTTTGAGACAGGCTTTCACTCGTGTTACGCAAGCATTGCTCCGCAAAATGTCGCACTGAACCTGGCTGCGTATTATCCTTTGCCATGAAAATTATGGTGCACAGGCTGACCCCTTGGATAATTAATGATTATATCACAGAGGTGTTTAGTAAATTCATTGTATGTTATCAATAAAAACTACTCAAAGGAATTATCGTTCATTGTGTTTGCGTATTATAGGGGTAACGGGACTTTGTGGCCACCCTGTAGAGTAACGGATGTGGCTGGAAGAACCCGTATATATGTCTTTTCTTGTATTTTGGTTATTCTACGTCGCTTTCTGTCTCTTTTTGCCAAATCGCGACGATGAGGAGGAGTGATGATTAGAAGTTTCCTGTAACGAGTTAGGCCATTAGCGGGGGCCTATAAATAGAAAGGGAAGGGAGCTGCAGTGTTGCCACAATATGAGGGCACAATTTCCCTTTCCAAGGGGCAAAATTTCCCTTTTTGGACCAATTTTTCCCTTCACCTAAGCAAATCATACAATAATAATAAGTATTAGTAGTGGTAGTAGCATAGCTGTAATTATTATTATTATTAGTGGTAGTGGTGCAAGCAGTAGTAGTAGTATATCCGTTGGTCCATGTCCGTTTGAATAAAAAATGTTAAATTTTTCTCATACATGTTACTTTCATTGCTTCCTGACCAGATGTTCCAGGTTTGGATCCTGGTCAGGAATCCATTTAATCGTTAATCCTCATCGTTACTATTATCCGAAGGTGCAGAAAAGCGATGTACTTAAGAGAATTATAAATTGATACAGGCTATATTCAGGGGAGCAAAAAAATGAAAATGTGAATATGAAACTGGAACTTTACTATACTGTAATAATGTAGTCACATGTCTTAAAATTTCCCTGAAATTGTGGTATTTTTAATCGAAATTTCCTTTTAGCTAAAATTTCGGTCCGAATTTTCCTGCAAAAGGGAAATTTCCCTTCATGTGGCAACACTGGGGAGCAGTGGCTCTCAGATGATGCAGTGCGTAGTTAGATATCGGTTGGTTCATCGAACTATCCAGCCTAACTATTGCCTATTTTTGTGGAAGCATGAAAAGGTTTGTACTATCCTTACCTTGACTCATATCACCAAACAGGTCAATAGGTGCCCATGTCTTGCCTCGAGTTGATTTTTTCCTGGAGATGAGGCCTGCTCGAGGGAAAGGTTTATACTATCCAGGGGCTCGCACAGGTTTGGCATAGTACGGCGAGGTGAAGAGGTGTCTTTCTCTATGGAACAAATGGGAGAATTTTCTTGATACTATGAACCGGCGGGGACTCAACTTTCTTTCTTGTAATACACACACTTGCTGTCTTTACATTATTTCAACTATATGTCCCAGCTAACTATGGAACAAGGCCGCGCATAGCGTTAGAGAAGCGAGAGAAATCTATTGGCCAGATCGAAGCAGTACACGCTGCTGGGAAGGCAGTCGCTTTCCCCCACTCAAAGCAAATCCCGTTCCCTCTCAGTGTTCAATGGTGGAGCCGTCTCCCATCACTACTTGCGCAGAGACTTCATTTCGTTTGCCTGCTCCACAGTTAGCTGGGACAGAGTATACCTGTCTATTGCCAATAGTTACTGCTATATTTCCAAGAACTTCAGATACTATACAGGGTGTTTCTAAAGGTCTGTCTGTGCGTAAGATATTGTATTTGTTGTTTGTTGTGTGTGTGTGTGGGGGGGATATTACGTAGTTGTCGCGTGTAAAAATACACGTTGTCGCAATCATCTGATATTGTGTTTTTCTTTCCCTCCTCCTGTCTCTCGTATGCCACATGACATGATTCGTTCATTCCTCGCGTGTAACTGGGGTATGCAACCGTGCTCAACTTTTCGGATTTTGTGTTCGGTGGTCATGTTTTGATGTTTGAGGTCGGGATGTGTTGTCTTGAACGCATTTCTCATTGTCACGGTCCTTCTTGCTGCGTTACATACCTTTTCCATGCATTGTTGTTGCTGGAAATCCCCAATTCCTTTGAGGACTCCATTGCGCATGCGTGCAGTGAACTTTTCATAGTGACTTCCGGACTGAGCACATACGATTCCTTTATGATTCCCTTGGAACCGCCTCTCTATCTGTGATAGTATTCGTCCCAGTTAGGTGTGACGTTCACTTTGTCACCTTTTGCGAGGCTCCTATCTCGGAAACGAAGCCTCAGTCGTAAAAATGGAACTTAGAGTTTTTGCTTGTTTTCGTGTGAGGAATCACCTCCCAAGCGTTGTAAACGACCTTTAGAAACGCCCTGTATATTTGTTGAACGTAGGGACAAAGGTTTTAAAATATATGGGTGTGTATGTTGAAGGTGCGAGGCGTGAATCGCACAAGAACACAATCTACACCTATGCAAGGTTGATGAAGGAACACTCACAAGGAACACCCATGCCGGGACTCGAACCCATTTACCGCCAAAACCTCAAAGTTTAGGGGCGTTTTCCTTTTATAGAGTGTTATTATTTTTCATTTTGATGCATCTAGGAAGACGAAAATACAAACATTAGCGGGCTTTTCCATTTGTCACGGAATCAGCCTACAGGAACCACGTACTTTAAAGGTCTATATTTACTTCAACAGCCGATGCTCTCCTGTTTTTCCACTAGCAATTCCTTCTTCTATATCTATATTTTCAATATCAATCAGTTTGTGATAATATATTTACATGTACACTACGATCTGGCTGTGCAAAAATCAGTTCACGCTATGTAGGCATAGGCCACTGGAAGCCATATTGACTTGCAGTGTTGCCTACCAGCAGAAATACTTACAAGAGACTGGATATTGCTGACATAATAAAATATGGGTTCAATTTGTGCATCCCCCTTACCTGTACACATGTTTTTGTATTTTGCCTATCAGGTTGACTATTTCGTGGAATTGCCCTAGCATACACATGATTTGTTTCGGATGTGGCTGGAATTGTAAAAGTATCACATATCTGCGTTCCAGGTAGGGGCGAGATACAGTATAAAATATTTCCTAGTTACCACATTTAACATTCGTTTTAAAATTTGCTCAGAGACAAAAATGATAATCGGGGATCGGGTACTACTTTCATTTAGTCAAAACCCCTATAACTCATTTACTTCGTCCTTTTTAACATTGCTACTTACTTATTCTGCATTGCGGAACATTCTATAAGGTGTAATTACGAATTTCTCACGAAAATAATTTCAATTTTTTCATATTACGAGGTATTATTGTTGTTCGTTTTCTTCGCTTGTGTGAGACACAATATGGCGCGAGCGTTCTGGATCATCGCGCGTCGTGCTTGTGTTTTGTCGAGCGATGTAGTGTTTCCAACCTTCTAAACAAAAAAATGCCTACTTCCGTGTTATTAATTTTCATTTTTTTCCCGGGTAGCCCCACAAACCATTCACGGATAGCCCGACGAACCATTCACGGGAAGGTTAGGTTAGGTTAGGTAAGCATAGCTAAAATTTTGGGTCACGTCATCTTCTTGAAAAAACACGGGGTGGTTGGAAACAGTAACAGGGGGTTACGTCATCAAGCGCACGGAACATCCGGTTCGTACATGGAAGCAACGACAATTGCGATATTTTTATACATAAAAACATGAATTATCGCTAAAAAAGATGAAACGATGACAGAAAATACATTCGGGAACTTCAACAATGCTACAGAAAGTGATTTGCGTAAGTAGTTTCTTCTGTAAAAATGAAGAAATCCGTCTTGACTAATTGAAAGTGTTACCGGGGATCATTTTAAGGAAAATTTCCGGTTTATTTACTGCTCTCATTTGAACATTTTTATTTTCTCAAAAATTTGGGAGGGGCTGTAGCCCCATCACCCCCTCCCTGCGTGCGTCAGTACTTAATAATAAAAGTCCTCAACAGATGGCGCTGTGTGCATTATACATCTCGATATAGTTGCATTTTGCCGAGATCTATATAAACGGGCTAATGAACCCACCCATTTTTCTTAGGAATGATAATTTCTAATCACAACTGATATTGTACTAAATGAATGATTCATAATTATGTGCAACTCCTTGATTCTCTCTGGACAACGTGGCTTGAATTGGTCAATTTGCTTTTGAAATATTGATTTGGGTGATATCCATATAAAACATACCGATAAGACAATCTCTTGAGCAATCGTTTAAAGTATCTAGGAATCATTATAGACCCCCAGCTAAATTTTAAGCTCCAAATAAATAACTATATTCGTAAAATCTGTCACCACATTTACATATTTCGAAAAATTCGTAAATATCTCAATAGAAATCTACCTTTCCTTTATTCGTTCCGCATGCGAGTATCATGCTGGTCTTATTTATGGCGGTAACTTAGCTCATCTGAAGAAACTTGAAACTATCCAAAACTTGCTTAAGAACCATTCACATGCACCCCCAACAAAATAATTCCCAACAATTGCGCAAGTCTTACAACTTACACAGAGTCACTTCGAGAATACATTACATCTACCTGAATAAGGTATTCCATAGTATTCGTAACAAATCATCTCCATTACATAATAGGCTTAAGCTCCGCTCTGAGTTCAGTTCCCGAAACACCAGATCGTCCTTACATAAAGACCTAGTAATCCCCAAACCTAACAAAGCATATTTGGCCAGAGGTCTTTCTCATACCTAGTAGCAGTAACCTGGAATTTACTCCCGACGAAGGTCAAACTCAGTACCAGCAAAGCGCAGTTCTGTCGTCTTCTACGTTCACATGCATATAAATTCTAATTCACAATAATATTATTTTCAGTGCTTACCCCCCCCCCCCCCAACCCCCCACGTACATATGATATACATTTTCATCCCTATCCTTTTCAAACAGTAATTCCATACACACTCATATCCAAACCCATACACCTTCTTTTCTTTATAATAACACTCAAACTTTCCTTATTTCATTGCTACTATGTAACACTCTACATGCTCATGTAAATTCATCTCATCTTCCTTAGATATAGCATTTGTATATATATTTTTCTTTTCTTATTTTATAACACAGGACATCAAGTCATTATTTGTATTAATATTGTTCTAAATGAAATGTTGTATGGCTTAATTGTAACCCTATTGAGATAATAAATAAGAAAAGAATATGAGATAAAAAATATAATTCAGATTAATAAAAATAATGAGGTACCACATATTATTCTACCTTTTCCGTGACTTTTTTTGACATATGTCTTACAATAATTTAGCAATTTATATTTTAACCTGTCTTCCAAGACATCTTTGGACTGAAACAGCCTGATAGATCGGACTTTTCAGTAATTTTCGACTCTAGTAGCTGGCTACACTGACTCTCTAATCTTCCACTTTGACATTGCAGTTTGATTGCTTTCGGCCCCCATACAGCAGGACTGCTAATATTCGCTGCTCAATTTCAAGATTCAAGAGCGCTTGCTCTCTAAAGATTGCTAAAATAACACCTTGTGGTTTTTAATCAAGCACGGCATGACGTCAGTGATCATAAGAATAACAGAGCACTCTGGTGTGGAATACTTGAATTATAGAAAAATCTTAAACAGCCTTTAATCTTAGTTCGAGGATATTTTATGTATGTGCAAGCCTGCCCGCAAAGATTTTTTTCTTTTAAAGAGGGGAAACAAGCAACATTTTCTCCAAAACTTCTTCAGTTTGAAGTTATCTTGTTCATGCAACGATCTGTATACCAGTCTTACTTGTAATTATGAGTCTCTTATAACAATTAATGAAATTACTGTGACTGAAATGTAATTATATGTGTGGAATATATACGTGTGGTGGCCACAGTACCAGTGACTTTATTAATCAACAATTAATGAACAATTTTTTGTCACGCAAGTGTTCGACATGTCCTCCATCAACATTGCAACATTCCTCAAACCTTCCTTGAAGGTTGCGACACACAGTACGACACAAACGTTTGTCGGAATCAATATCTGTGAATGCATCAGAGATAAATCCTTTTAAATCGTCCAGTGTTTTTGAGGTTTTCTCTCATAAACCTTGTTCTTGACTACCCCTCCCCCCCCAAAAAAAGTCCATCGGCGTAAGGTCGGGGAAACGAGGTGGCCATTCAATGCTACCCCGTCGCCCAATCAGCATTTTCAGTTTTCCAATAGGTTTTAAGAATCCACTTCCTTTGCTCAAAATTCAAGTTACCAGCCATAATTCAAAATCTGAAAAGAAAAATAGAAATGAACTTACAAACAACAACAACAAGTTATGGTAGTCATATGACTGTGTAGTTTCAAATTACCAGCCATCATTCATAGTATCAAGATCTCTGAAAAGGATAATGAACTTACAAACAACAATGCCAGGCCGACAGTGGTATATACTGTATCCCTACTTTTGGGCCACCCTGTATAGGTGGCATTTATTTTCCAGGTAGGCGAAAGTACCTCTCCCCCCCCCCTTTCCGGACGCCCTTGTTTGTGTACAGTAAGCGGAGAAAATATTTGCATAAATACTTGTACTGTTTCGCTCCGCCCACTCGACCCCCTCTCCCCCCCTTGCTCCACATATTCCAGGGAGAGAGTACAATTACTCTTTTTGTCAAATGCTAAGACAGTGATATCCTGTCACTACTGCAATTTCATCTTGTACTGCTTTTTTTTTTAGTTCGATGTCCTTTTTATGATATTTGATATTTATTTTCTAAAAATAAGACGTCACATTTTACTCGTTGTTGCCTATTTTCCGCCCGCCACCTCTGTAAGTTTTTTGGGTGGTCGACGTAAGATCCACATTGGAGTCCATCGGTGTTCGTCTTTCCATCTCGCCATTGAGGTTCCGGAGATAAAATAAAGTAAATAATTAATGTAATTATAAATACCTCATTAATTAACTGTAATAATATTATCTATACATTATTATAAAAAAGATTACAGACCGTGGAAAAAGATCTCCATTCGAATGTGGGCTTTACCCAAAATCCTCAGAACGAATTCAATTCTCTATACGATTCTTCTCCAGGTCTAGGCATGGATGTTCTTTGTAATTGTCCATTCATCAATTTCATCCAGTCATCATTACTCATCTCCATTGTAGCGATTAGCCAAAGGTGGCAGTATAGCGACGCTAAGTAACAAAAGTACAATAGATTCCATGTAATCATCTTGCATTTTACAGACTAACGAGGCTCTGGCGCAGGGGCCAATGGTCAGTATGGGAATTGTGTTGGATGCTATCTATGTGTTATTGTGATTGTTCCGTCATCTGTTTTATTTTATCAGGCCGAAGCTTGATTATGGATGTGTCGTCTATTCTTCTGCTCGTTCATCTCGGTTTTGAATTCTCGACACTGTTCATCACGCTGGTATTCGTTTTGTGTTCCGGTGCATTTCGTATGAGTCCAGTCGCCAGTCTTTTTGCCGAGGCATCGGAGCCTTCGCTGTCTCTACGCAAGCAGCAGTGGCGTAGCATGGACATTTCGGGTGGGAACGCCAAGTCCGAAGGAAGGGTCGGCCCTTTCTTGCTTAATAACTTACTTATGGTAGCTATTAGTCGCCACAGGTATTGTATATTTGCCTGAAGCCAGCTGGGTTTTCAATAAAACATCATCCATGCATGTTTTAGCATGTTTTAGCTAGCCTCACAATGCCACAAATGTTTTGAACTCCGGTGTTTTATACCTTTCTGCATGACGCAAGTCATTAGAAAACCTACCTGAATCACAAGCGCCTTTGAACAACAGCAGACGTCATTGTTGTGGTTGATCCAACTACTCATTGATTTGGTTTATTTTACTTCGCTTTTCTACCACTTTTGGTTAATTGCGAATACGAATATGAGTGATGATATTGATGAAGGGACACTGACAAAGAACACCCGTGCTCGCGCTGGGATTCGAACCAGGGACCTCTGTCGTCTTGGCGCACTGTGCAAAGCAGAGTGGATGATCCAAATATCGTACACTCTACTAACGTAACAGTGCCGATTAGTAATTCAGACCACTGTTTATTACATCTTGAGAATGCTGATAAACATTTTAAAATAATTTTGTCCAGAGACCATTCGATGTTAAGAGTTTTCAAATGAATGCTAAACATTTCCATTGACACAATATTAAGCAGTTAGATAATAACGAAAAAATACAATAAAAAATTAATAGTTTCGCGGGTTAAGTGGTAGAGCAGCAACACGCTGAATTTCAACCACGAGGACTGCACCAACTTACTTCACAAAAACTGTGTTGATCTTTTAGTTCTAATACACATCGCTGTTCGTGCGATAAATTATACAATGCAGTGGCCATTAAGAAGCAGTATATTTGAGATTGGTAAAGTTACGTCAGTCAATATTGCGTATTGTAGCATCACATAGCACGAGTTGCATGAGCGCGAAGAGCAAAGAACCGGGTAGGAATTCTACCGCTGTCGTCTGCTTCAGAAGGCAGGAAGGATCACATGAACCAATCACGGTAGACCTCTCGTACGCTGGCGTAAGAGAGCCCATTTACGCGCGTGCTGTAGAAATGGAAGCTTTCCCTCCATAAAGGCAGCAAGGAATATAGGAGTCCTGTACGCCGAACCTGCTCGGCGTCCGGCCGGGAAAGGCATTGAAAAGAGATGCTAGAACGAGTGTTGAGAGTGGAGCGTTGCAAGCGGATCGCGAAAAATAGCCATTATAATGCCATGAAGGTCAAACATATTTGAAATTAGTCACGTTTTACTTTATAATCACATTTTAGCATTTTTGAAATTTTAAATCTGGGAACGACGGGCGTACGGGCGTACTATAACGCTACGCCACTGGCAAGCAGCGACCTATTCTGAACCACCTTCGCTCAATGCCCTCACATCCCTCGTATCAGACCATCTCCAACGAGAGAAGGCCGACTAAGTACCTGCTACATCCTCGTACCACTTGATCATTCGGTGTTCGTGCAGATGAGATCCTGTCAGCACTTGCTTTGATTGATTGATTGATTTGGTGTTTTAAGTCCACACTTTATGCACAGAAGGCTAATCGGGACTGGACCTACAGTTTAAAATGGGATCCGAACCACTAAGTGCCTCCACCGGGAATCGAACCCGGGACCTCTTAATTACTAGGCGACGACGCTACCACTGCGCCATCGGGGAGGCCTTGTCAGTTATCTTCCTCTCCCAACTTGGGAATTTTCGGCACCATTCATAGACATGTCTTTAACTGCTCTTCCGAAGACAGAAATACCAATGGTTTACCAGCAGTAAATTTAACGTGTTTTATACGGATGGGTCCAAGACAGTCGAATCACTTGATTGCGAGTTCATCCTAGTCTTTCAAAGATCCAGTTACTAGTTACATCCTGGCAGTTCCATCTATGCGGCAGAGTTGTACGCCATCCTCAAGACACTAGACTTTGCTGACGTCAATGGTCTGAAGAAAGTCCTTGTCTGCAGTGATTCGACCAGCGTGCTGCAGACTCTGGAATCGCCCAATTTCCTGCATCCGGTAGTGCAGCGTATCTTTCGACGGCTCGCGTCCTTATCTGCCAGTGCTGATGTCCGCTTCTGCTGGGACCCTAGTCACGTGGGCATACAGGGGAACGAAGC
The DNA here is from genome assembly GCF_977018435.1 of Lepisma saccharinum. Lineage (NCBI taxonomy): Eukaryota > Metazoa > Arthropoda > Insecta > Zygentoma > Lepismatidae > Lepisma > Lepisma saccharinum. Next base: position 20,861,851 of record NC_139235.1, read on the forward strand.
GGCCGATGCTGCCGCCAAGTCTGCACATGGCGATGTTCTTGTCCACCTTCTGCCAGGTAGCAGAATACGTTTCGTTGTTGTCTTCTTGACACTTGGCAGGAAGAGGGAGATGCGGTAACGGGGAACGAGCTTTACGCTTGCGCATGCCGTTCCTCGTCCCGTCCCTTTCGTCGAGAAGAAGTTCTTCTTACCCGACTGCGTATTGGGCACAGCCGTCTAGCGCATGGTCACTTGCTGCAAGGGCATTCTTGTTGAATGTGACGATTTGCTTTCCTGAGACAGGCTTTTAATTTTCACAGCTGTTTGGCAATGACAACAGTGTTATATCAAATGATTTTAGCTTCTTGAGAAGAGCTGGTTTTTTGCACTGTTTGTGAGGAAGCTTTTAGTATATTCTGACTTTTTAACGTGGTGTGTTTTTCTTGTGCAAGTCTCTTTACAAACTTGCAGTTTTAACTTTTCCCAAAGGGTTTTTGCACACCTTGGTTTAACATTTTTAAGTCAGAATTTTAGGTAAGGAGATATGTCCCCGTATAACTTAAAGGGCAGAAACGCGAAGTAGAAATAAATCAAATCATTCATGCAATCTTCTTTCATTCTCATCGTCGCAAAGAGTCTAAATGGACAGAAAAACAATGTTAATAAATAAGGAGAGGAGAAAAGAACTTTTTCCCCCGTCAAGGAAATGAAAATGAACTTCTTCGCCGATCTTGAAGTCAGTTCAGGGACGGGATTTCAACCGGACATGACGATATTATTAAATTAAATTAAAAAGAAGACCTGCGTGGACCGTGGCATAAAGGCGTACCGTCCGGGCTGGACAGTGTGGACTAATAACAGCAGGGCTTGCTCGTTTCCTTCACTATCATACGGGAAATTTTCGTTATTCTACAAAGATTTCATTCCCTCCGGGTTGAATATGGAAGATTATAGGGTTTCTTGTCCATATACAATATGCACTCCATAGGTTTATCATGTGCCCGATTTTCCTTCCAAGGGAAGGGGATGGGGAAGCACTGTGGTAAGTGGGAATCACACTTAGAGGTAGAATATCATACTAACCAATCCATGTGGTGGGACTGTCTGTTGACAGTCAAAGCCTGCCTATTGGGCGTTGGCGGATATATAATTCTTAGGAATTTGGGAGATTTTGAAAGACTATTATTCATATATTGATTGAAACATTTAAGCTTTTTGACTGAGTGTTGTGAATTTGAGTCCCAGCTAGGTTATATGAATTGTCATTGTGTTCAATCTTTTATCTATAACACCTGATCTTCATTCCATTACATCTAATCGTCATTCTGTTACATATAATGCTCGTTCCGCCACACGTAATTGTAGTTCCGTTGCGGTTAATCGTCTTGTGGTTACACATAATCGTTGTTAGTTTACATCTAATTGTCATTCCGGTATACCTAATTGTCATCCTGTTACACTTAATCCTCATTCTGTTAGATGTAATACTCGTTTCGTTACACGTAATTGTCATTCCGGTACATACAAGCGCCTTTCTGTTACACACAAGCACCTTTCTGTTACACACAAGCGCCTTTCTGTTACACACAAGCACCTTTCTGTTACACACAAGCGTCTTTCTGTTACACACAATCGTCATCCTGTTACACATACTGGTCCTTCCTTCTGTTACTACCTAACCTAACATATGAAGTAGCAAACCGAAGGTAAATAACGAGATACAAAGAAACCAACAGATAATGTTTGGAGTTTGGACGGGAAGTGGGAGGGGGGGAGTTAGTTACTGGTATTGCACCCTATCGCTGCTCCCAAGGCATACAATTTTGCACATAAAGTCTACAACAAATTTCTGTTAACATTTAGTAATTTTGTTGAGAATTTTTTAATTCTGAAAACAGTTACGAAATATAATTATCTCCTTAATGCTTTGAAGGAAAGAAACTGGCCAGTCTTATTTTCGGGAAAGTACTACTATTTCAATAATAAATCCTAATTTCTGTTCCATAAGACCGAACATGAGGCCTGGAATTTTTTTAGACTGGAGAACAAGGCAGGCTTTCTCGTTCACGAAACTATGTCGTCTGCATACTTAAATTTCATAACTTTTAATGCTAAATATATAATAAAGTAGCAGACAAGCAGGGGAATTAATTGTTCACAGTTCTTCACGGCTATAAATCAGTGTACAATTAGTCGCTTGGAGTAATGTGCAAATTTCGAAACGTGTTTTTCGGGGGGGGGGGGAATGGGAGCAGTAGCGAACGCTGTTTGATTCTCCTGGTGTCAGATGCGGATTTGGCATTAAAAATGCCCTTTGTGCCGAGTCAATCGCTTCGCGTAAAACAACCTTTAATATCCTCATAATTGAAGTGCAATACTCAAAAGCGGGATTGTTCAATTCTCTTTTTCCTTTCAATTTTTTTTTTTCAAAATGGGTGGGGGTACGCCAAAAACGAGTCCTTCATTAATCATTTCGCGAGCTGTTTTTTTTTTTTCGAAACCCTTTCCCGATCTCTGTACGTATTTATTATCGGCACGTTGTAGTGAGATTACATCCACATCAATTTTTATATTTCATCAGCGAGTCGATCTCGCATTTTGCTCCCCCCCCCTTTCCCCCCTGCCCCCCTCTCACTTCTTTTCTACCTGGCAAATCTGTTACGCGTTAACACGGCTGACTGTGCTTCGGATCATAATCCAAACGAAGTTGGATACGCACTCGCACACACACGCACAAACACATATCCTCGTTCGTACGTAGGAAGGGGGTAGGATGGGGGTGGGGGGGCAATAATTAATAACACACCAACGGGAACGAATGAGCCGCGGAGTTTTTCTGTGTGCGTTTTCGTTGTTGCGTACACACACGCACACGCACGGGAGTTGATGAAGATCGAAATGGGGAAATGCGTTTGGAGAGTGAGTTGGGGGTGTGCATGTCGTTTTGTGGGATTCGCAGTGGTGATAGCATCACTTCTGTTTGTGTGTTTCGGTGTGGGAATCTGGGGGTGGGAGATTTAACTCACTGTTATACAATCTGTACATGTTTAGCGGTTTTCATCTCCCCATCCCCTCACCCTCGATTTTCGCAGGGTTAGAAACCTTGCAGTGACACTTGTTGATTCTGGCTTCGGGGTGAAAAATTGCTGAACTTCAACCCTTAAGCCAGGACCACCACGTGGCCTTCACAGACATTACTTTTCCAGCACCTTGCCTTGCTTGTAAGAGCACGCTGGTACCTCAAGTAAGAGCTCTGTGGCGAAGTGGTTAGCAGAGCGCGCTACGAAGCCAGGGGTCCCGGGTTCGAATCCCAGCCTGGGCGTGGGTGCTCTTTGCGAGTATCCCTTCATGAAATTCATCATATCATTACTGATCCTCATCGTCGCGATTAGCCAACGTGGCGAAAAGCGACGTAAAATAACCAAACAGTTCTGGACAAGACCTCGTTCGACACCCTGCACCCGTATCGGAGGGGGAAATGCCACACTGTCCCTTACCACAAACAAGCTCTCGATATTTTTCATCCTGGAAATGATAATAATAATAATAATAATATTTGTACGGTGCACCAACCGATATCACTCAAATGTACGAATATAAACTTAAAATGTTTAAATTTGTTGCACCATTGTCAAAATATTGACGATTTTGCACCACTTTGAATTCCAGACGTCACCTGAACTACTCATTAGTAATGCCTTACAACAGCCAAGATTTTATTTGCTTTATCTCCAATAAATATGGTCTACAGCCTGTTTCGGAAGTCTGTGTAGCAAAGGCCCGCTTAACGGTATTGAAGGGGAGGAAGCGAAACGCTGCTGGAAACAGCTGGTAGCTGTAACAGCGTTGACCCCTACATGCACTCACTTCCCCTCCCACGCGTTCATTGGTCGAGTTCTCTCGAGCCACCACTCGGCACCGTTGACTTGTTTTCGTTAATAGATTATGTAACACTTCAACTAATCTCGCTCAAATGCAATACGAGGTGAGCTGCATGAATTTCAAGTTAAACCTTGTAAATTTTCTGTAGTTATTGTAGTTGAAGTATTACCAATTGCCCGCTCCCCCTGCCCTTGTAAACTAATTAATTTTAGGTGTAAAAGAGGGTGAAGGTCTTATTTTAGGAGTCTCGAGGGGATGGTCATAAATAGGGAACTTATTTTAAGCGGCAGCACCTTTCCAAAAATATAGCTGCTTTCAGGGTGCGAAATCCTGGGGGGACGGGGGGATTTCCCCCCTCACCAACAATCTTGGCCTCAAAAATCCCCCCACCAAAAAATTTCGGGGGGTAGAGTTTTTGTTCCAACAAACAAAAGATAAGAAATTACTTTGAATTTCAAGTATACTTTACTAAGAATAATATCGAAAAAGCACACAAATTAGTGAAGTTGTGTGTTCAATGCCATTTCTCTCTCACGAGATCATTAACAAATCTACATCACTACGCACAATAAAAGTAAAAAAATAATGCAAGACAATAATAACTATGAAATCTAATTGATTTATATTAACATAAATCAAAAACTAAATAACATCTTAACATAATATTGTAACGTGCATTTAATGTAGCGTTATAATGCATATTACAATTGTATGAGTTTGTTCTGAAAGAAGTAACAGACAGTTAAAGGAAGTTGATCTTGCCAGTTACTCAGCACTGGGCAGTTAAGGTTAGACGCCTTCCTCCACGTGTGAAGGTTGAAACTCGGAGACAGCGGTGGCTTAGCATACACCACTCAAAAGGCAAGGTCTTGGCCATGATATGACAATAATATCAATCACCAGCTGTCAGTCGTGTAGTGTCAATCATATGATATCATCATATGATTAGGTGTCAGTCATCAAGTGCCAATCATCTGATGTCAATCAAGTGATATCATCATATGTCAATAAATGTGACACACATCCAGTGCAGATGTACCTAGAAGGTTACGCATCTAGTACGGATGTGTCTGGCAAGGCCTTTCCTATAGAAATAGGACAGTTTGCGAAGATAGCCACAAAAACAGGAAAGAACACACTTCTGATTGACAGGCTGAGTAATTAGGCAAGGTCAACAACAAATTACATATACTGAAGATTGGAGAATTAAGTATGTTGTGTGTGTCGGAACGCTGCCCGAGCTGTTTCAGGGTGCAAGTTCAAGGTAAGCTTACAACTGAGTTCAGTGTTGCTGGAGACTTAGATGCTCCTTGTGTAATACCAAAACTTAACTGATATGATTGGGTTATAACATAGCTTAGGATTAGGATACTAACAAAATAATATTGATTTGCTACATGTTAAATAAATTATATTATTCCGAATTGTGAGTGTCTCTAATGTTCCCTGAACTACTGCCCTTAAGAAATGTCTCTCTCTAAAGAGCGGCGTTTCATATTGGTGGAGGCGCCGTGTTCCCCCTCTCTGTAACTTTCTTCTCGTTTTCGTAAAGCGTCTGATAGTTTGAATACGTTGCTCCATTTGTCAAAGAAATCTTAGTGGTTGCTGTTGCATCTGTCGTTCATGGTTGTTCATTGTCTCTTGTAAGTGGTCGCTCCACGTCGGTTGGTTGTTCGATTGTCCGGATGTTTGGTCGTCGTCTGCGTCCTGGTTTCGACTCCGGTCTGTTCTCGTTGATTGTAGTGTAAAATCCCTTCATTAGGGTTGTAAATGACTTGTTCAGATCTACTATTGTTACTTGTTTTCCGCTTTTGAATGGTTGTAACACGTCAGCAGGCAACTGGCGAACAAAAACCCCTATTGTCTACTAGCATTAGATGCCCACTCCCATCTTGCTCTGAAGAGGCAATTCGTACACCCCTCCCTGACGAGCATAGTATAGAGACAAATATGCCGATCACTCCGCAAGAGAACAGTGGCGGAGACTCCGCTGCAACGATGCATTCATATGCCAGAGTCCCTGCAATACAGCCGGATGTTTTTAATGCAGACCCTGGGGACAGTATTGCTGATTTCTTTAACACGTACAAACGTGTAGCTTCGATTTTAGGGTGGACGGAAGCACAAAAAATAAAATTCTTGCCAGCTTATTTGAAGAAAAGCGCTTTGGCTTATTGGGATTTGAATCGAACCACGTTGGAAAACCTACAGGGATTCCAACAAGTCGAAGACGCGCTTACTACGGCTTTTCAACCCGTCTTACCGGTTGGACAAGCCTACCTTGAGTTGGCAGCACGAAAGAAACAACGGGATGAATCCATTGAGAACTATTTTTACGATGTTCTCAAACTGTGTAAAAAGGCAGATCCAAATATGAATGACGACGGAAAGATGAATTTTGTTTGCAACGGTTTAGATGCACGGGATACGGAAAAGTTAGTAACAATGAAGTCTCAAACATTAGACGACCTATTAGCGAACCTGCGGTTGCTCGAACGTGCCAAACGCCAGGCGGATATTGCATCTCGTACTTATGCTCAGGTTGTACAAGGGACCAGCGACCGCCCGAAAAACTCGTCGAATCGTCCGGCTAATCCTACGCGATATGTGCACACCGTGGAACAAACAAGTTCAAAGGATACCGAGAAACAAAAGAATTCCCCAGCTTCGACTTCTTCACGAGGAAGGGGAAACAATAGAGGCCGAATATCATCTCGCGGAAGAACAGGCAATTTTCAGAATAACGATAAACGTTGTTTTACTTGTGGCTCGGCATATCATTTTGCTAGATCATGTCCACAAAGGGGTTCATACTCTACTAACCGTGGAAGAGGTTCTTTTTCACAACGAGGTCAACCTTTTCGAAGAGAAAGCAATCGCGATTTTCCAAGAGATCAAGTTTCAAATCTCCGACGTAGTCCTTCTCCTTATCGTGGGAACCCAAACGAGTAAAGGGGACACGCCTCAGGGGTCGTCTACACCCTCATCAACAAAAACCTCTGAAAATGCAATGTTATGGTGCCATTAATTGTTCCACTTTTTCGCAAAATGAGGTAAAACAAAATCAACGACCAATGATTATGATTTCTATCTTTAGACGTCATTTTCCTGCTCTTATTGATACGGGGAGTACATGTAGCCTTTTGCATTTTGGAATATTACCCCGACACTTTTCCCTCTCTGCTAGAAAAACAGGTTCGGTAACTTTATCTACGTTATCAGGAATTGCAGCAAAACACACGCCAGTGTGCAACTTTCATTTCTGGATCGGCCCTCACAAGTTCAGCATGCCATTAGCTGTCTGTGGTAACCCTTCATTACAAAATCGTATTATTTTGGGTGCGGATTTCTTTAACCTTTATGTTACACATTTGACGAGAACTGGTGTACGATTGTGTAAATCCAAAGCTTCATTTGTACCATATCTGCGGGATAAGCAGATACAGTCCTGGGGTAACGAGATCCAAGTACAGATGGGAAAGGAAGTACAGAACAAGGACCAAATAACATTTCCAACTGCAGAAACATCTACGGCAGTATATTTGAATTCGGATTCATTACATATCCCACCAAATTTTATTGCACCCCAAAAATTTGTCTCTTTCGATACAAAAACTAATCGAGAAGCATATTTTGCCAAGGGTAGTAAAGAAAACGTTGCCGTTAGTAAACAAACGAGGCAGGACGTTTTGGAGAACGATAATTTTCCCTCTTATAGGAAAAACACCGCGACACCGAAGTCGAGTGAGGATATAGATAAAGTCCTTTTCGAAGAACTTCCATTCGGATCCGAGAGTGTAAACAGGAAGTTTGCAGATAATCGGCGAATGTTAAAGGCATTTTCTGCACATTCTGCGATACTCGAACCTTATGAATATACAGAATTGGCGATAACTTTATCTCCTTCTGTTCCCCCTCATCAGGACTTCATTCTCGAAATCAATTGCGGCCTGTATGATCAGTATCGCTGCTTGGTCCCTAGGTTGCTCATAAATTCCTACACTACCAGATGTATTCCTATCATTAATATGAACCATTTCAAAGTTGCATTTCCGCCTAATTATGTAGTAGGAGTCTTACACAAACCAGAATATATCTCTTCAAATTTGCAAAGTGCTCCGTCACAACAGGTAAACGCCATAGACGCAGCTAACTTAAAAAGTACCTTGAAATCCCCACAGAAAGAATTTGACATTTGCACTGACTTAGATATATCACCTGATTTGACGGATCCCCAGAAACACGAGTTACTTCAACTGCTCGAAAGATACAAACATTGTTTTGCAGCCTCGCCAGAACAATTAGGAGTTACCAATGCATACGAAGTAACTTTACCACTCGAGGATGATATTCCGGTTAGACGAGCACCATACAGGGTATCACCGAAACAGCGGGAATTTATAAAGGCGGAAATTGAGAAAATGCTCGGTCTGGGCATCATTCAAGAAAGCGAATCGGAATATGGCGCCCCTATTTTGTTAGTTGCAAAGAAGGACGGAAGTTGTAGGCTCTGTTGTGACTTCAGGGCTCTAAACCGGAAATTGAAAGTTCCAAGTTACCCTCTTCCGGCCATTTCTGATATCATTCATTATCTTAGTGGGGTAAAATATATTTCTACCCTAGATCTTTATACTGCCTACTGGCAACTAAATATCGCAAAAGAAGACAGGCATAAAACAGCCATAGTAACACCTGATGGAACCTTTGAATTCAAGAGATTACCCTTTGGTTTAGCCTCCGCCCCTGCAGCTTTCCAAAGATGCGTCGACAAAGTCTTCGCAGCCCTTAAATGGAACAGCTTATGTGTTTTCCTTGACGATATCATTGTGTTTGCTGAAAATTGGACACAACATTTGGAGAGATTAGAAAAAACCTTCCTCGCCTTAAAAAGGTCGAATCTTAAAGCAAAACCTAGCAAATGTCATTTTGCGTACGCTGAAACAGAAATATTAGGCCATATAATAGGCAGGAATGGTGTTGCAACCGATCCGAAGAAAGTAGCTGCCATAAAGGATATTCCTGTTCCAAAGAATTTAAAGGAAGTTCGATCCTTTGTAGGATGTTGTAATTTCTATCGTAGATTCATACAAGGGTATAGTCTCATAGCTAAACCTTTGACTGATCTAACCAAAAAAGGGATACCATTTAACATGGGTGAAAAACAACTGTCCGCATTTAACCAGCTGAAAACGTGTCTGACGACCGCCCCTGTACTCCGACATTTTGATCCCAATCTGCCCATTGAACTCCATTGTGATGCATCTCAGCTGGGATTCGGCTCAGTTCTTTGCCACGTTGTTCCTGATCCCAACAATGAACAGAAAACCATGACTCAGCCCGTGAGCTACTGCTCCAGATTGTTTACGGGAGCGCAAGTAAATTATAGTATTTGTGAAAAAGAAGTGTATTGCCTTGTCTTCTCCATCCTCCATTTTCGTCAGTATTTGACTGATATATTCTTTACAGCAGTGGTCGATAGTTCCGGTGCTTGTTGGCTGCAACGAGCAAAGGATTTATCTGGGAGGCTTGCAAGATGGAGTCTACGACTTTCCCAGTTTAAATATCAAATTAAACATCGCCCGGGGCGAACTAATTGCGTGGCCGATTGTATGAGCCGTGCCCCAGTTTCTCCTCTAACTGATGACGAAAGAGATTATATCGATCATGGTGACATGGTTGGACTGATTGACGAACTGACAGACTCGACTTTCAATGAAAGACAAAGGGAGATACGAACTAGACAATTACAAGACTCTGAGGTGCGAGCCTTAATTGAGTTAAAGGAAAACGACCCAGACCATCTGACTGTAAGATACTACACGTTAGATAATGGGGTATTGTATCGCCTATACAAAGATAAGAAACTATTAGTAATTCCTGACAATCTGAAGGCTGATGTGTTATCTGATGTACACGACTCACCTTATACCGGGGGACATACCGGACAATCCAAAAGTTTGCAAAAGTTATACGAACGTTATTTTTGGAAAACCGCACGGAAGGACGTACTGAATTACGTCCGTTCCTGCCCAATATGTCAAGAACGAAACAAATCGACAGGAAGGAAACAGGGTTTCCTTCACCCCCTGCCGGTGGGAAATATTTGCGAGAACTGGGCAAGTGATATTCTGGGCCCTATTACCCCTTGTAAAGGGGGGTATAAATATGTAATTGTAGCTATAGACATGCTCTCGTCATGGGTGGTAGCTCAACCCCTTAAGACTATATCGGCAAAGGCCGTGGCAATTTTTTTTGTTAACAGAGTGTACACAGTTTACGGACCCATAGCCAGTATACTCACCGATCGGGGCTCTGTTTATCAGGCTGCTTTAGTAGATAACTTACTTAGTGAGCTAAAAATCAAGCATTTAAACACGAGCGGATATCATCCACAATGTAACGGAAAGGTTGAAAAATTTAACCACACCATAGCTACTATGCTTAGCAAGTACGCAGCAAAAAATCAAAAAGATTGGGTTTCTTTTCTGAATTTATGCGTCTACGCCTATAATTGTAGTCCCCTAGAAGGCCTTGGTCTATCACCTTATGAGATTTTATTTGGGCGAAAACCTTCTTTTCCCCTTGAAACGGGACTAAACGCTAACCCCACTGACCCATTTTCTGAGAATTTTCGCCAACATCTCAAAACAGTTCAGGCTCTTGCCAGAGAATTGCATACCACACGTCACCAACAAGGGAAAAAACGTTTTGACGCCACCAGACGTGAACCCTCATATGCATTACATGACTTAGTCATGGTCTATTTTCCTGCAAAAAAGAAAGGTATATCAGATAAGCTAAGAAGGAAATACGACGGACCATATCGCATTACTAAAGTTCGCGGCAAAAATGTATATGATGTTGAACGCCTAAAAGGAAAAAGAAACTTAAGGGTAAATATAGGCCGGTTAAAACCATACTGGTCGCGTGCGGAAGTCAAGGAAGACTAAAGCATGACTTTTTTTTTTGCACCAAAGCTAATCGCTACATAAAAACTGTCATCTCTGCACCGAACTACTCGTTACCCAGAACTTGCTTTTCTGCACCGACATTAATCGTTACCCAAGGATAAGGTCTAAACAAGAAGCATTACACATGATGAAACAAGTTCGGTAAACAGTAGAAGCCTTTAATTGGTTCCGATTCAATTTGCAAGAGGAGGCATGTAAATACCCCCCCCCCCCCCCCCCCGCTTTCCGCCTTCGAAATTTTTTCGTAACACTCAGCTGTAAAAACAACATTGGAAGGGACGAGAAAAGGACGAAAGCTAATTGTCGACAAATAAACAACTATGGATCCATTCGTTCTTCCCCCCCTTTTCATATTGTTGAAGGATGTTTGTTTTGTTGTTGTTGTTGTTTTCCTCTCTCCACGATAACTAAGGCAATGGAATTTTTAGCCAGAATTACTTATCACTACGGATACTGCATTTCCGCTAATACAACTCCGGACTGTTGCCTTGTAACGAAGTAGACGACAAAATTCTTTTCTTATTTTTAAGGTCAGAAAAATTCAGAAAAGCGAAATAAAATCTCTTAAAATAACTTACGCTTACCTTTTCTTTTTTTTTACAGTTTGCAGAGTTGCCAATATTGTTTCCCGTGAATTAACGAGTATAAGGTGAATTAATAGTCAGGTACATTTTTTTTTCTTTCTCCAACAGCGTGTAAATTAGCTACCGTTTTCTTGTACGCTTACACGAAAGACAGAACCATATGTCCGCTACCGTGTGGAACTTACCTGACGAAATTGTCATTATCATCGCCGAAGCTGTAAATATTGCTCTTTCACAAGCTTTAGGTGAATATTCCACCGAACAAACGCTTGGCCTATTTCCAAACAACACTCTTCAATACCTAGTCTTCGCCCTTGGCTATAATTTCATCGAAACTGTTTGTCATCGAAATTTAACCACGTCTACTAGGTGGGTTAATTGGCTCTACAACACTTTCATTCCATCTTTTGTTTACAAGATTCGCACTTGGGTTGCTACCTTTCAATTTGATTGGGTTCTGAGAGTTTCTTTTGATTCCTTGGGAACGATTACTATCACCAGAACTTTATCGTAGAATACCGCATACTTTGGCCTGCATTCTATTATTGACACTTATGTATTCCGGGAAGATTGTTGTGGAGGGTCTTGGTTTAGTTCTAACCCCTGAAGGGCCACAGTTCCAATCCATTGTCGACGAAATTGCAGCACAAATAAATGTCCCTTCTTCTCGCGTTCTGGAACCAGAAAAAGTTCAGAAGATAAACAAGTATTTGCTTTGGTTATTCAGAACGCAAACGGCGGAGAAGTTCTTCTTAGATTGCACAGAGGTTACTAGAAATTTTATACGTATCCACTCTAAGGCGGGAATCTATAGACAATTCCCCATTGATACGGGCGACAAAAGTAATGTGGAAATATTAAATCACCTGAAACAATTAGAAGAATTGGTGAACCGAATAGGGTAGCGCCCTAGAAGCAGTCAGAAAAGCATTATTTATGTGGTACACAGTCTATGCTCAACCCCTCCCTTTTCTCCACGGCAAGGATATATACATATATATAACAGGCACAGTGGACAATATAAGCTAGCTTTCATTAAAATTCCTCATGCCAGTGGCGTACAATGGCCATTAATGTCGACTGGTGGGTATCGAGGTTTTCTCAGGACATATTTGATATATGCGAGGTGGGGAATATACGTGAGCACGTTTGTGAGGCTGTTGTTGACTCTGAACTTAGGCTATTTGTAAAATTTATTAATGATTGTGCTGCTGCTACCGATGATAAAGAGACATTTTTAGAGGAGTCCTTTGACAGGATCAAGTTATTTGTTCAGTCTTGCTATGCTAAATATACTTTAGATTGGACTTTCGACTGTGAATTTCGGGTGGCCAGTAAAACCTTAGATCTATTCGCATATTAACATGGAGGTCTCCAGTCAGCCAGTAGGAGAAGCAGATTCTGATAACGACTCTCTCGCTAGTTTAGAGACAATACCTTTCGTTAGATCTCCCGGTTCAGATCTCAGTTTGGACGAGGATTTTGAAGCGATACATTCTAATATGGAATTCGATTCTGCTCTTTTACCTGAAGTTACTTTGGCCCCGCCAAACTTGTTAGGCATGGATGCCATTGATATACAGATTTCACTTTTACAAGAAGCTTCGGATGACGAAGCTGAAATCCTCATTTCACAATTTCTGGTGATAGATTTTGTTCGGGCATTCACTTCATGTGAAAATAACTACATTGAAACAGGAAGGAATATCCTCAACGTTGTTTTGCCCCAAGGATCAGCCACATATTTTCATGTGCTTTACGATCTGATTTCCTTCCTACGCCTAAGTTTGCGACACTTCACAAGTCTTAAGGAACGACTCGAATGGCTGTCGCAAATGTCATTCGAGTTACACGCACGTGTCAATTCTGTAATTCAAGTAGCAGGCGATTGGTGGACCCTTCACACATACTTCGATAGAGAACAGGGCCGTTTGCATTTTTGGCCCCTTTATTTAGAGGCCCGCATTGGTCTCTTTGAGGAATGAAGAGGATATTCATGAAATTGAAAGATTGTAAATAGTAATTCTCAGTTTGTAAATATTTTCACTGTTTTGCATTCGCTACGCTTACAATTTATTATTATATCTCTTTATATATTTATTGTTTTCGGATGACGGAAATTTTGCCCCCTTATGGACTATATATGCTCTCATGTGTATATATAATAATAAAAATAATAATAATAATAATAATAATAATAATACGAACAAAAAAAAACAGGGGGCGAGGACATATCGTTTCCCCCATTTTTTTTTTGCGCCTCATTCCAGTATAATTGAGCTCTAACTCGAAGAGGCTTCGGGTCGAAGCTCTCTGGTAAGGGGAGTAAATAGAGGATAGTAGGGTGTAGTACCGTTACTTATATATTTTTAATTTCAGATCAGTACCATGATATTTCTGTACCATATTTTCCTATTTTGGGGATATGTGTGGACTAACCCAACAATCAGGCTCATGCCAGGAGCCTACTGGAGAAGTCTGCCAAAGGTAATTCTCTACGAGGGAAGCGTGCCCCTCACCTATACGGAAAGTCTTCCTTCACCCACGGTGGTGGACCACACTTTACTGGAAGCCACAAGGGGACAAAAGATCACCTTTGAGGAGGAAAATCACGAGTATAAGGTATTTAATGCCTTGGAAGGTATGGTAAGTGACTTACAAAATTTGTTTCTACATCATTTGAATCACACTTACATAGATTTTCCCCCTCCTGCGGATGAATATGAGAGGACAAAGAGAGGGCTAGGCTTAACTTTCATTGGTGATTTCGCTAACTGGTGCTGTGGAGTTGTGAGCGAGAGCCAATACCATGATCTGCTGGTAAATGAACGTGTACTGAATGCACAAGTACATAAAATTACCACGAGTTTGAAAAATGAACACCAACAGGTTCATCTTCTAAAATCTCAAATTCGCGATGCTGTGACACAAACGAATAACACTATAGGCGAAATTGAAAAACAAATAAATCTCTTACGAACTAAATTGGAAAACAGAGTAACCGCTATAGGAAGGGATGCTAATGTGACTAACTACAAAATATATCTTATCGCCCTAAGATCCGTATTGTTGCATCAACTTTTAATAAGTTCCACTATTAATTCTGAGTTACGAGAACTAAGAACTTCCTGCTTTGCAAATAAAATTCCACTGTATCTAATTAGGCCACAGTTGTTAAAAAGAGATCTAAAGCAATTACAATTCACTTTATTTAAGAATGGTTATCAACTGGCAATCCCTACCAAGAATTTAATGAAATATTATACTCTTCCTCTAGCTCACTGCTTATTTTCTCCAAATAAAGTAGTGGTAACCTTAAAAATACCCATTGTCAAAATTGGGGAAAATTCCGTATTAGAGGAATTTCTCACAGTTCCATTCCGTTGGGAAAATAGCACTTGTCACATTATACACCCCCCCTTGTTTTCGGCAACAAGCCCCTCCTTCGTAAGGTTATTATCAGGGACTTTTTTGGCCACCTGCGACCCACATAATTCCCCCTTATGTTACTTACCTCGTTTTGGTCACGACGCCACCTTGGGTAGTTCTTGCGCACAAAAGATAAGACAAGGGGCCACGATCCAAGAACTGGCCGGTCACTGCATGTTCCAATGTTACGAAGGAAATAACATTATCGTGACGGAAATTACGCAAGACCATTATGTAATCACAAACCCACCGCCAGAGATAACGGGCGAATGTAACGGTGAAAAGCTGAGAATCAAAACTTATGCTAATGAACCTGGCGCTTTGGAAATCACCCTTCCGTGTCATTGCTCTTTAACTATAGCTAACGAAACCTCTATTTCCCGAACTTTTCCATGTCCTAGTCAGTCCAGCGATAGCGTACAGAGTTATCATATTTTACCTGCTTCGTGGGGTAAAATCCCTACGATGAAGATTAATGTTTTGTTCGCAGGAACAAAAGCAGCTGAATTCAAACATTTTAATGACTGTCTGGACGCATCTTGGCCCGAGAAGATTCCATTTCTGAAAATTTCCACTCAAACGGAAGCTGTCGAGAGTGATAGCGATCTGACGGATATTTCCGATATTCCCTCGTCATTAATAGCGGACAATGGTCGCTCGAAACTTTCGTTAATTATTATATGGAATTTGTGTCTTACATTTCTGATTGGATGGACTATCCACAGATACCGAATGCAAGCAATTCAACTCATTGCCCTTAGCCAGGTCCGAACTACCGAGGCTCTAGATTTCTCAAATGGCATATTAGATCATATACTTATTTATGTAATTATCATCTTTCTTTGCATTTTGATAATTTTAATTGTGTACTGGGTAAGCAGACAATATTTACATTTTTGTTGTATTCGAAAATCCCTGATTCATACACCACCGCACACTGGCTCTAATCAGGTTCTATTCATAAACGATGACGATCCCAGGTTACAAGTTGCTCGAAACACTGGAGCCATACCAAAACCTTTACCTCGCAGGTACAATCCTGGCCGAAAACCAGTGCACTTAACCATGACAGCATGACTAGCTGTCCTTATCTTAAACTGGCCTTTCTTCTCAACTACTTATGGACTATCAATGAAAACCTTTGTAACGTCTGGATTATATTTAAATAAAATTGATCCTCCCATTCTGTACGAAACTTCTGTCCCATTACTATATCGCCTACAATACAGCCCCCACACGTCTGACATTCTCGATTGGGAAACATTGCCCTCATCTTTAGGCAATACAACCATATCAACTGACCCTGCACTTCAAGGGTGGAGTTATTTCTCGGCTACAAAGACCCATATTAGAACGCTGTTTTTAAAGGACCAAGATATAGCTCAAATTCAGCAAAGAATCGAAAACTTTCCTGCAACAGATTGGATTAAAATTCAAAATCTTCCGCTTCGAGACTTACCTGAAATGTTGCATATCTTAGTGTCCGCTTGCCAAAGTAAAACAATGCACCCCGCATTATTACCATTTAAACTTCTTGAACAACACGTAAGATCATTACAAAATAAATTAAACTTCTTTAATTATACCTTAGCCATTTCCCCTGAGAAATTGGGGCAGTATTATAACCTCCCTATTCTAGAATGTACGATTGGTTCTGTGATCACCTTATTAGCACTTAAAATTCCTTTAATTCATAACTATGCCAATTTTCAAGTGTATAATTTAAACCCTCTACCGTATCAGTATTATGACAATACGTGTCAAATACAATTATCAACAGAGACTGTTATCCGAGATGACAGCAATAATGTTTTCTATGATCATTTATGTTCTCTTTCCCAAGACACCCTTTGCTTTATCACTCCAGTAAGAAACATGTTCACCCCTGAGTATCAATGTATCGACTCCGTTCTACGGAACGATGTGGTAGCTCATGTGGAACGATGTCCTTTACATTGCACCAAAAACCCACAAGTGGTACCACCCATCTTGCTAAATGTTTCCACTTACCTTGTGTTAGCCCCTCCTCAGGTGGAAATAAATGTTAAATGTGAAAGTATTCTTTTTAGTTTCAGAAGAATATCTCCTTTTGGTACATTAGTTATTCAACTGGGTTGCCAATGTGTATTATGTGTATTATCTAAATGTTTCCGAGCGCAGTTCCCCTGCATCCTTCCTAATCCTACCAAAGCACAAATCTCCCGATTCTTACCAGTGCACTGGGTTCATTATCAATTAGTCGATCACGCTAATTACGAATGTACCGAGGAAATGACGCATTATTCTAATTGTACAGTGCGATCACAACTCCAAGCACCAGAACTCTCCAACGTACCTTCTCACGTAACTGTTTACACCTGGCTTACCTTGTTAACTTGTCTAGTCATAAGCCTTATCTCTTGGATCCTATATAGGATTCGTAAAAGTAAAACACGTTCTCATACCTCAATTCCAATGGCTATGAGAACTTCTCCAGTAAGGGCACCTTCATATGAAGCTCCCAAACGCCCCCCTATTTACGAAACCATTCTTGAATAGTTAATACACCTTTAAACCTAGGTATTAATATTCTGTTTTGAGTTCCAGATTTCCAAGTGTGCCTTTGATGTCCAAGATGTCTCGGGTGTGCGGCCAGCCTGATAGTCTAAATCTTAAAATGAACAGTGATATCGAAAAACGCATCCCTATGAAGTTAACC